>NC_034177.2:27946681-28254181 GCF_002021735.2 Oncorhynchus kisutch | reverse complement strand
TTTTTTTGATGATTAGAAATTAAATAACAAAAAAATAGTCGTTGCGTAAGTATTCATCTCCATGAGTCAATACATGTTAGAAACAACTTGGGCATTGATTAGAGCTGTGAGTCGTCTTGGGTTAATCTCTAAGAGCTTTACACACCTGGATTGTGCAATATTTTCCCTTTATTATTTTTTAAATTCTTCAAACTCTGTCAAGATGTTGGGGATCATGGCTAGACAGCAATTTTCTAATCTTGCCAAAGATTTTCAAGCAAATTTAAGTGAAACCTGTAACTTGGCCACTCAGGAACATTCTATGTCTTTTTGATAAGAAACTCCTGTGTAGATTTGGCCTTGTGTTGTCGGTTATTGTCCTTCTGCAAGGTGAATTCCTCTCCCAATCTCTGGGGTAAAGCAGACTGAAGCAGGTTTTCCTCTAGGATTTTGACTGTGCATCCCATTTCTTTTTATCCTGAAAAACTCCCCAGTATATTTTCTGATGTCAAGCATACCCATACCAGGATGCAGTCACCAGCATGCTTGAAAATAAAGAGGCAGGTACTCAGTGATGTGTTGTGCTGGATTTGCAACCAAACATAAGGCCTTGCATTTAGGCCAAAAAGTGTATTCCTTTACTGTGTTTTATGCAGTATTACTTTAGTGTGCAAGTTTTGTATTCCGTATATTTGTATTCTTCTTTTCACTGTCATTTAGGTCATTATTGTGGAGTCACTACAATATTGTTGATCCATCCTCAGTTTTCTACCATCGCAGACATTGAACTCTGTAGCTGTTTTAAATTCACAAATTTGCCTCATGGTAACATTACTGAGCAGTTTCATTCGTCTCCTACAGTTCAGTTCAGAAGGACTTTTGTATCTTTGCTGTACCTGAGTTGTTTAATATATAATCCATAGCATAATAATTAAAGAGATATTCAATGTTTGATTTGTTATTGTTACCCATCTACCAATCACTGCCCTTCTTTATGAGGCTTTCGAAAATCTTCCTGGTCTTAGTAGTTAAATCTGTGCTTAAAATTCAATACTTGACTGTAGGACCTTACAGATGTTGTATGTATGACTCCTATTATTTTACACAGAGTGAGTTCATGTAACTTATTATGTGATTTTGCTAAGCCAAACTTTACTCCTGAACCAATTTCGGCTTGCCTAAACAAAGGGGATGAATACTTATGGAACGACTATATTCCCCCCCCAAAAAAATATTCCACTTTGACATTACATAGTATTTTATGTAGATTGTTCACCAAAAATTACAATTAAAGCTATTTTAATCCCACTTTGTAAGACAAAATGTGAAGAAATCCAAGCGGTCTGAATTCTTTTGCAAGGCACCAACATTGCACACACCCTCAATTCTTCAGGAGAGATTTGTCGGCATGAGATATTATTTTTCTAACTGTGGAATTAACTTGGGCTTTAAGAGTTTACTTGCGGGCATGACGCATTATCTCCCTGGCAATGCCAAGCCTGCCCAGCAGTGAGTAGTGGCCACAGCGGGCAGAGAGCTCAGGCAGGCAGTCCCAGCAGGGTGGAGAGGAACAGAGCAGGGTGGCATGGCACGGCTACTCCTTTCACCTCTGTATGGAGCAGCTAGCAAGTAGCAATGCTAACAGGCGGAGACGAGATAGGCCTCATCCTTCCTGCCATTACAATAGGATTGAGCGGAATCTACCACGGAGCGGAGGCCCCATGGCGCTGAGAGAGGAAGTTATAGTATTCACACAGATTTATGAATGAGTGTTGAGAGCGCCGGATGAGTCACAGCTGCCGCGCGGAGCGGCCAGAAGGCAGCATGCAGCCCATCAGAACAGGCACTGAGTGGCTCGCACACACTGTGTGTGTGTGTGTGTGTGTGTGTGTGTGTGTGTGTGTGTGTGTGTGTGTGTGTGTGTGTGTGTGTGTGTGTGTGTGTGTGTGTGTGTGTGTGTGTGTGTGTGTGTGTGTGTGTGTGTGTGCGTGCGTGCGTGCGTGCGTGTGTGTGTGTGTGTGTGTCCGGAGTGGCAGCATAAGCTACACTGTCCAGCTTTTTAATATCTTTAGAAGGGCATTGAGGACAGTATTTTGATAAAAAAAGTATTCACATTTGACAAATAAACGGCAGGTAAACAAAACATTTAAAATGACAACTTGAAAGACATTACTGTTCAAAATGCTTTGTAGTAAACTTGTTGTTGACACAACCATGGCTGGCATGTAAGTGGTAGGGACTTACTAGTAGGGACTTCACGATTGTCCCAATACTTTGGTGCTGATGCAATATCTATTGCGATTCGATACTGTGCTTTTATCTGCGATCCAATGGTCCAAACAGTATGTCTGCTGCAGAGAGATGAGAGAGCCATGAGAAAACAAGTTTTGATCAGTCATGGAAATAAAAGTGCTGAAAAGAAATTGGCTCCCTATTTAAAAAGGAAATGAAGAACAATCTATGAAGGAAGAATACTGAAGTTTTGGTGCAGGTACAGGTACAGCCAACTAGCGCAAACATAATATTGCGATATTGTCAAAACGATACAAGACATCATCAAAACTAATAACCCGACCCGTTACTCTATTGATTTCTTCCCTCATCACTACAAACAGTGAATGCAGTGAAACAGTATATAATATGTTTGTTTTTTAAATGCTTTTGGGGAAAACTCAAAACATACTAAACAGTGAGGGGAAATAATTCCTGTCCGACCAATCACACTCGGCACTCAACCTCTATGGCTAGAAAAAGTCTAAAGGAAAACTATAAAACCAATTGTGAATAAAAACTATTTCTAACCAAATAGATTTTTCCCTTGCTTTCCGAGGTGTCAGGTTCTTGGGGCCGACTGAAGAGCGGCTCTGTAACAGCTAAACATATTAAGATCTCCTGCTCACATTTCTCAAGAATGACATTTATGAATGTGACCTAGATGAGAGAAAACGTGTCAGAGGCCAGAAGAGGGGTGAGGGGTGAGAGGGAGGGAAGAGCTGCATGGAATGTACTCACAGACACACACACACACACACACAGAGCCACTCTAGGGCAACAAAACGTTGTACTTGTGCCTGCACAAGTCCTAAACATTAATAAGCACTCTATAACATATTTGTGTTCATACAGATACAAGTTGTAGTGTCTCACTGTCGTCAAGTTGACGGTGTTGATTTTATTGTCTACAGGGGGCAGTAGTGAGGGGAGAGGAGAACCTCGGTCCACTGATAAAGCAGCTCTCTATGCTACCATATAACCCTATTTACAGCCTGTTGTCAGTTTGCTTGCCCCCGACCACTCTTTAAAAAGACAGTCTGAGAAAACAAATAGAGGGAGGGGCTTGTCTACCTTCTCTATGTATTTATTTTCAATGGCACCATGTAGTAGCAACAGGAATCAACCGTGCTAAGTCCTCTGGGAAAATAATAAAGACAAGGGCGTAGTGGCAGACACAGCAGTAGTAGACCCAGGGTTAACTGAACAGGAGGACTGTGTCTCACATGTTGATTAATACCCCCCTTCTCACACCTATCGGGGATAGATTCCATATGGGGAACCTCTCTTGTAATGCTTTGTTGTACTGCTCTCAGATAAACTGGTGGGTAGGGCCTTGAGGCACAACACAAACATGGCGGTTAGGCTAGCTAGCTAATGTGTGTAGTGCAGACCCAGTTTCCCAAGGCTTTTCCCTCTTTCACTGTCGTGACCCATTGAGAATGCTGCAGGGCTGAGGGCAGTGGAGAATAAGATGATGGATTTGATTATGCCGTCTTTACTGTGGGGGAGGAGGGAGTAGAGAGAGAGGGAGTGTTCACGGTGTGAGGTTGATCAACAGAGTGGCATGGCTCTGTCGTCACTGTGGCACACTGCCTGAGCAGAGCCAGGCAGGCTTGGCGCAGGGAGATGGATCCAGGCAGTGAGTCACCAGCAGCAATACCGTACCCCCAGGATAGCACAGGCCTCTTGGAGGCCAGGGCAGGCGAGGCTGCTGAAACTGGAGCCCTTCCTGCTTTCCGTCCCTCACCACGGCCCTTTGATAAGCCTCAGAGAAGCCATTAAAAATTGAAAAGCCTTCCCTGCATGTCGAGGCAAAGGTCTGGGATTACGTTGGTTAAACAAAAACAAGACAACCGATCGCATAACACAGTCCACCTAACGCTGTGCACACACACAAACACATTCCCAGCGCCTGTCTCTGCCACCCCCATCATCATCCATACTTCCATTCAGTGATCTCTTGGTTTTTCACAAACATTCTTTATCCACCATACCACATGGCCTCTTTACATACAGGCTGTTCTGTGTGTTTCCCCTCTTTATCCTCTCAGAGCTGCAATGACTTACCCAGCAGGAATTCCTAACTTATATACTCACTTAAAGAGACAGTCACAAGCCCCTTTCCCAACTCCTGTCCAGTACACACTCTAGGTCTGCTGTAGAGGTAGGTTAAATGTATCAGATCCCACAAACTAAACATTTAATTTAAAATCCTTAACCACAATGACACCCACAGTCTGTCCTCTGTACCATAGGCCTAGTTCAGGTCAGAGCACACAGAGCAGTGATATCAAGTGTGTCTCTGGCATCCAGGGAGTAAATAGATTAAGTCTCCCAGAGCAGGAGAGAGCAGAGAGCAATGGTGCCAACTGCCAAGGCTCCTAATGATGTTCCTCTGCTGGTCGGCTGGGTTCTGTAGGGGTTCAGGGCTGGGACATGCTGTCAGCCCTGTGTGACCAGTCACTCCCAGTGTTGGGGGTTACCTGTTACAAAAGTGACACGTAATGTAATCGGATGATTTTTTATGAGTAACTAGTAATTTATTGCATTACTTTTGAAAACTGGGTAATATAATTATAGTTACTTTGTTAAGTAACACGTGTGCTACTTTCAGAATCATATCTCTACCGGGTGCATGTTTCCAGGATCCAATCTCGACTTGCTTCCTCATTTAGTTCTCAAGCGAGAGGAGAAAGAGTGTTTGGAGAAATGTCATGACAGCTGCTGTCCATAAAAATGTATAGAGGGCGCACATCTGATCTTTGCCATTGATCACTTCTTTGATAGCAAAGCCCGCATAGAGGGCTTTCCCGTATAGTGGCAAGTATGCCATCTATACATCTTTATGGGTCCGTGTACGTGCGGTCTAACCAGAACTGGAGGCTCGAGAGAAAGATTTTGAAATATATATATATATAACACATATGGAATCACGTAGTAACCAAAAAAGTGTTAAACAAATCAAAATATATTTTATATTTGAGATTCTTCAAAGTAGCCAACCTTTGCATTGATGACAGCTTTGCACACTCTTGGCAAAAACCATCAAGCGCTATGATGAAACTGGCTCTCATGAGGACCGCCACAGGAAATGAAGACCCAGAGTTACCTCTGCTGCAGAGGATAAGTTCATTAGAGTTACAAGCCTCAGATTGAACAGAGTTCAAGTAACAGACACATCTCAACATCAACTGTTCAGAGGAGACTGCTTAAATCAGGCCTTCATGGTCAAATTGCTACAAATAAACCACCACTAAAGGACACCAATAAGAAGAAGATACTTGCTTGGGCCAAGAAACACTAGAAATGGACATTAGACTGGTGGAAAACTATGCCTTTGTCTGATGAGTCTAAATTTGAGATTTTTGGTTCCAACCGCCGTGTCTTTGTGAGACGCAGAGTAGGTGAATGGATGATCTCCGCATGTGTGGTTCCCACCGTGAAGCATGGAGGAGGAGGTGTGATGGTGCTTTGTTGGTGACACTGTCTGTGATTTATTTAGAATTCAAGGCACACTTAACCAGCATGGCTACCACAGCATTCTGCCATGATACGCCATCCCATCTGGTTTGCGCTTAGTGGGACTATCATTTGTTTCTCAACAGGACATGACCCAAAACACATGTCCAGGCTGTGTAAGGGCTATTTGACCAAGAAGGAGAGTGATGGAGTGCTGCATCAGATGACCTGGCCTCCACAATCAGCCGACCTCAACCCAATTGAGATGGTTTGGGATGAGTTGAACTGCAGAGCAAAGGAAAAGCAGCCATCAAATACTCAGCATATGTGGGAACTCCTTCAAGACTGTTGGAAAAGCATTCCTCATGAAGCTGGTTGAGAGAATGCCAAGAGTGTGCAAAGCTGTCATCAAGGCAAAGGGTGGCTACTTTGAAGAATCTAAAATATTATATATTTTGATTTTTTAACACTTTTTTGGTTAATACTTTTGACTGGTACAGTATGTCTAATTATGCAGCCCATATGATTGTGCAGCACTTCTTGACTAGCACAGGAAAGCAGCACCACAGATGGAAAGAGAAACTAGTGATCAAACCTGAGTTAGTAAGTAGCCTATCGTTGATAGAGTGTGCATGGCACGCCTCACTCCCTCAGACAGTCAAGGTTTGAGATTTATTTCATGAAAGTAATGCAAAGTAATATAAGGCATTGCTTTCCATGCAAAGTGATTTTGTAAATTAACGCATTACTTTGGTTAAATGTGTAATATATAAATTTTTCAACACTAGTCAGTAGGGGAGGCAGGTAGCCTGGTTGGTAGGAGCGTTGGGCCAGTAACCGAAAGGTTTTTGGATCGAATCCCTGAGCTGACAAGGTAAAAATATTTTGTTCTGCCCCTGAGCAAGGCAGCTAACCAACTGTTCCCCGGGCGCCGCTGACATGGATTCTGATTAAAGCAACCCCCGCACCTCTCTGATTCAGAGATGCGGAAGACATTTCAGTTGAATGCATTCAGATGTACAATTGTATAGGAATTTCCCTTTCCAACCTTGACCCTAACACTGACACAACACTAGTTGAGTTAATACCACAGTTACTCTTACAGACCCACCCTCATATCAACTCACACAAAGACCCTTTATTAACGCAAGTGCTAAAAAGTTGACACCGTTTTTATTTTACTACTATGTAGACTGAGGAAAACACAAAACCAGTCTTGCAAGGTGCTGACTAACGGGGCATAGTAAAAACGTGTAGACACACATGCATGGATCATTTATCACTAATCACAAACCAGCTGCCTCGGACAGTTGACACATTTGGAGCAAAGTAAAAGATACAAACCAACAGGGTGTTATCAGGTGTTATATGAAAGTCAAGCGCCAGATGTAAGAAACCAGACACCAGAGTTTCATTGAAGCTGAGCATATTGTAAGTAAATATTCAAACACGTTCAAGGGAAAAGTTAGCTATGTGAGGTCAGATGAGGATGAGTGTCTGTTACTCTGTTAAGGAGTATTTATACCCTATGGAGACGGAAGTATGGGGGCGTAGCGCAGTGTTGCAATGTAGTTTTTCGTCACAAAAAGGGGTGGCTACTTGTAGTACGTGCCCCTGAAAAAAATCAGCTGCCATTTGATTTTTTTCCTCTGTGACCAGTCACTCCAACCTTGACCCTAACACTGACACAACAACACTAGTTGAGTTAATACCACAGTCACTCCAACCTTGACCCTAACACTGACACAACAACACTAGTTGAGTTAATACCACAGTCACTCCAACCTTGACCCTAACACTGACACAACAACACTAGTTGAGTTAATACCACAGTCACTCAACCTTGACCCTAACACTGACACAACAACACTAGTTGAGTTAATACCACAGTCACTCCAACCTTGACCCTAACACTGACACAACAACACTAGTTGAGTTAATACCACAGTCACTCCAACCTTGACCCTAACACTGACACAACAACACTAGTTGAGTTAATACCACAGTCACTCCAACCTTGACCCTAACACTGACACAACAACACTAGTTGAGTTAATACCACAGTCACTCCAGCCTTGACCCTAACACTGACACAACAACACTAGTTGAGTTAATACCACAGTCACTCCAACCTTGACCCTAACACTGACACAACAACACTAGTTGAGTTAATACCACTGTCACTCCAACCGTGACCCTAACACTGACACAACAACACTAGTTGAGTTAATACCACAGTCACTCCAACCTTGACCCTAACACTGACACAACAACACTAGTTGAGTTAATACCACAGTCACTCCAACCTTGACCCTAACACTGTCACAACAACACTAGTTGAGTTAATACCACAGTCACTCCAACCTTGACCCTAACACAACAACACTAGTTGAGTTAATACCACAGTCACTCCAACCTTGACCCTAACACTGACACAACAACACTAGTTGAGTTAATACCACAGTCACTCCAACCTTGACCCTAACACTGACACAACAACACTAGTTGAGTTAATACCACAGTCACTCCAACCTTGACCCTAACACTGACACAACAACACTAGTTGAGTTAATACCACAGTTACTCCCCAAGACCCAACCTCATATCAACTCACACAAAGACCCTTTATCAACCTTCTCATCAAACGAGGAAAGGCAAGTGCCTAGTTTTACTACTACGTAGACTGAGGAAAACACACAACCAGTCTTGCAAGATGCAGACTAACTAACGGGGCATAGTAGAAACATGTAGACACACAGATTATTTATCACAAATCACAAACCAGCTGCCTTGGACAGTTGACACATTTGGAAAAAGTGAAAGATACAAACCAATAGGGTGTTATCAGGTGCTATAACCTAGGTAGTTTGAGCCCTGAATGCTGATTGGCTGACAGCCTTGGTATATGAGACCGTATACCACGGGTATGAAAATACATGTATTTTTACTGCTCTAATTACGTTGGTAACCAGTTTATAATAGCAACAAGGCACCTAGAGGGTTTGTGGTATATTGTCAATATACCACGGCTAAGGGCTGTGTCCAGGCACTCCGCGTTGCGTCATGGTTATGAATAGTCCTTAGCCCGTGGTATATTGGCCATATACCACACCTCCGCGGGCATTATTGCATAATAATATGTAAGTCAAGGGCAGTGTGGTTAAGAAACCAGACAACAGAGTTTCATTGGAGCTGAGCAATTTTTAAGTAATTATTCAAACACAAATATGTTAGATATGTGAGGTCAGACGAGGAGTGTCTTGTTACTGTTACTCAGTAGTTTTCTCCAGAGCTGTGTGGTGTGACCTGCCCTTATAGAGCAACGCTGGTTGGGACTAGGGCTGTGGCGGTCACAAAATTTGATCCGCCGGTGATTGTCAAGCAACTGTCGGTCTCACGGTAATTGGCAGTTAATTAACATAAACACATGTAGCATCTCCTGGCTTCCACTGATGCAGACCTTTGGAACATTTACATTTTTAAAAGTATAATAAATCCATGTACACCTTCACCTTCACAATAAATCCATTATGTATTTTAGACAGGTCTAAAGAAGCATGATATGAAGAAAATGTATTCTATTTCAGCAGAAAATAATAGCATACTCTGGAGTTAGTTCCTGATGTGGCTATGCTAAATGGCTGTGGGCTACACTTAATTTAGCAGACAAGATTTTCTTAAAATTCTGTGGCATTATTTTATTTTATAGTATGAAGAATACAATATGTTTTGATTGTTAATACATTGTATAGCTGCATGATGAGATTCTAATGATGATTTGAAAAAAGTAACTTGAAAGGTATGAGCTCTGTCATGTTTTTTGCAAAGACTGTACACATTGAATTTCATGGCGGCATCCCCTCTGTGGCCGTAATGCACCCTAAAAAAAAATCCATGCCTTTTGCGGCCCGGAGTGCTGTGTTGTGCACTTCTCCCTGAGTGCTGCACAATCTGAAGCGCCTCTCACTCACATGGCTCTCCGTCACATGATCGGGTCTATCTCACAGGCTACAAGTGAAGACAGACACATCGGGGACAAAACTGTGCGCGTCCTTATCCAATTCCGAGGTGCATATTGAAGATATTGGAAGAACTGTCCACATTTACTTTTCGTCAGCCAACAAGATAAGTAGGCCTAATGAACAGCAAAAGTACTAGCCTATGTCAATCTACTATCCCCCATAGTACAAAAGTCAACCTATTTTATCCTGTGTGGGAAATAAATATCCCAAACATAGTCTGGGACAGTTGTGCGGTGCAATAAATCCAAAATGAATACAACCACTGGCATAAAATAAAAAATAAAAAAAATGTTTTATTCAATGTGGCTGACGCAACAGATCAGAATGTTTAGCTTAAAATATTGATAACTATTTGGCTATTTCTTCACATTATAAGCTCAGCAAAATTTGTTATGATTTTGAATGGAGTGTAGCATCCCACCTGGCCAACATCCAGTGAAATTGCAAAGTGCGAAATTCAAAAATACTAAATTCAAATATTTAACATTCTTGAAAATATATGTGTTATACATCACAATAAAGCTTAACTTCTTGTTAATCCAGCCGCCGTGTCCGATTTCAAAAAGGCTTTACGGCAAAAGCAAACCATGCAATTATCTGAGGACAGCTCCCCGCATACAAACACATGAAAATCCTATTTCAAGAAGGCAGGTGCGACACAAAAGTCTGAAATAGCGATATAAAAAATGCCTTACCTTTGATGATCTTCTTCTGTTGGCACTCCAAAAGGTCCCAGTTACATCGCAAATGGTCCTTTTGTTCGATATTGTCCTTCTTTATATCCATAAAAACTCAGTTTAGCTGGCGCGCTTCAGTCAATAATCCACCCATTTTCCCTCCATCAAGATGCATACAAAATTAATCCCAAACGTTACTAATAAACTTTTCCACACGAGTCAAACAGCATTTATAATCAAACCTTAGGTATCCTAATACGCAAATAAACGATAAAAGTTAAGACGGAGAATCGTTATTGTCTTTACCGGAGGAAAATATCAAATAACACGATTTCTTCCAGTCGCTTGGAAACACTGTAGCCAAAATGTGAGCCACCTAGAAAAACTACAATTCCTGTGACATTTTTCCAAAAACCAGCCTGAAACTCTTTCTAAAGACTGTTGACATCTAGTGGAAGCCCTAGGAACTGCAATCTGGGAGGACTTGGCCTTATAATTAAAGTAATAGCCATTGAAAAAAGTGGTAAGCTGAATTTTTTTGGGGGGGTGGTTTGTCCTCGGGGGTTTCGCCTGCCATATCAGTTCTGTTATACTCACAGACATTATTTGAACAGTTTTAGAAACTTTAGAGTGTTTTCTATCCAAATCTACCATATGCATATCCTAGCTTCTGGGCCTGAGCAACAGGCCGTTTACTTTGGGCAAGCTTTTCATCCGGATGTCAAAATACTGCCCCCTAGCAAATGAAGGACGCTTTTCCTGTGGTTCATTTTCATGCCAGCTAGGTAGGCTATACTCCTGTTGTAAAGATAAACAATGTGCTTAATATTAGGAAAGTTTAGAAATAAATATAGTAGGCCTAGTCTATAGAAAGCTTATGGGATCCTCCTCTTTTTAGTAGAGGCATTCACTCTGTTTTATCACGCAATTGCATAGCCTATAGAAATGTTGCGTAACATGAACTCATGGGCTCTCGTGAAGTGTTTTATTAGATTTCCGATTACATTTTCATTGTTGTCAGAGTGATTAGAGGGACACTAGAGTGCTGAGTACCAGGCAGTTAGCAAGTTTGGTAGGCTACTAATGACCATCAGCAGCATCAGAGTTTGGAGAAGCCTAATTACTGTGATTAAACGGTCATGTAGAATTTGACTGCCTTCATGACTCATGACCGCCGGTGTGGCGGTAATACGGTCACCGCAACAGCTCTAGTTGGGACAGCCTGCCTACCTGCCTGTATGATGCCTGTCTCTCTCCCGTTGGCTGGCTTTGCTCCCTTCTCCTCTGGGGGAGGAAGACATGCTTGTCTGAAACAGAGCGACCTGAGGGGCCCATTTGAAGCAGGCCAGAGAGCACGCTCAGTCACAAGACCCAAAAACACACACCGACAACACGCAGTGTCACAGGGCCATGGCCAGCCAAACCACTCAACTGCACTGTATGGTGGCTGGAGTGTGTAAACAGTCAAGAGATATTGCACAGTCAAAGCTGTTAACAGCCTCTGATAAGGCTGGCGGAAGAGAGAAGGGAAATTACTGGTAAAACTATCAAGAAGGGCAATAAAAGAAGACGTCTGGACCAAACCTGATGAAGGGAAGGAGGGAGGGAAGGAGGGAAAGGGGGAACATTGGAGGAGGAGGGCGCTGGGCTGTGTTATGCCTCCTCCGGGGTGTTAGTGAGAACCTGCCATTGTGCTTGTGCACTTGACATTTCTGTGACATTTTTCCCTCAACCCCCTCCTCATATAAGCCCTCCGTTAGCGCCTCGCCACACACCGCAGCCTGCTACTAAAGAGAACTCCGTAATCTCCACAGCCCAGCTCTGCCTTATCCCAGACAAAGAGCCAAATACCAGCCAGGTAACCCTATCCTATCCTACCCACGCCCAGCCATAGAGCCAGGAATTAACCTGTCATGTGTTGCTATTTTCATGCGCATCTCTGAGGCTATCTGTTCCTTTTAATCTAACATTATGAAGGTTGGTGTTGTTTAAATCTGTACACAGCGTGTATATACAAGCAGGCAAGGCAAGTATAGAGTAAAGGCCTGTTTGACCTGACAAACAATAGTGCTCCAAAAAACATCCGCCGGAGGCTAAACTAGTCCTACTAGCAAAAAGCATCTCCTAGTCACGTACTGTAATTAAAGAGAGGCATTCAGAGTAGAGGACTGGTCTGGATTGACTAGGAAACCACTGCACTGCATGCCCTTGAAGAAACATCTGTACTGGAGAAAAACAAGGCAATTATGCAGAGTGGAGTATCTACCCTTCAGTGAGGGCCAGAGAAAGTCTCATCTCTGCTAGACTCAGAGACTTGACCATTATATGGGTGAGACTTGAGCCTACAAATCTAGCAGTATAACCACTAAACCACAATCACACACCCTCTAAATAAGCCATTCTATCGTGATATCACAACACGGTCTATCTCTGATAGCCTTTACCTTCAGAGTTGAGACCACAAAGCTCAGAGGATTTATCCTGCTTTAAGGTGGGAAAATGGATCTGAGAGAGCAAATCAAAAATGCCCTTTGTCTACTTTCTGTTACAAATCTTATGAAAAACAAAGATGTTGGCCATTGGTTCCAACCAATATCAGGTAAAGCACAAACAAATCTTTGTACATCAGGGATGTTCGTTCCGCATAGCCCACCGCTCAAAAACTGGTTGCATCAACGTTGTTTCCATGTTATTTCAGCCAAAAACGAAATCTGATGATGCTGAATCAACATGTAAAGCTGATTGGATTTGCAAAAAGTCATCAACGTAAGGGAATTTTGTATTTTCTGTTGACATCTCCAGCAAACGTAAATCAAAGTTAGATGTTGAAATGATGTCTGTGTCCAGTGGATGGTCACTTAAGTACAGTTGAAGTGGATCGTTTACATACACCTTAGCCAAATACATTTAAACTCAATTTTTCACAATTCTTTACATTTAATCCTAGTAAAAATTCCCTGTCTTAGGTCAGTTAGGATCACCACTTTATTTTATGAATGTGAAATGTCAGAATAATAACCATCTATTTTGTGAAGTGCACCAGTCCCTCCTGCAGCAAAGCACCCCCACAACATCATGCTGCCATGTTGTTGGTGGTGTTCTTTGGCTTGCAAGCCTCCTCCTTTTTCCTCCAAACATAACAATGGTCATTATGGCCAAACAGTTCTATTTTTGTTTCATCAGACCAGAGGATATTTCTCAAAAAAAGTATGATTTTTGTCCCCATGTACAGTTGCAAACCATAGTCTGTCTTTTTGATGGCGGTTTTGGAGCAGTGGCTTCTTCCTTGCTGAGTGGCCTTACAGGTTATGTCGATATAGGACTCGTTCTACTATGGATATAGATACTTTTGTACCGGTTTCCTCCAGCATCTTCACATGGTCCTTTGCTGTTGTTCTGTGATTGATTTGCACTTTTCACACCAAAGTACGTTCAACTCTAGGAGACAGAATGCGTCTCCTTCCTGAGCGGTATGACAGCTGAGTGGTCCCATGGTGTTTATACTTGCGCACAATTGTTTGTACAGATGAATGTGGTACCTTCAGGTGTTTGGAAATGAATCCCAAGGATGAACCAGACTTGTGGAGGTCTACAATTTATTTCTGAGGTCTTGGCTGATTTCTTTTGATTTTGCCATGATATCAAGCAAAGAGGAACTGAATTTGATGGTAGGCCTTGAAATACATCCACAGGTACACCTCCAATTGACTCAAATTGTGTTAGTTAGCCTATCAGAAGCTTCTAAAGCCATGACAAAATTTTCTGGAATTTTCCAAGCTGTTTAAAAGCACAGTCAACTTAGTGTATGTAAACTTCTGACCCGCTGGAATTGTGATACAGTGAATTATAAGTGAAATAATCTGTCTGTAAACAATTGTTGGAAAAATGACTTGTGTCATGCACAAAGTAGATGTCCTAACCGACTTGCCAAAACTATAGTTTGTTAACAAGAAATGTGTGGATTGGTTGAAAAACAAGTTTAAATGACTCCAACCTAAGTGTATGTAAACTTCCGACTTCAACTGTTTGTCCATCACGGCCAGTCACGACTGTCTATACTGTAACATACAGTTAGCTACACCAGAGGCCCAACAAATACCTTCAACATCCTGAATAATTTAATTCTGCATTCAAAGAACAATAATCACAACAATAAAGACAATTCCTTGTTTATAGAAACATAAATGGTCACTAAGGAAGTCGCTAGAGGTTGATTTCCTCTATTTGTTTTCTGGGTATGAAGGGAAGGGGAGATGTTTAGAACTACCAGTTATCCATGGGAGTTGTAGACAGGTCTTCAAAAGGCCAGGGCTGAAGGGACATTTTCCCACCATTATTCCATGTTGATGAGTGGAAATGGGAGCAGACAGGCAGGCAGGAGGAGTAGCAGCCTAGAAGCCCTGTTTTCCTCCCAACCTTTTGGGAGTCAAGGTCGACCTCATCTTCTTCACCTGGCAAATTTATCTGAACCCCTTTGATTTGGACCTGTGAGATTCTGCAGACACTGTCCACACAGAGCCTCTAAACAGGCTTTGAACAGGCGCCGTCTCACTCAAGCTCTCACTAATAGTCTAGACAAAACAAAAAAATACGTTATGGTGGGAGTCTGTTTGGTCAATGCTGTCACCCTCTCACCCACACATCAACATCAACAACAACACCCACTATGCCTAATTTCTACAACATAACAACATAACAACTTTTTCCACTATGCCTTGCCCTTAAAGATGGAATCCGCATTAGGGTAAACAGCACCACTGTTCGCCCAGTGTCTTTGTTATTGTTGTGTTGATGAAAAGAAAGAAGAGGAGCATTGCAGCGCATATTTTGCTGTCCTATCGTGTGTGCAATGATGACTGTTTGTTGTTTGTAGAAACATCTTTCTTGTTGCAATATCCCAAACAGGCGTGTCAGTTTCACCAATTAAGGAGTCCAGTCCTAAATAAGTAAATTGTTAGCTGTTAAAGTCTTACAACCAGACATTAATTATATTTATTTACTAAATTCAAATATTATATCTGTGAGTAATAGACAGATATACATCTTAATAATATAACTATAAAGAGGCTACCTGAAACGTATCCTTCATTTTTCATAGCCTTTAAATGCTTAGTATTAGTGTAGTGTGGTGTGTCATAACTTATTCATCACATCAGGTAAGATATAGTAAATATTGACCTGATATGGTCCAGACAGGAAGAGCAAAAGTAACCTCAACTCGACATGTATTTAATACCAAGAGCTGTATAATGCACCCATCCTTAGTTCTGTCAGCAAATAGGTTGATCTAAAGAAAAGGCCTCCATAATAAATAGAGAGGAAAGGTTTTTACTGGACAGGGGACAATCCTTCTCTCTGCTGAATATGAAAACCCTGCATAGATTCATGGGATTTGTTCACTGGGGAAGAAATGCACAATTTGAGAATGTTTGCGAGACTGGAACCCACCTACCGATGTCAGAGACCTATGCAAGACTTGCATCACAAGTGGGATAGACAAATATCCCAGGTATTTGGAAAATAATCTACCTTAAAATCTTAAAATAATATTTTTTTTAAATCTCATTTTCTGCAGGTGTAAACAAAGATCGTAAAAAAAATAGCTAGCAATAAACAGGAGCTCTGTGAACAGGCTGTCCTCTGTGACCCTGACTGGGTCTCTGCTGCCCACACTGTAAAGAGAAAAGCTCAGAGCTCCTTACCTTTCTGGCAGTGGTTGGATGTCCAGCAGCGAGAGTTAAAGTTGCCGTTAAAGCTGGTCTTGATGCACTGAGCGTTGTCCTCTGTGATGCCTGGACACACATCACCACACTCCTTGGATTGCTTGTTCCCCGCAATGAAGTTGTTGAACTCTGCGTCCATGATGAGAGACCAGTCCACAGAGTCCAGGTAGCAGAGCTCCGGGTTCTTCTCGATCCGGATGGCCCCTCGCGTGATGTTCCTCAGGTTGTACAGGCCGATGTCCTTCAGACTGGTCATCTCAAAGATAACCAGGGCATAGTTGTAGAAGAGGTTGCGTCCGTGAATGACGTTGAGGTTGGGGAAGAGCGTGCTGAGGCTGTCCAGGCCGGAGACCCGGAACAGGAGCAGGTAGTCGGTGATGACGGTCAGCTTGGGGAAGCTGAGGGAGCGGAAGAGCTCCTGGTTGAGGTTGTTGGTCTTGTCTCCGATGAGGAGTATCTGCAGGAAGCCCTCCACCACCGTGCAGTTCTCCAGACGCTTGAACTCACTGATGTCATTACGTATGTCAATACTTGGACCACAGACTGGAGAGAGAAAGAGAAAGAAAAATCACACATGACATAATTATTACACATCTTAGTTTATCATTTTAAAACACAGTATTTGTTTTTCCTTTATTCAATGTACCAAAATAAAATGTACCATTTAATTTGATTTTAGAATGTATTTATCAATTTGTCTGCATACCTATTCATTGTGTCATTCTGTTTACCATGTCTATCATGTAAATCCAATTTCAAGTATTTTCAGGTAGTGACCTGGCTTAAAGGTTCACTGTCAGCCAGTCCCAGACATACTGTAAGATGACAGCACCAAAATAACAAGCACAGCAGCCATTAATAGGATGTAATCTAATCTTCTTGAGATCATCTCTGAAAATATCTGGACTTGAAAGTGCTTAAAACAGGATGTCTTATGTTATGTTGTTCTCTTCATGTACAAAAGTTTATTTTTGCTTTTGTTTTATGGATATAACTATTCATTTTACTGTGACAAAAGGGAGAGACAAACAGACAGGGTCATCTGAGGTGAGTGTGCTCTTCATTCTGAGCAGGCGTAGGAAGTTCTCTCTCAATGACAAGGGTCAATATTTTGAGATTCTATTGCTATATATTTTGGTAAGATCTGGGATCCAAGGTTCCTCTCCTTTACCGGGATAACCCGTGTTTAAAAAGATCCCATCCATCTTAGCTCAGCACACAAAAAGCAACACACGAAACCAAAGTCCCCGAAGTTGACTGTCTCTCTCATACACACACACTCATACACACAGACACCTTGATCTATTATTCATTAATGACAATCATCTCTGCTTTTGTGTCTGTCAATTACTCCAAGTGGGAATGGATACAAGCATACATAATGGGATATCACCACTGAAAGACTGCTATGATAACAAACCAAATAAAACCCAGTCCCTGTTTATCTAAGTGTTTCATGGATAACACTAAATGTACTGTCAGAATGTAAACTAAACTATATGTCCCACATCTACCTGTATTGGCTGTTGCTTGGCCCCTGTCTCCCTATAAACCCAAGATAATCCTTTCACTGTAAAACTGGGAGCAGGCCATCTCCTCTGGGTGTATTGATACGTACAGTATGTAATGATGTAATAATGATTTCTTCTAACAGTCCATTCACACCAGGGAAGCAGAGCTACATTGTAACCATGACATACCATGGAATGTGTTCAGATTCTCAGGACTGTAGTACAAAGGCAAAACAAAACAAGCAGTATTAACATATGCACGTTCACAGTAGGAGGGAGACCTGCTACACTCATTACCAACTCCCTGTCCAAGGCAGGTATTGGTCAAGGCAGGTATTGGTCAAGGCAGGTATTGGTCAAGGCAGGTATTGGTCAAGGCAGTAATGTGTGATATAAAAATGTTAAACACTACAAAAAAAACATAGAAAACCTGACAGATCTACAAGTGGTTTGAAATGCTACTTGGAAGGTGAAGTAATCAGTAGGAGAAATGTCTTGACATATGAGCTCCTTTGGCTAAACCTGTAATGTTCTTACAGAGGCTTAGGACACCCTCTCAATGAGTGTCAGCGTCACAGGGCCTGTGCAGTGACAAATAGTCCTGCTTTAAACCGCCCGGCCCTGATCCATGTCAACACACCATTTAATTGACGCTATGTTTTCTGCTAATTTCCACAAAGTTGAACAATGAGCTAAACTGTATCTAACCTCACATGAATGACCATAACAAAAGCTTCCCAGTTGAATCATGTTGATCTACTGCTACTTAGATTTGAATTTGATTGAAATTGAATGGAAGCCAAAAGATGCCATCTCTACTTTCATATGAATGACATCCATAGAACACATACTGCACCACAGGCCAAACATTTACTCTCAAAAATTATTTCTAGCAGTAGGCTAGCCTAAAAGAGATTCAACTTCAGTAATGACAAAATATCCTGCTTGAAGTTCCTTTTTCAATCTATCCTGCCAAAAATAGTGAGCACATTGTTTATCAGGATGAATGGACTTTATTTTCTCCTGTCAGTGTGGTAGACTTTTTTCAAATTTAGAACGGAAATGATTACTCCCGTTGAAAATAGTATTTGCTTTCTCCTATCGACACTAAAGCTCTGGGGATCCACTTCTGAGCCACCAAGCTGCGTGTCCTCTTTGTTTCATTGAGAATTTCCCTGCTCCTCGACCAGCCAGAGAGAGGGGAGGAGGGGTGGAGCAACTCAAACACAAAGACTAATTTGTTTGTTAAGTAAAGAGAAACTCTTGGCCTCACTTCCTGTTGGAGGCATTAATAGAATCAGGGGGAGTCTGGTGGGGAAGAGACAGGAGCAGGGGCAGTGGTGGATATTGTGGCAACGGAGGAGATAGGGTTTCTGCCAGGCAAGACTATCTGAGGCCTTGCTCTTGATGTAAAACCCGTCGGCGATAAAAGGAGAAGGTGAATTAAATTATTTTGGAACGCTATTGTGGCAATTACATCTGCATTCCTTGCTCTTTGGGGTATTAGGCTCAGTTTCTGTATAAGCACTTTGTGAAAACCGCTGATGTAAAAACGGCTTTATAAATACATCTGATTGATTGATTGACAAAAGACCACACTTGCAGAATGTCTAATAGTATTAGTAAACCTGTGACAATCCTCCACTTGAACATGTCGCGACATCTCTGTTCTCAAACCAACATAACACCACATCCTCTTCTCCCACATAATGCCAACAAATGGGGAAAGAGAGAGCAGGAGAAAGAGACTCCTACTCCGTCCTTTCTCACACACTTGTTATAGTCATTAACTGTGTTAAGCACCAGGAATTCCAATCATTTCCTTGGAAAAGGCTTGAGTAGATCTGCTTCAAAGGTAAGCCATCGCAGATCTGTGCATCCTGCTAAGCCTGATCCATATGTTGTGATGGGCTATCACTTAATAAGCAATAAAGGTGAATTAAGGTGCATTACACTGACATCCCTTTTGACTGTATTTTATATCTAAAACAATCTTCATATTTGTCCAAATTCATTTGAACAGAGAGTCTGGGGGAAATTAATAAAATGCCAACCATGAAAGGAGTCATGTCCTATTGTTGTGTAACAGCTGTCTCTGGCCACTGTCCTCACAGTGGGATAAGCACACATAGAATAAAGTGCTTCTTCCTGTCCCTTTGTACTGTTCACACTGCTGAGTAAACACACGTATCTCCAACGTGTAATGGAATCCAGCGGCTCATGGTTATGATTGATAACCTTGCCCTGACCTTACATAGGAATGTCTTCCACACACAGTCATACACACACAAACAAACACACACACAGGTGACCCTGTGAAAGAGTGAAATCAAGACATGGCCATTGCGCAGCATATTGCTATCCTCAAACAAAGTAAAAATCCAAGTGTAGTAAACCACTTGACTATCACAATATATCAGCCGCAATCTTTTAACAGATAAAAAAATGCACATTCTGTGTTAACTGAACTTTCACGGTTAAGCTGCGTCCCATAACAGGAGAGGAAGTCAGTCCCAACTCAAGATCAGTATCTGTTAATCAGAGGTTATTGAAACCATTTAAAAGACCGTTATGAGACCATTCTCAGAATGGGATTAATTGTATATTTTCCCACTGTAAACTCCAGAAAAGTTGTTAAGAGGAGGAAGTATTTTCATGGCTCTGAAATGTAATGTGTTGGGAAAAAAACACTGGGGCTGGACCTTGTTGAATTTACTCACCCACAAGTTTCTGTCCATCAGAACACATTATGCTATCCTGTACACTTTTCAGTTCTAGTCTATTTTTTACATAGTTTGTTTTTCTCAGATATGCAGACTAGAGGTCGACCGATTAATTGGAATGGCCGATTAATTAGGGCCGATTTCAAGTTTTCAGAACAATCGGTAATGGCCGATTACATTGCACTCCACGAGGAGACTGCGTGGCAGGCTGACTACCTGTTATGCGAGTGCAGCAAGGAGTCAAGATAAGTTGCTAGCTAGCATTAAACTTATCTTATAAAAAACAATCAATCTTAACATAATCACTAGTTAACTACACATGGTTGATGGTATTACTAGATTATCTAGCTTGTCCTTGTTGCATATAATCGATGCAGTGCCTGTTAATTTATCATCGAATCACAGCCTACTTCGCACAGCCTACTGCCTGGCTCGTTGCGAACTGAGTGAAGACCATTTCTTCCTAACAAAGACCGTAATTAATTTGCCAGAATTGTACATAATTATGACATAACATTGAAGGTTGTGCAATGTAATAGCAATATTTAGACTTAGGGATGACACCCATTCGATAAAATTCGGAACAGTTCCGAATAAACGTTAAGTTTTCGAAATGATAGTTTCCGGATTTGACCATATTAATAACCTAAGGCTCATATTTCTGTGTGTTATTATATTATAATTAAGTATATGATTTGATAGAGCAGTCTGACTGAGCGGTGGTAGGCAGCAGCAGGCTCGTAAGCATTCATTCAAACAGCACTTTCCTGCATTTGCCAACAGCTCTTCGCTGTGCTTCAAGCATTGCGCTGTTTATGACTTCAAGCCTATCAACTCCCGAGATTAGGCTGGCAATACTATAGTGCCTATAAGAACATCCAATAGTCAAAGTTATATGAAATACAAATGGTATAGAGAGAAACAAATATATATATAAAAATCGTCCGATTAATCGGTATCGGCTTTTTTTGGTCCTCCAATAATCAGCATCGGTATCGGCGTTGAAAAATCATTATCGGTCGACCTCTAATGCAGACAAATGTGAGAGCCTGATGAGCAGTTGCAAATGCAGTGGACCAGGTCACCTCCATTCCCCCGAGTTTAATGTAAGATGGCAGCGCTGAGGAGGGCACGAGTCTTGCCGGTTCCTGCTCAACCTTGGTTTGTTTTTTTATACTGTGCTCAGATGTTTATTCTATTCTGAGCCATGTACTTTATGGTCGTATTCTTATCTTTTCTTATTTCTTATTGCTGTTGCATTGCCGAGAAGGAACCTGCAAGTAAGGATTTAATTGGACGGTGTATACCAGGTGTATCCTGTACATACGACTAATAAAACTTTAAACTTGTCCCTCACACCTGACACCTCAACTTGACTTAATCCCCCACATGCTGGAAGTCATCTGACCAGTGGACTGGTGGGCCACTTCCCCTGCATGGTCCTCACTTCAAAAGCACAGGTTCAGATATCAGACCCAGACTAGTAACACAAAACTGTCACCCCCTTACACACACTCCAAACCCTTACCTCGGCCCGACTGCAGCATGGCAGAGAAGGGGTAAACACACACATACCTGCCGTCTTTTAAATATAGTTTATAGTCATGTTTAATGGGTTTGCACAATCAGGTCACATTCCAATACCACTTAAGTTTAGCAGTTGAGCTATTGAGGCTGAAACATTACCTCCCCAGCCATTTGAAACGACATCCACAGTATGTTGCAGCTTATTTATATGGTTTGTCCATATCAAGTGTTACAAATCAAAGAGCTACACATTACCAAAGAGAGGATGTTCCCCCAGAACAATCATAAAAATTATGAAAGTCACTGTTTCAATATGGATCTGGCCACAGTCTCTTGATCTGCAGCCTGTCACTGTGCAATCTATTAGAAGAGATAACATTTGCAATCATACTGCAAATTGCACAATACTCCATGGGCTATTAAACCCGTGGGCCACAGTACATGATCATGTATGCGTCTGGCCAGAGATTGCATATGAGCAAATACTCTTGACAGCCCACTTTAAATAAGTGTTTAATTAAGCATTGTAAACCTCAGCTGGCGGCCTGGAGAGGCTGTAGGAGAGGATTTGACTGCACTCTCATAAACTAGCACAGTGACACGCTTTCCCATCCCTGCCTGCACAGTCCCTGTCAGGCTGCCTACCATGCTGTGTGACCTGCAGTGAGAGAGCAGAGCTGAGCACAAGGCACACACACACACACACAGGCATGCAAACTGCGCTGACTCCCTCGCTGGGGGTGAGACACGAAATTTCGGCATCATTGCCCCCTTAGCGGAACCAGGGCTGAGGGATGGGCAGAGGCACAGTGGGAAAGACCGAGCACTTCCAGTCACGAGATAGAGTGGGAGTCTTATAGGAATGTGCATCTCTCCTTTCATGAATGATTTGATATGCATCTAGATACATGGGCTCTGATACGATACAGGAACAATACCTTTTAGTCTGAAACGATTCAGTGTACGATTCGGTTTGATTAGGGGAACGAATTGATGCGATTCGGTTCAATTCGATGCACACAATTTTTTTGAATGAACACATTACTTTCCATTTTAAATTAATATCTGCTGCTGATGGAAGCTCAGGACTTGGGCCTCTCTGAGCTGGATCGTTCTGAGATTACTTTTCTAAGCTGTGTGTGTGTGTGTGTGTGTGTGTGTGTGTGTGTGTGTGTGTGTGTGTGTGTGTGTGTGTGTGTGTGTGTGTGTGTGTGTGTGTGTGTGTGTGTGTGTGTGTGTGTGTGTGTGTGTGTGTGAGTGTCTGTGTGAGTGTCTGTGTGTGTGTGTCAATGTCAATGGTGTGTGTAGGCACCTGAGCTGAGCCATAGGTCAGACTGAGCATCTACCACCCCACTATCAGATACCACCCGACTTTCATCTGAAATCATCTTCACACAATGATTAACTTGTCATTTTTGCAGATACATTTTTTTTCTAGATAGTACTATGTCAACATTTACAATTACACCGAACCTAAACCGGCCGCGCACGTGCTCCATCTTGCGCAAATTCGTTTTGTCCCCCCACATCAAACACGATCATGACACGCAGGTCATGTATATAACCAGTTATATTAATTTGGGGACAGGTCGAAAAGCATTAAATATTTATGGCAATTTAGCTAACTAACTTGTTCTATTTATCTAGCCTGCTGTTGATAGCTAATTTGTCCTAGGATATAAACCGTGAGTTGTTATTTTATCTGAAATGCACCAGGTCCTCTACTCTGACAATTAATCCACAAATAAAATGGTAAACCAAATATTTTCTAGTCATCTCTCCTCCTTCCAGGCTTTTTCTTCTTTGGACTTATATGGCGATTGGCATCTAACTTTCATAGTTACCATGACTACTGACCGAACTCAGTTAATCTTTCAATCACCCACGGGGGAATAACCAATGAGGAGATGGCACGTAGGTATCTGCTTCAGCAGATTCAGGTATCTGCGGTCAGCATGTTAGAAATTAGTAGGACAGGACTATCGCGTGTGGTTTATATTGTTTTTGGGGGAGGGGATTTATTCATCCTAAAAATAAATATCAGGTAACTTACTGCATTTCAACACAAAAATTGCTGTTTTATAACACAATTCTATACATTTTGGGCTCCAGAGTGGAGCATCGGTCTAAGGCACTGCATCTCAGTGCTAGAGGCGTCACTATAGACTATAGACTGGAATCGAACCAGGCTTTATCACAACCGGCGGTGATTGGGAGTCCCATAGGGCAGCGCACAAATTCTTATTTACAATGATGGCCTACCCCAGCCAAACCCTAACCCAGATGACGCTGGGCCAATTGTGCACTGCCTTATGGGGCATAGTGAAGACATCAAAACCATGAAATAACACATATGTAATCATGTAATGACCGAAAAAGTGTTAAACAATTAAAACATGTTTTATATTTGAGATTCTTCAAAGTAGAGAATGTCAAGCGTGTGCAAAGCTGTCATCGTGGCAAAGGGTGGCTACTTGAAGAATCTACAATATAAAATATATTTTGATTTGTTTAACACTTTTTTTGGTTAATACATGATTCCATATGTGTTATTTCATAGTTTTGATGTCTTCACTGTTATTCTACAATGTAGAAAATAGTAAAAATAAAGAAAAACCCTTGAATGAGTAGGTGTATCCAAACTTTTGACTGGTAGCGTACATTAAATTACTCTTGAACGTTGTAATAGTAGAACGTACAAGGTGACATTTTTAAATTGAGTAGTACATCAGTATTCCTCTTGTCATGTCAGTCATTGTATACCGCAGAGAGCTATTTATAACTAGTCAGAAATGTCCAGATCAACTAGCTCATGTCAGCTAACATTTTTTAGCTAGGCTTTTTAGCCCATAGATTTTGTAGTAATGTTCGAATTACTTAAATATCACATGAATCCACATTTAACATGGCAAAATACATAGAATTTCAAGAAAATTTCTTTTAAACCTGCAACATTTTCTATGTACCCCATGACAACATGTGCATAATTGCAGGAAATAAGCATTAAACCTGCAACATTTTCTTTCTGCCAACAAAAGGTGAACAATTTATGTCATGAACAGTGCTTGCGCCCATATGGCACAAGCTCGCGCAGCGGGGGCGTGGGATGTTCCCCAATGCTGGAAGGGGGGTGTGAGTGAAAACTTTGGAACCCCTGGGCTACTGAACTGAAGGAGAGGACGCATCAATTCAGTCACAAAATTGATTTATTTTCGGAATAATGATTCGGTTTTCTTTCCGATGCATGCTTATTTTGGATCAGTTTGGGGTCCCGCAAACCGAATGCATTTGCATCTTAAACATTTGAACCGGGGACTGATGCGTATTGGTTAATCATTACATCCCTAGTCTTACTGTCTCACCCATGAGACAGAGAGAGAGGATGCATTCAGGTCTGAGTCACTAGCCCAAGCCCTAGTCACGAGGACCACTGCATCACAGTCCTCTGTACCACTCAGCCAAAGGTAGAGAGGGAGCGTGGATGTCAAGTGCAGAGGAACATCTAACCCCATTCTGTGTAACCTTGGTGACAACTAATGCCATTCTACTTTCCAGGAGGAATGGGTCCTGTCGTAACTATGCAATAGAAATGCCAGTGTGTCTGTGTTAAACAAGAGCCAGCAGTCACAGGACATGAACAAACAGTGGAAGCTGAGTCTAACAATACGCACACAGTGAGATCTGTCTTCATTCAAGGCCATCCAGTTGAGGATAGCGTCATTACTCTAAATTGTGATTTTAGCCCTGAATCCCACACTTCACTTAAACCTTTACTTGAGCTCCAGCAAGGAAGCAGCTGAGTAAAATGATGTGTCATGCTAGCCAAAAGGAGTACCTCAAATAGTGTGTGTGTCAGAGTGTGGCTGGGGCTCGATAGGAGCATCTGTCTGCTGCCAGGCCAGGCTGTCCAGAGACCGCCCGTGTGAACAGCAAAGACCAATAAAACAGTTCACAAACTCTCTACTCTTTCAATCAACAAAACCATGTCTGTTTCCCTAGTGGGAGTATTTTTGCACATTCTATTTCCAAACACCAACTTTCTCCTCTCTCTAACTCTCTCTCACACCTTTTCTGCCTCTCTCTCTCTCTCTCTCTCTCTCTCTCTCTCTCTCTCTCTCTCTCTCACTCGCTCTCTCACTCGCTCTCTCTCTCTCTCTCTCCCTCTCAATGTATCATTGAGCCTTGTTTGCTGTATACTTGGAAGCAATGGCATGGAAAGTTTACTGTGGTGAGAGTTAAAAGCGAGCTTAATTACATTTTATTAGCGTGGACAGATTATTAAAATGCATAGGGTAGAAAGTATACAAGACTTGATGGAGCATGGCCATTAATTTGCTATGCCCGGAATAATTGTATATTCTATGCATAAAATAAAGCCCTTGATTAAATTTTGCTGATTTTTTAAAACCTTTGGGAAATGGGCAATATCATAGTAAAATACATGTATATTCTGTACCCTGTATTAGAGGTCGACCGATTAATCGGAATGGCCGATTAATTAGGGCCGATTTCAAGTTTTCATAACAATCGGAAATCTGTATTTTTGGGCGCCGATTTGGCGATATAAAAAAAAAAAATGTATACCTTTATTTAACTTAAGTCAGTTAAGAACACATTCTTATTTTCAATGACGGCCTAGGAAAGGTGGGTTAACTGCCTCGTTCAGTGGCAGAACTGAACGGGGGATCCAATCTTGTCAGCTCGGGGGATCCATTCTTGCAACCTTACAGTTAGTCCAACGCAATAATGACCTGCCTCTCTCTCGTTGCACTCCACAAGGAGACTGCCTGTTACGCGAATGCAGTAAGCCAAGGTAAGTTGCTAACTAGCATTAAACTTATCTTATAAAAACAATCAATCATAATTACTAGTTAACTACACATGGTTGATGATATTACTAGATATTATCTAGCGTGTCCTGTGTTGCATATAATTTGACTAAGCATACAAGCATACAAGTATCTAAGTATCTGACTGAGCGGTGGTAGGCAGAAGCAGGCGCTTAAACATGAATTCAAACAGCACTTTCATGCATTTTGCCAGCAGCTCTTCCTTGTGCGCCAAGCATTGCGCTGTTTATGACTTAAAGCCTATCAACTCCCGAGATGAGGCTGGTGTAACCGAAGTGAAATGGCTAGCTAGTTAGCGCACGCTAATAGCGTTTCAAACGTCACTCGCTCTGAGCCTTCTAGTAGTTGTTCCCCTTGCTCTGCATGAGCAATGCTGCTTCGATGGTGGCTGTTGTCGTTGTGTTGCTGGTTCGAGCCCAGGGAGGAGCGAGGAGAGGGACGGAAGCTATACTGTTACACTGGCAATACTAAAGTGCCTATAAGAACATCTAATAGTCAAAGTTAATGAAATACAAATGGTATAGAGGGAAATAGTCATATAACTCTTATAATAACTACAACCTAAAACTTCTTACCTGGTAATATTGAAGACTCATGTTAAAAGGAACCACCAGCTTTCATATGTTCTCTTGTTCTGAGCAAGAAAGCTTTCTTACATAGCACATATTGCACTTTTACTTTCCAATACTTTGTTTTTGCATTATTTAAACCAAATTGAACATGTTTCATTATTTACTTGAGGCTAAATTGATTTTATTGATGTATTATATGAAGTTAAAATAAGTGTTCATTCAGTATTGTTGTAATTGTCATTATAACAAATAAATAAATAAAAAATTGGCCGATTAATCGGTATTGGCTTTTTTGGTCCTCCAATAATCGGTATCGGCATTGAAAAATCATAATCAGTCGACCTCTACCCTGTGTATTGTAAAAACAGATTTTTTTATTTTATTTTACCTTTATTTTACTAGGCAAGTCAGATAAGAACAAATTCTTATTTTCAATGACGGCCTAGGAACAGTGGGTTAACTGCCTGTTCAAGGGCAGAACGACAGATTTTGTACCTTGTCAGCTCGGGGATTTGAACTTGCAACCTTTCGGTTACTAGTCCAATGCTCTAACCACTAGGCTACACTGCCGCCCCAGTTAACTAATTGGCCGGCATCAACAATAATTTAGGGTAAAAAAAATTTTTTCCCTGAAATGAAAGTGACCAAGGTTTGTTGCTCTAAGTGAAATGGTAAACATGGACTTGTTTACCATTATCTTGGCTGTATTGGTCTGACACCTGAAAGTTCTGAACTTGTCTCCAGTCCTCCTACACATGATGGTGAGCTATATGTTGAGAAACTCCACCCATGGCTTGAGGGACTGAAGTCCAATGGAATCCCAAAGTTCAAGAGTAAAAAAATGTCATGCCCCTACAGAGGCGGTGGGACTCTGCCGTGCTCAGCAGGATGCTGAGAAATGCCTCACTCTGTGATTCACAGTGGCGAGGACACTGGCCTGACCACACTGGACAATAGCTCTCAATTGTTTGTTGTTTGAGTCCTCCTCCTTTTTTAATGCTAATTGAGGTTGTTCCCTGTTTCCTTTCCATGTCACAATCATCTGCAATATCCCACATCCCCTTCCTTTCCTCGTAGCACAAAACACAGCCGTTCTCATCAATTACATCCAAAGGGCTACACACACTAGCTAGTAACTATACAAAATCAACCAGACATCACATAGATAAACAAGCACCCCTCCTAAAGAAGCCAACTGTCAGTTTAATTTCTGATAGATACCCATACTCACTTATAACGTAAATGCAACCACCAAAGTATTACAGATATAGGCCTCTATCAAAAATAAACAGCCGACAACCAATAAATAGCAACTAACAGACAGTAGCAATAAAGACTGTACTTACGTATAATCTGTGAGTTGTAATGTCATTGTTTAACTAATAAACAAATGGCACCCCCTTATTGAGTAATTCTGAACATTAGTTTCTGAAGGGCCTTAATGTATTGATTTTAGGGGTGTAACGGTTCACCAAACCCACAGTTCAGTAGGTATTGTGATTTGGGGTCACAGTTCAGTTCGGTTCTGGTACAGGGGGAAATTAAATGCCAACAGTTACTGTAGTTTTACTTGTTTGTTTTTGTTGTTGATGGGTGGTCACTGTTAAGTAGCTCTCTGTAGACCTGAGGGTCCATCCATCTGTGGTATGCGCAACTCAGGATGCATTGGCCAATTCATTGACAACTTCGGCTTTAACCTGCTTATATAGAGCAGGTACTACATGCTTGCTAAAATGGGTCCGAGAGGACAATGTTTGTAACGTGGCTCGAGCACTTTCACGAGGTGCTGAAACCCCTTATTCTTCTCAACCACCGAGAATGGGCGCATATCCACAGCTATAAACATACATATTGCTCTTGTAATTTCTTTGTCCCGGGTCAGAATCAGCTGCGAAGGGCTGCTTGAGTGCAGAGGGGAGACGTAGTTGTGTTGTTTTTTTGCGTTTCCATCTTGCTCCACAGGTAGGAAAATTAGAGTGATGTCGGTGTAAATGCATCAACATGTTTGAGGTGTTGGCAGCTGTATAGGTTATTCACGTTGAGCAGTGGCGACGTACTCTCTGTCCAACGCTATTAAATCTACTGGGAAGACAAAATGTTCCCAAACTGGAGATTTAAACAAAGATAGAGAATCCTCCTGGTTCATCGACCCCACCACTCACCATCGTACAGAACTAGTTCCCGGCTGCGCCTCACAAAAGGACAGTATGAAATACACCAATTAAGATTTGAATTTTGATAACAACGTGCGCATAGGCTCTAGTTGTTTTAACGGAATAGCCTGAATTTTTGTCAGCTCAGATTTACTCAAGGCACACAACACAGCATAAGCATAGCCTATAGGCCTAGTGTTTTTAGTTTTTATATGAACAAAAATATAAACACAACATGTAGTGTTGGTGCCATGTTTCATGAGCGGAAATAAAAGATCCCAGACATGGTGTGCACAAATTTGTTTTCATCCCTGTTGGTGAACCTTTCTCCTTTGCCAAGATAATCCATCCACCTAACAGGTGTGGCATATCAAGAAGTTGAATAAACAGCATTATCATTACACAGGTGCACCTTGTGCTGGGACAATAAAAGGCCACTCTAAAATGTGCAGTTTTGTCACACAACACAATGCCACAGATGTCTCAAGTTTTGAGAAAGTGTGCAATTGACATGCTTACTGTAGGAATGTCCACCAGAGCTGTTGCCAGATAATTTCATGTAAATTTCTCTATAATAAGCCCCCTCAGTGTCGTTTTAGAGAATTTGTCAGTACGTCCAACCGGCCTCACAACCGCAGACCACGTGTATAGTATTGTGTGGGCGAGCGGGTTGCTGATGTCAACATTGTGAACAGAGTGCCCCATGGTGGCGGTGGGATTATGGTATAGGCAGGCATAAGTTACAGAAAATGAACACAATTACATTTTATCAATGGCAATTTCAATGCACCAAAATACAGTGACGAGATCCGTAGGCCAATTGTCATGCTATTCATCCACCACCATCACCTCATATTTATGCATGATAATGCACGGCCCCATGTCGCAAGGATCTGTACATAATTCATGGAAGCTGAAAATGTCCCAGTTCTTCCAAGGACTGCATACTCACCAGACATGTCACCCATTGAGCATGTTTGGGATGCTCTGGATTGACAGCATGTTCCAGTTTCCTTCCATAACCAGCCATTGAAGAGGAGTGGGACAACATTCTACAGGCCACAATCAACAGCCTAATCAACTCTATGCGAAAGAGATGTGTTGCGCCGCATGAGGCAAATGGTGGTCACACCAGATACTGACTGGTTTTCTGATCCACGCCCCTACTTTTTTTTAAGGTATCTGTGACCAACAGATGCATATTTGTATTTCCAGTCATGTGAAATCTATACATTAGGGACTAATTCATTTTTTTCAGTTGACTGATTTCCTTATATGAACTGTAACTAAGTAAAATCTTTGAAATTGTTGCATGCGTATATTTTTGTTCAGTATATTTTTTATGCATTCATTCGGGTTCCCAGTGCGGACTGAACTGACTCCCCGTGTTCGGTACGAATATGTGTACCTTTACACCCCTAATCCATTTTGCAGGAGACATGATTCCGTCACTGTTGGGTCACTTTGCCACCACACGGTGTTTAGCCTTAGCGACTCCACTAAGTTGCTTAACAGCAGTCAAACTCAAACATGATCAAAGTGAGCTGTTACAGTAGCCTAAATGTTATTAATGGTCACAAACTGGGCATATACTCAATTCAGAGGGGACACAGTCCTCAGAAGTGCATTGAGCCTCATTAGACTTTTCCCATTCTGATAACACATGACTGGATTACATTTGTTATATTTTCAATTTAGTTAGACACCTCCACCTGTCTTTACTGGTGTAAACGAATGAGACAAGAAAATTGGATACTGCGCAAACCTTGCAAAGCTTGCTCCGAAACCTTTTTACATTTGACCCTTTATTCACTCTCCAAAAACACCTGACCCTTCTTGAAGGCTGGCTGGAAACTGTGCTCCAAATGATGATGTCAGAAGCTATAGCAAAGCCCAGTTGTCTTCTCCACTAACTAATAAGCCATTGCCTTTTCATAGCCTTCTCAAAACATGATGAAGCACACTATTAACATAACTCAGCACAATTGGAAGATGCTATGACAGGTTGCAGGAACCAGGTTCCCAGGTTCCCTGAGCTGTTGAGGGTAACCACTAGAGCAAGCAATAGTTAATGGCTGGCAGGTAGCCTAGCGGTTAATAGTGTTGGGCCAGTAACTGAAAGGTTGCTGGTTTGAATCCACGAGCCGACTAGGTGAATAATCTGTCAATGTGCCCTTGCGCAAGGCACTTAACCCTAATTGCTCCTGTAAGTCGCTCTAGATACGAGTATCTGCTAAATGACTAAAATGTCAAATAATTGCAAGACAGATGAGGTACAGGAAATGTAAAGAATAACGCTGATCTGACAACAGCAACAGTCCTCAAAACATTGATATTTTTATGCTATGGAAAATAATCCACATCTTTACTAGCTGCTCAGTCCTTCAAAGTCATTGTGGTGCACTTGTGTGAACTATGTATAAATTCTTTAAAGAAAATTGTTGAGAACTGTCTATTTCCTTGACATAGAACATGCATGTGGATAAGACTGGAGGCATTGTCAATAGAAATAGGACTGAGTAGCAGCTCAATTGTACATTTAATTTAGTAGAGAAGGTCTGCATTTCATACGCATTCCACCACTTGTTTGCCTACTCAAGGCATATAAACAATCATTTTGGATACTTGGGTATCCAATGACTTTATCCTTGTTTCTGAAAAGGCCTACTGAACCCCTTTTAAGAGGTTGCATACACTGCAAAAAAATCTTTATAGTAGTTTCAACTAATTATTATTAAGTAATTGGTTCCACAGCCTGTTTTAGTTTACTCAACTTCTCGGTCAAAGTGTTACCTGAACTTAACATTTTTAGGCTAAAACTTAGCACAAACTTGAGAAAACTTAGGCAAAAATTACGTGTTTGCTGAACTTGTCTCATATGTTCATTCAACTAGAAAAAAATATTATTTGGGCATTTTCACACAAAAAAGTAGTGCTTTTGACATACAATATTTTCAACGTACATATTTACATTGTGCATGTTCATATTCGGTAATTATTACTCAACATGTTTGCGATTTGAACTCACTACCTTTTGTTTCACAGCATTCCGACCTTTCTTCTACACCACCATGTCTGTGTCAATTAGCAGTTAATATGACTATTCTCTCATCATTGATTTGATTGACTTATTTATGAAATGTGTTTTTTTCCCTGTATAGTTGTCTAATGTTGTTGGGGAATATTACTTTGTTTTAATGTTACTCTTTAATAATACTTTTACTTGAGTGTACTTTTAACAGAGCTGAGATTTACTTTGAAGTGCAAAGTATAGCAATACAGATTAAATCAGTCATTGACACAGAATTGGTGGCATAGCAGGAAGATCGGTGTGCCGTGAACCAAGAGATTATGAGCTAAAATCCCAGGCGAGGAGATGTTGAAAATAATTATTGTATACATGCACAATGTCATCATGTATGTCAAAGTGTGTCAAATATGTATGTTGAAAACATTGCATGCCAAAAGCACTGTGTGTGTGTAACCTGTTCCACAGCATTTTTTTGTGAAGATGCCCAAATAATAATTTCTAGTTGAGTAAGCATATGAGACAAGTTGAGAAAGCATATGAGACAAGTTGAGCAAACACATAACTTTAAATCGACAACATTTTCTCAAGTTGGAGCTAAATTTGGGCCAACAAAAAAATGTTACATTCAGGTAAGACTGATTCAAAAGTTGAGTAAACTAAAAAACAGCTGTGGATCCAGTTAGGGTTCTACAGGGAACCAAAAGGGGTTATTCAAAGGGTTATTCTATTGGGTCAGCCAAAGAACCCTTTTTGGTTCTAGATAGCACCTTTTTCTTCTAAGACTGTCCCTTTATTTGAAAGCACTGAAGTGGATAAAGAGACACACTAGTCCATTGTATAGGCTATTGTAAACTGGAGAAAAACTAGGCTTATTTCATTTAACACAGTCCTCCCGGATGTGACATCAGGTCCTATATGCATTTTTTTGTAGCTAAAATAAAAGGACAAAAGCTAAGATAACCCAATAGGACAGTATTTACCTATTCTTGGCGCGTGCATGTGCATACACATAATGACATTGGTGGACTCGGAAACCGCGCGCTACCACCACCGCTACGAATGCAAAATGGCCACATGGTCAAAGTAGTAGGCTAACCTTCATCCATGGATTCATCCTCGTTCGTTTGCGGGAAAGCATCATTATAAAGGCTCACATTTTTACGGGTGTAGGCCTAATTCATTGCTAAAATATATGAGCCTGTAAAATTGAATCAAAATCAAAAACATATAGGCTAATATGTTTGTGGGCTACTGTAGAAAAATCAACAATCTCAAAGCCTAATGTGATATATGTTTACATTGTGCAATGTGACCATATTTTCAGCTATTTCCATAGCTAAATCAAGCTAGATACGGCATTATTTTTTTAAATCATCAATTTGCTTTTGCTATTCAGCCTACTCCCAAATTAATTAATCTCTGAACTGACGTGAGCCTGGCGATGAAGCCTACAATAACATGTAGCCTAGCATGTAGGCCTATGTATCTCTTTACAGTCATGTGGACCAAAACAAGATACTACTACTGTAGTCAGACCACAAATACAGCTGTAACTAAATAATAATAACATAAAATAGCTACAATGTTAAACCATTGCCATAAAACATTGTTGCATTGTAACGGCTCGCATGAATGAGGATAACCCCGAAGAAACCTGACAAGGTATACCGTATTATTTTGAGTAGGACATCACAATGGCACTTACTTTCTCCATTTGCCGTCCATAGGTAGATAGTGGAGACAGATAGCGTCAGACCCCAAAACAAGGTCAAAGTATTCCTCTCTGTCCCAGATCTCATTCCTGATCAATTAATTATTCACCTCTCTAAAAAGCAAATAACTTAATTCCAAAATAGTGGAAAAGGGAGATGATGCCACCGAGTTCACAAAAAGTAAAAAAGAAAAAAAAAACGTGGTCCAGCAAATGGGCTACACTGTTTGACAGGTAGATACAAATTCGTGTTCAGAGTATAGCCTACTATTTTTCCAAGTTTTGTGTTTTGGTGGATTTATATATAGCCTAGGCCTATATATTTTTTAAAAACAAATATATATATATATATATATATATATATATATATATAATATTAAATCAATTAAAACAATTCGTTATTCTTGCCAACGACACAATGATTTAAGGATTGCTGGCAAGACATTCGTGCCACTGATTTCACTCGACAGATGATGGTAATCCGCATCCTCAGTCTCCATTTCTTGAAACCCCAGTAATTGTGCGCAGGAGTTTTTATGACTCGCAATCGAACAACGTTCACTTGTAGTAGACCAAAGGGAATTCCAATCTTCTATCATTCATTTCCGTCTGAGTGATGAGAATTAGAAGGAGAATCTACGGCCAGTTCCACAGGGTGGTGGCTGAGATGGGAAATGAATGAGAACGTAACTCCGTTCAATGAGCCTTTCCAACAGGGCGCAATCCAAAATATCCTCCACAACAGAAATTGTTTCACCAATCTCACCCCCCTTTTCTCCCGCCCCCTGCACTGTCTGTTTTCGCCGTTAACGCAGTCAATCGTCTCCTTTGCGGCTGAAAAAAATACTTATGCCACGCAACAGTAGACTATCAAGTTTAAGAGCTTCGGTTGGGGTGTAGTATGGTATATTTGCACCAGACTCAAGCTTCCGTTATGTCCTGTGAGCCATTTATGGGTGATGATGTGTATTTTTTTGTTTTCCCGTATAGCTCCAGTAAGCAGCAATCCTATCACTTGCCCTCGTTGTCGGTCTCCAGTCCGTAGAATCACTGCTGTAAACAAGAGTAAGCTCTGCTCACACAGAAACACATAGCACTAAGCATACGGCAAGTCCCGGAGAAAAGCTGGAATGGAGCAAGCAGCCAATGACATGGATAACCAATGTTAAGGTAATTTTAAATGTAATTTAGCCTATTAAAAAAGATGCATCCCTCCAAAACAAGTTTAACAAAAGGTTATAAATCGTTTGTAAACGGTTAATTATAGCTCCCGTTGTATAGGCTACATTTATAAATCTGTAATAAACATTTGTGAGATTGTTATTTCTGAATTTGTCCAATTGTGTGTTGATATATGACCAGGCTACTGTTATTCATTATTAGGCTACTTTTATTATTGCCCGTGCAGTCATGGGCAAGCACCATAACAAACACACAGTTTCAACCAATGTGTTATAACTGTGTATTACATTTACATTACATTTATAATATCTTAACTAGTAATTAAGAGTTTATAATCTACATACAGCTAAACCCTTTATAACCGTTAAATCACGTAGCCAACGGTGTTGCCTTAAATTAAGCTATTTGGTATGATTGGTGGTCACTAGGTTATAACGTTCCATATTCGTCTATAGGGTAATAAAAGCAAAGTAAATATACATTATTCTGCCTACAGGCTATATCTACTTTCCATATATTATTTTGTGTAGTAGCCTAATAAGTGCGATATATGGAAGAAGAGCTAATTTATTTGTTATTCCCTGGGAGTGGTGAATTATATAACAGTTGCCTAAACGTTATTTGAAATGTAAAAACACTTTAGAATCCAGCTCCCTCTGAATTCAAAATAGGTAGCCTAAATCCTATGTCCGGGATAAACATTTAGCAAGCAAATAATTACAATCACAGTAGGCTACAACATTTTATTATTGGATGCATTGTGTTTACAATGCAAAACAATTTGTTATATTAGATTATTGGTAGGCCTATAAATTTACACCGAACATATAAATAGCCTAGCCTATGCTAGTCTATTTTCCGCAGTGCCCGTTTGATTCTTTCGGGATATGTTGGTTGTACATGGATGGAAATGTAGGTTTATATAGCCTACCTTTATGTTTGGAATTAAATGTATATGATTATTGATTCTAGTCTTATAATAGACTGCCGTATGTGTTGTATAGCCTATAGTGACCATTTTCAAATAGATAATCTTACCCAGTTCCACATTTTTGATGTGCACGTACAGTACTTTGCCTGACACACGATAGCCCAAAGGGAGTAGTAAAATCCGACATGGAGTATCATTCAAATGCACGGATTGGACTCAATATTAGCGTTCATTCATCTGTGTTCTCTCTCTCGCTTGTTTTGTATTGATAGCGCGCAATGGGCAGGGCTCAAATAATTAATGTTAATTCTGCAAAAGTAACATTATAATTTGAATAGGATACAAATAATAAAACAGGTCACAAATTCTTATTTTTAACTTGTGGTGTTAGCTTATAGATACGTCATGACGTGCTTTTTGTTTCAAAATTCAAAAGGCCCTTGCACTTCTGAGCCATCTATGTTGCAGGTGCATGCTTTTTGATTCACAACGTTTCACTTGTTTGCATTTGTTTCATAACGTATTTAATTTTTCAGCATATTTTGATACTTACAAAATATTAGTACATATTTTTTATAGCATATTTGTTCAGCAATAATAAATAAATAATGTGGAGAAACAGGGCCGGACTAACACCCTCCAGGTTGTTGAAAAAGGTGCCGTTTTATCATGTTATTCTAAACATTTTGTCAAGAAGCTATGAGAAAATGTTGCAGTTTTAAAGCTAATTTCCTGCAATTCTACATTTTTTTGCCATGATGCTGAGAGAGAATGTTGCAGTTTTATAGCTAATTCCCTGCAATTCATTACATGTTGCTATCATAAGCTATCTGGGTGGCCCCAAACCTCCAATAATGTTTTGATATGTAATCAATTAGAGTTACTACTCATTTATTTTTATGAAGGCATTCTCATTAGAATGTGTGTCTGTCAGAATACATTTGAACAGACAGCATGTATTTTATGTTAATAAATTCATATTTCATAAACAATTACTTAATTACACCTAAGCAGTATATACATCAGTGCCCTCTCAAAAACCGTTGGTGCATGATGCCACTGCTCAGGTGTAATTCAGTAATTGTTTATGATATATGAATTTAACAATTGTATAAACATAAAATACATACTGTCTGTTCAAATGTATTGTGACAGACATACACTGTTGAAGTCGGAAGTTTACATACACTTAGTCTGGAGTCATTAAAACTTGTTTTTCAACCATTCCACAAATGTCTTGTTTAACAAACTATAGTTTTGGCAAATTGGTTAGGACATCTACTTTGTGCATGACACAAGTAATTTTTCAAACAATTGCTTACAGACAGATTATTTCACTGATAATTCACTGTGTCACAATTCCAGTGGGTCAGAAGTTTACATGCACTTAATTGACTATGCCTTTAAACAGCTTAGAAAATTCCAGAAAATGATGTAATGGATTTAGAAGCTTCTGATAGGATAATTGACATAATTTGAGTCAATTGGAGGTGTACCTGTGGATTTATTTCAAGGCCTACTTTCAATCTCAGTGCCTCGTTGCCTGACATCATGGGAAATTCAAAAGCAATCAGCCAAGAGCTCAGAAAAAAAACTGTATACCTTCACAAGTCTGGTTCATCCTTGGGAGCAATTTCCAAAAGCCGGAAGGTACCACGTTCATCTGTATAAACAATAGTATGCAAGTATAAACACCATGGGACCATGCAGCCATCATACCGCTCAGGAAGGAGATGCGTTCTGTCTCCTAGAGATTAAGGTACTTTGGTGCAAAAAGTGCAAATCAATCACAGAACAGCAAAGAACCTTGTGAAGATGCTGGAGGAAACAGGTACAAAAGTATTTATATCCACAGTAAAAGCGAGTCCTATATCGACATAACCTGTAAGGCCACTCAGCAAGGAAGAAGCCACCGCCATAAAAAAGACAGACTACGGTTTGCAACTGCACATGGGGACAAAGATCGTACTTTCGGATAAGTGTCCTCTGGTCTGATGAAACAAACATAGAACTGTTTGGCTATAATGACCATCGTTATGTTAGGAGGAAAAAGGGGGATGCTTGCAAGCCAAAGAACACCACCCCAACCGTGATTTCACGGGGGTGGCAGCATCATGTTTTTTTTTTTTATCCCCGGATTCCCACCGCAAACGGAACATTTTCAGCTGGATCTTCACAACTAGCTAACTAGCTAACCGCAACCCCGGATGATTACTCCTGGCTAGCGTTTCCACCCACTTAGCTTGAAGCTAGCCCGGCCAGAGCTCCTGTGCTACCACCGAAGCATACTCCTGGGCTACAATATCCGGACCCACGACCGGTCTATCGATGTCACCGCATGAAGAGGAATAAACAGACTCCCCCAAAGGCTAACTTTCTAGCCCTTGCAATCTCCTTGCTTGCTAATTCGGCCTGCTAACTGCTAGCTTGTTTAGCCCCGGTCCGCTAACTGCTACCTTGTTTAGCCCCGGCCTACTAACTGTTAGCTTGTTAGCACAGGCCTGCTAACCATCTGAATCGCCGCGTCCCAAACACTCACTGGACCCATATTTACTTTCTATTTCTTTCCGATTTTTTATTTGTTTATACCTTCCGGTAACCTGCCTCACCCAATGTGATACGGAATCGCTATTATTTTTTATTTTTAGAACACACTCAAGAACCTCAAGAAGCTAACCAGCTAACTAGCTACAAGCTATTTAGTCATTGTTAGCCACTGCTAGCGGCTTTTACCTTTTACCTTCTGCACAGCCAGTTTTTTTTTTTACCTGGATAACACTCGCCAGTCCAGCTTCCCTGCCCCATCCACTGCTGCCCCCTGGACACTGATCACTTGGCTACATAGCTGATGCATGCTGGACTGTCCATTAATCACGGTACTCCATTCTGCTTGTTTATGTTTTATCTGTCGCCCCAGCCGCACTCAGGCTCTGTGTGTAGTTAATCCGACCCTCCCTGCCTAGTCAACGCCATTTTACCTGCTGTTGTTGTGCTAGCTGATTAGCTGTTGTTGTCTCACCTACTGTTTTAGCTACTGTTTTAGCTAGCTCTCCCAATTCAATACCTGTGATTACTGTATGCCTCGCTGTATGTCTCTCTCAAATGTCAATATGCCTTAGTTAGTATCATTGTTTTAGTTTACAATGGAGCCCCTAGTTCCACTCTTCATACCCCTGATGCCTCCTTTGTCCCACCTCCCACACATGCGGTGACCTCACCCATTACAACCAGCATGTCCAGAGATACAACCTCTCTCATCATCACCCAGTGCCTGGGCTTACCTCCGCTGTACCCGCACCCCACCATACCCCTGTCTGCGCATTATGCCCTGAATATATTCTACCATGCCCAGAAATCTGCTCCTTTTATTCTCTGTCCCCAACGCTCTAGGCGACCAGTTTCCATAGCCTTTAGCCGCACCCTCATACTACTCCTCCTCTGTTCCGCGGGTAATGTGGAGGTAAACCCAGGTCCTGCATGTCCCCAGGCACCCTCATTTGTTGACTTCTGTGATCGAAAAAGCCTTGGTTTCATGCATGTCAACATCAGAAGCCTCCTCCCTAAGTTTGTTTTACTCACTGCTTTAGCACACTCTGCTAACCCTGATGTCCTTGCCATGTCTGAATCCTGGCTCAGGAAGGCCACCAAAAATTCTGAGATTTCCATACCCAACTATAACATCTTCCGTCAAGATAGAACTGCCAAGGGGGGAGGAGTTGCAGTCTACTGCAGAGATAGCCTGCAAAGTAATGTCATACTTCCCAGGTCCATACCCAAACAGTTCGAACTACTAATTTTGAAAATTACTCTCTCCAGAAATAAGTCTCTCACTGTTGCCGCCTGCTACCGACCCCCTCAGCTCCCAGCTGTGCCCTGGACACCATTTGCGAATTGATCGCCCCCCATCTAGCTTCAGAGTTTGTTCTGTTAGGTGACCTAAACTGGGATATGCTTAACACCCCGGCAGTCCTACAATCTAAGCTAGATGCCCTCAATCTCACACAAATCATCAAGGAACCCACCAGGTACAACACTAAATCTGTAAACAAGGGCACCCTCATAGACGTCATCCTGACCAACTGGCCCTCCAAATACACCTCCGCTGTCTTCAACCAGGATCTCAGCGATCACTGCCTCATTGCCTGTATCCGCTACGGAGCCGCAGTCAAACGACCACCCCTCATCAATGTCAAACGCTCCCTAAAACACTTCTGTGAGCAGGCCTTTCTAATCGACCTGGCCCGGGTATCCTGGAAGGACATTGACCTCATCCCATCAGTTGAGGATGCCTGGTCATTCTTTAAAAGTAACTTCCTCACGATTTTAGATAAGCATGCTCCGTTCAAAAAATGCATAACTAAGAACAGATATAGCCCTTTGTTCACTCCAGACCTGACTGCCCTCGACCAGCACAAAAACATCCTGTGGCGGACTGCAATAGCATCGAATAGTCCCCGCGATATGCAACTGTTCAGGGAAGTCAGGAACCAATACACGCAGTCAGTCAGGAAAGCTAAGGCCAGCTTTTTCAGGCAGAAGTTTGCATCCTGTAGCTCCAACTCCAAAAAGTCCTGGGATACCGTGAAGTCCATGGAGAACAAGAGCACCTCCTCCCAGCTGCCCACTGCTAGGTGGGCTAGGTAACACGGTCACCACCGATAAATCCATGATTATAGAAAACTTCAACAAGCATTTCTCAACGGCTGGCCATGCCTTCCGCCTGGCTACTCCAACCTCGGACAACATCTCCCCCCCCCCCGCAGCTACTCGCCCAAGCCTCTCCAGGTTCTCCTTTACCCAAATCCAGATAGCAGATGTTCTGAAAGAGCTGCAAAACCTGGACCCGTACAAATCAGCTGGGCTTGACAATCTGGACCCTCTATTTCTGGAACTATCCGCCGCCATTGTCGCAACCCCTATTACCAGCCTGTTCAACCTCTCTTTCATATCGTCTGAGATCCCCAAGGATTGGAAAGCTGCCGCAGTCATCCCCCTCTTCAAAGGGGGAGACACCCTGGACCCAAACTGTTACAGACCTATATCCATCCTGCCCTGCCTATCTAAGGTCTTCGAAAGCCAAGTCAACAAACAGGTCACTGACCATCTCGAATCCCACCGTACCTTCTCCGCTGTGCAATCTGGTTTCCGAGCCGGTCACGGGTGCACCTCAGCCACGCTCAAGGTACTAAACGATATCATAACCGCCATCGATAAAAGACAGTACTGTGCAGCCGTCTTCATCGACCTTGCCAAGGCTTTCGACTCTGTCAATCACCATATTCTTATCGGCAGACTCAGTAGCCTCGGGTTTTCGGATGACTGCCTTGCCTGGTTCACCAATTACTTTGCAGACAGAGTTCAGTGTGTCAAATCGGAGGGCATGCTGTCCGGTCCTCTGGAAGTCTCTATGCCACAGGGTTCAATCCTCGGGCCGACTCTTTTCTGTATATATCAATGATGTTGCTCTTGCTGCGGGCGATTCCCTGATCCACCTCTACGCAGACGACACCATTCTATATACTTCCGGCCCGTCCTTGGACACTGTGCTATCTAACCTCCAAACAAGCTTCAATGCCATACAACACTCCTTCCGTGGCCTCCAACTGCTCTTAAACGCTAGTAAAACCAAATGCATGCTTTTCAATCGTTCGCTGCCTGCACCCGCGCGCCTAACCAGCATCACCACCCTGGATGGTTCCGACCTTGAATATGTGGACATCTATAAGTACCTAGGTGTCTGGCTAGACTGTAAACTCTCCTTCCAGACTCATATCAAACATCTCCAATCGAAAATCAAATCAAGAGTTGGCTTTCTATTCCACAACAAAGCCTCCTTCACTCACGCCGCCAAACTTACCCTAGTAAAACTGACTATCCTACCGATCCTCGACTTCGGCGATGTCATCTACAAAATTGCTTCCAAGACTCTACTCAGCAAACCGGATGCAGTTTATCACAGTGCCATCCGTTTTGTCACTAAAGCACCTTATACCACCCACCACTGCGACTTGTATGCTCTAGTCGGCTGGCCCTCGCTACATATTCGTCGCCAGACCCACTGGCTCCAGGTCATCTACAAGTCCATGCTAGGTAAAGCTTCGCCTTATCTCAGTTCACTGGTCACGATGGCAACACCCATCCGTAGCACGCGCTCCAGCAGGTGTATCTAACTGATCATCCCTAAAGCCAACACCTCATTTGGCCGCCTTTCGTTCCAGTTCTCTGCTGCCTGTGACTGGAACGAATTGCAAAAATCGCTGAAGTTGGAGACTTTTATCTCCCTCACCAACTTCAAACATCTGCTATCTGAGCAGCTAACCGATCGCTGCAGCTGTACATAGTCTATCGGTAAATAGCCCACCCATTTTTACCTACCTCATCCCCATACTGTTTTTATTTATTTACTTTTCTGCTCTTTTGCACACCAATATCTCTACCTGTACATGACCATCTGATCATTTATCACTCCAGTGTTAATATGCAAAATTTTTATTATTTGCCTACCTCCTCATGCCTTTTGCACACAATGTATATAGACTCCCCTTTTTTTCTACTGTGTTATTGACTTGTTAATTGTTTACTCCATGTGTAACTCTGTGTTGTCTGTTCACACTGCTATGCTTTATCTTGGCCAGGTCGCAGTTGCAAATGAGAACTTGTTCTCAACTAGCCTACCTGATTAAATAAAGGTGAAATGAAAAATATATAAAAAATTATTTTAAAAATGTTGTGGGGTGCTTTGCTGCAGGAGGGACTGGTGCACTTCACAAAACAGATGGCAGCATGAGGAAGAAAAATTATGTGGATACATTAAAACAAAATCTCAAGACATCAGTTGGATGTTAAGGCTTGGTAGCAAATGGGTCCTCCAAATAGACAATGACCCCAAGCATACTCCCAAAGTTGTGGCAAAATAGCTTAAGGACAACAAAGTCAAGGTATTGGAGTGGCCATCACAAAGCCCTGACCTCAATCTCGTAGAAAATGTGGGCAGATCTGAATAAGCATGTGCGAGCAAGGAAGCCTACAAACCTGACTCGGTTACACCAGCTCTGTCAGGAGGAATGGGCCAAAATTCACCCAACTTATTGTGGGAAGCTTGTGGAAGGCTACACGAAACGTTCAACAATTTAAAGGCAATGGTTCCAAATACTAATTGAGTGTATGTAAACTTCTGACCCACTGGGAATGTGATGAAAGAAATAAAAGCTGAAATAAATCATTCTCTCTAGTATTATTCTGACATTTCACATTTTTTAAATAAAGTGGTGATCCTAACTGACCTAAGACAGGGAATTCTTTACTAGGATTAAATGTCAGGAATTGCGAAAAACTTAATTTAAATGTATTTGGCTAAGGTGTATGTAAACTTCCAACTTCAACTTTATATATATTTAAAGATGCCTCTAAACCAAAAGAATAACACAGCGAATGAGACACAGAATGAAAGCAATTTTACTGGCACTCTTGTGCCCCTATTATACCACCACTACTGATGTTACTGTCAACTACTGCTCCTATAAACATTTGCAAACCATTCATTTCAGTATTGTTTTGCCATATGTCTAGATCACTTCCATGCCATGCAATCAAGGAGCTATGTCCATGCACAATTTTTATAACTGGCGCCCTCTGTTGCTTCAAAGATATTATTGATGCACCACTGAGGACAATGCACCTTCATGCTAGGGTATTTTAAACTGTGTTGGGTACATGACTGTGTTGCTCTGTCAAATCTTTTTCAGAGTCTGTTCTGTCTGAAACCCTGTTGTAATTGCAAGTATTATTGCAAGCCAATAGACCAAATGGTCAATCAGTCAAAAATCTAGGCTACTCTCGCTTTGTTCTTTTGATCCTAACTAGAACCTGTGAAAAGGTGTATAGAAGCTTTGTAGCATGGCCCAAACACTTCGATTTGGAGGATTTTTGAGGCTGCAATAATCTTTACAAATAGGTAGAAGTAGTTTTTGAAGGAAAATATTCCAAGGTCATATTAGTTAATTAAAGGTTAAACAGTAGTTCTGGTTGTAATGACTGAAAATATAAATACTTTATTTTATGTTGGTAATTTGTTTGCGTGTCTGCAGAACCTTTGTATCAGAAAATCAATCTGTATCAAAGAGATTAAGCCTTTCACTGAGAAATATTACAAAAAACAAGCAGAGGATATCTGGCCACCCAGACTGCAGATATGATGAGTCATCCCTGCATAATTATCCCTGGTCTCCAGTGATTGACCTGCCTGTCCACTTGCATTTGTTAAATCCTTGTAAACAGTTTCTCATAAAGAGTGGCGGCATGGCCTACCTACCTTGACCACCACTTGTTTGATTTCATTCTGCCCTAGCACTCAAGTGGAAATAAGTGTTTACCACCAGCGTGTCACATATGCTAATGAGTGGCTGTTTTTTCTTCACAGCAGTCATGCAGGAGAAAATACATTTTAGGAAGATAGGATTGGGAGAGAAAACAAATTACAGTTCTGAAATCATAATCCCCCAAAAAATCTGGAGCATGTTAATGGATAATTGTCACTGAATCCATACTTGCCAACAGTAACTTAAACACTATGCCTAACTACATTATGTACCTTTAGTATTCTGAATGCATATTTAAAGTAATTTAGGCCAATTTGATTTAAGCACCTCTCAGTAGTTGGTATTCAGACCCGTATGCTGCAGTGGTGGTCGGTGACATTTAAGATGGGGATGACGATTATTTTGTTTATAAGCATGGCCATATTTCTATTAAGCCATATTGGATGACTATCATTCATATTCCATTCACCCATCTCATTAGGCTCTATGATACCCGGATTTTCCTTATACCCATCATGAGGTTGCTACAACCTAGCCTATGAATGAAAGTTTGCAACATAGGTGCACAGGTTGAGAGAAAAATTTTAGTAATCAATGTGACAGACAGTGACACATTCAATACCAACTGGCACACTCTTGCGTGCATCTAACGGATCTAGAGTGTAGTCATTAGTCCACCAGTTGCAAACAAGAGTTTCTATTGGTCAAATTCAGGCATGTTTATCCCCATTGTGGTCTGTTTGCTTACGTTTAAGACGCGTTTTTCAACAGAATCGGCAGAATGAATACACCCCTGATCACACGCAAACACAGTTCACTTTCATAGCAGCCTCATACAAACAGTATGATCATTTTGCTTGCTGTATAATTCCTTCTCACATCTACGCACTCTCCTCCTCTTTTCCCTTTGCGTGTGGACTTTAGTGCACAGCACATCAGCTGTCTGTGACTAGGCGAAAAAACCTTTCTAAGCCAAACTTTCATATCATAACTGCTAACCGCTATACACAGCCTACATCATTGTCACCATATTAGCTAACGTCATAGTCAACATAGCTACTTGAACTTTCACATTAGTAAACCCACTGCAATCACGGTACAATGTACAGTCAGCAAGAAGTTTAGCAGTTACACCGATGGGTCCCGGTTGCAATACATTTATAAAACTAAAAGCTGACCTTGACTTGGAAGAGTTCGAGTGTTGGATAGCCATAGCCAGATAACTAACACAGCATCCCTTTCTGCTTGAGCTGGGTGTTTGAGTAGGCTAAACAAGCTAGCTGCATTCAGTGAAAGTCAAGTGAAAAAAATAGAATGAAATATAGCTAGTGCTCTCTCTTGCTCTCTCTCTCTCTTGCATCTCCTTCATTTTTAAATAAATACATTTGTTCCTAACTGTTCAACTATTGTCTTTTTCACTCTTTGAGTCAACTATATTTTATACACTGCAGTGCTAGCCAGCTGTAGCTTATGCTTTCAGTACTAGATTCATTCTTTAATCCTTTGATTGGGTGGACAACATGCCAGTTTACGCTGCAAGAGCTCTGATAGATTGGAGGACGTCCTCCGGAAGTTGTCATAATTACTGTGTAAGTCTAAATGTGAATCAATTCTCAATTGCAGTGGTACGGTTCTAGAAACATAAATCCCTCTACTTTAATATCACATCAAAATCATTTCAGAAATGCTAAATACACACTTACTCTACATTTTTTAAACCAGTGTTAACATAGTTGCAGTCAACAATTTTTCAGTGACAACAATTTTGTGGCATCCGTCTTCCGTTTACACACAGGTGTTCGATGACACAGATAGCTAAGTAGAACAGGTAGTCCACTCTGTCTTCCATCTGTTTTCCGTAAGCAACCGCTGTAACATGGAATAATGGCCATTTGGGAAACCTTAACCCTCTAAAGGTATAAATGTCACCTTTTTTTATTATTATTATTTCTCGTTGATATGAAAGATAAGGTCCTTATGCTTGCAAAACTGTAAGCGATCCGTGTTAATGTTCCAACCAAGCGTCGCGGCTCTATTTGCTTTTCGATTAACAAAGTCAGATTAAAGCTGCAATATTTAACTTTTTGGGCTACCCTACCAAATTCACATAGAAATGTGTGCCATTCTCATTGAAGTCTAAGAAGCAGTAGATCGGTTCTATGTGCCCTATTTCTATGCTTCCCTTTCTTAAGTTTAGTTTTTGCATCTTTTACTTTTGGTTTTCTAAGATAACGGTTAATAAAAAGACACTGGGGGGGTTATTAAATATAAAATCTGTGATTTGTTCCCCCTGCGCAGAACCCAAAATTATATTTTATATTTTCCCGAAATCTGTTTTTCGCTGTTTTTTCACTCTCCAAATTACAATTGTTCATAGAGAAACAACAACATTGGAAGTTCTGAGTCCATGCCAATGCTTAAATCACACCAGAAGAAAAACGTTTTTTTAGGTCTGGAAGAAAACTAACGCATTTTTTAAAAGATCTGTAATTCCCCTTCAATTGCGTATCTAGCAAGTGAGGATTGTGCAGTCTGATGTTCTGGTCTAGCCATGGTTCTGTACTGCTGCTGCTCATTTCATGGCAAAGTTTGCAAATGATAAATACAAGGTACTGGAAAAAATAGAATACTATGAAATAAAAATAGAATACTATGAAATATCGGAGATACCAGGCCTGGTTTTCATAGCTGATTTTGAAAAGGCTTTTGATAAAGTACGACTGGAGTTTATATATAAATGCCTAGAATATTTCAGTTTTGGTAAATCTCTTATAGAATGGGTTAAAGTTGTTTATAGTAACCCTAGGTGTAAAATAGTAAATAATGGCTACATCTCAGAAAGTTTTAAACTCTCTAGAGGAGTAAAACAAGGTTGTCCACTATCGGCATATCAATTTATTATTGCCATTGAAATGTTAGCTGTTAAGATTAGATCAAACAATAATATGAAGGGATTAGAAATCCGTGGCTTAAAAACGAAGGTGTCATTATACGCTGATGATTCATGTTTTATTTTAAAACCACAATTATAGTCTCTCCATGAAATAATAGAGAATCTAGATACTTTTGCTATTCTCACTGGATTAAAACCAAATTATGATAAATGTACTATATTGGATCACAAAAAATTACATTTTAAATTACCATGTAGTTTACCAATAAAATGGTCTGACAGAGATGTGGACATACTCGGTATAAAAATCCAAATATAAAGAAATGATCTCACTCCAATACATTTTTATAGAAAGTTAGCAAAATTAGATAAGATCTTGCTACCATGGAAAGGCAAATACCTGTCTATTTGTGGAAAAATCACCCTGATTTACTCTTTAGTCATATCACAGTTTACCTATTTGCTTATAGTTATGCATACACCTCGTGACATGCTTTTTAAATTATATGAACATAAAATATTCCGTTTTATTTGGAACGGCAAGCCAGATAAAATTAAAATTAAAAAAGGAACTTGTATGTCGGCCCTGTATTAAAGAACATAAATGGTTAAAAAAAGTGTGATAAATAAAAACATATACCAATTTCATTTAAGGACCAAAAAACTGACAGCTGTGCCATATAAATTGCAAAATAGTTGGGAAGAGATTTTCGATGTTCCATGGCACATGGTTTATGAATTGATACGCAAAACAACGCCGGATGCAAAAAGTCGAATTTTTCAATTTAAATTACTATACAAAATTCTTGCAACTAATAGAATGTTATATATATGGGGTATACAATCTTCCCAGCTCTGCAGATTCTGCTGTGAGGAGGCAGAGTCATTAGATCATTTATTTTGGTATTGTAGCTCATTTTTGGTCACAGGTCCAGGAATGGCTGAAGAATTGCAACATTTGCCTAGAACTAACGCTGCAGATAGCAATACTGGGTGATTTGAAAAGCCATAGTCAATCAATCAATAATATAATAATTATTTTAGCAAAAAAATATATTTTTAATTTACAATCTGTAGAAGCTATGAGAAAAGAAAGGTTCAATTCGTTTGTGAAGCATCACAGCACAGTTGAAAAATATATGGCAAATAGAAATCCAAAATGGATGATGTTGAGAGATAGATGGGAGAGGTTGAATGGAGCTGAAGGGTGGGACTAATAGCAAGGTAAAACATGTAGAACATACGGGGTCTGTAAAATGTATATAGGTTCAGAACATTTGTGAAATAGCACAGTTACAAATATAAATCAAACTGGATGGACATCAGAAATAGAGGAAGGACTAAAAACAAACAAAAAATAACTATTGTAAAATAGACTTTGTCTGTAAAATGTGTATAAGATGTATAAATTGAAGGTAAAAGCCAAAGTGTTTATTAGTTTACTCCAATTGGGGGATCGATGGTAGGGTTTGCAGGGAATAATAATAAAGGTATATTCTTTTAAAAAGTATGTATGTCTATATAGGTATGTGTATGTATATATGTGTATATGTATGCATGCGTGTATGGATATATACATTTACCCCAAAAAATATGGGGGAAATAAAATAAATAATAAAATAAAATAAAATAATAATAAATACTAATTCTATACAGTACATTTGGAAAGTATTCAGACCCCTTGACTTTCTCCACATTTTGTTACGTTACAGCCTTATTCTAAAATGTATTAAATATTTTTTTCCTCACCAATCTACACACAATACCCCATAATGACCAAGCTAAAACAGGTTGAACATTTTCTTTGCAATTTTTGTTTTGTTTTTTAAACAGAAATACCTTATTTACATAAGTATTCAGACCCTTTGCTATGAGACTCGAAATTGAGCTCAGGTGCATCCTGTTTCCATTGATCATCCTTGAGATGTTTCTACAACTTGATTGGAGTCCACCTGTGGTAAATTAAATTGATTGTTCATTATTTTGAAAGGCACACACCTGTCTATATAAGGTTACAGTTGTCAGAGAAAAAAACAAGCCATGGGGTTGAAGGAATTGTCTGCAGAGATCTGAGACAGGATTGTTTTGAGGCACAGATCTGGGGAAGGGTACCAAAAATGTTCTGCAGCATTGAAGTTCCCCAAGAACACAGTGGCCTCTATTTTGGAACCACCAAGACTCTTCCTAGAACCAGCCCGCCCGGCCAAACTGAGTAATTGGGGGAGAAGGGCCTTGGTCAGGGAGGTGAGCAAGAACCCAATGGTCACTCTGACAGAGCTCCAGAGTTCCTCAGTGGAGATGGGAGAACCTTCCAGAAGGACATCCATCTCTGCAGCCCTACACTATTCAGGCCTTTATGATAGAATGTAAAGCCAGAAGCCACTCCTCAGTAAAAGGTGCATGGCAGCCTGCTTGGAGTTTGCCAAAAGTTACCTAAAAGACTCTCAGACCATGAGGAACGAGAATGCCAAGTGTGACGTCTAGAGGAAACCTGGCACCATCCCTACGTTGAAGCATGGTGGTGGCATCATCATGCTGTGGGGATGTTTTTCAGCGGCAGGGACTGGGAGACTAGTCAGGATCAAGGAAAAGATGAAGGGAGCAAAGTACAGAGAAATCCTTGATGAAAACCTGGTCCAGAGCACTTAGGACCTCAGATTGGGGTGAAGGTTCACCTTCCAACAGGACAACAACCCTAAGCATACAGCCAAGACCACATATGAGAGGCTTTGGGACAAGTCTCTGAATGTCCTTGAGTGGCCCAGCCAGAGCCCGGACTTGAACATCTCTGGAGAGACCTGAAAATAGCTGTGCAGCGATGCTCCACATCCAACCTGACAGACCTTATGAGGATCTGCAGAGAAGAATGGGAGAATCTCCCGAAATTGTTCACAGGAGGTTGGTGGGACCTTCATTTGGGAGGACGGGCTCATGGTAATGCCTGGAGTGGAATAATTGGAATGGTATCAAATACACCAAACACATGGTTTCCATGTGTTGGATGCCATTTCATTTGCGCCGCTCCTGCCATTATCATGAGCCATCCTCCACTCAGCAGCCTCCACTGGATTAGATAGTAACTGGGAGCTTGCAGTGTCTGATATCAACTTGTGAGATTTGTTCATGACAGTATGCGGTGGTGAAAATTTCATGTACTTTCAGAATTGTTTGATGAACCTCTCATAGGTGGGCTGCAAGCTACTGGTAGCTCACAATCAACCTCTTGGAGACCCCCGCTGTGATGTGATCATGTGAACTGCTGATTATAATGTAAATGTTTCACAGTTAGCATATTTTATTTAATCGGTGTTCTAAAAAATCTAAAACGTTGATGAAGCTCTTTCTCTCTCTCTCTCTCTCTCTCTCTCTCTCTCTCTCTCTCTCTCTCTCTCTCTCTCTCTCTCTCTCTCTCTCTCTCTCTCTGTCTCTCCCAATCTGACAACTTTTTCCTCTTCTAGGAAATTAATTTGGTATCAGCGTTGCTGCCTTCATTAAAAACTGTTAATATGATGGATTTTGGATGTCCTTGGTCTTATTTATTTGTTCAGGGCCTATACATGAGGAAAACTTTACCATATTATCCTGGAGCCATACTTACACACACAGTCTCATTGTACAGTCCCTTACTTTGCGTGAATGGTATCTCTCAACCTTAAACAATGTCAAATTTGAATATCATTTGAAATAGCAAACATAACATGATGACATTTGTTTACGTCATCTTTGTAGATGCCTGATGAAACAGTAACATCCATTACAAGACAAAAAAACAAAAGGAAAGACTGTCATTTAATGTGAGGTGCTCAGCGATGTTAGGATTTTGTGCCATGTAGTGTTGACTAGATTCCACAATGTGTGCATCCGTATGCATGCTGAAATCTACATCCACCGTGACATATACAGTGGCGTGCGAAAGTATTCACCCCCTTGGCATTTTTCCTATTTTGTTGCCTTACAACCTAGAATTAAAATAGATTTTTTTGGGGGGGTTGTATCGTTTGATTTACACAGCATGCCTACCACCTTGAAGATGCTAAATATTTTTTTGCTGTGAAACAAACAAGAAATAAGACCCCCAAAAAACTGAAAACTTGAGTGTGCATAACTATTCACCCCGCAAAGTCAAAACTTTGTAGAGACACCTTTTGCAGCAATTACAGCTGCAAGTCTCTTGGGGAATGTCTCTAAAAGCTTGGCACCTATAGCCACTGGGATTGTTGCCCATTCTTCAAGGCAAAACTGCTCCAGCTCCTACAAGTTGGATGGGTTCAGCTGGTGTACAGCAATCTTTAAGTCATACCACAGAATCTCAATTGGATTGAGGGCTGGGCTTTGATTAGGCCATTCCAAGAAATGTAAATGTTTCCCCTTAAACCACTCAAGTGTTGCTTTAGCAGTATGCTTAGTGTCATTGTCCTTCTGGAAGGTGAACCTCCGTCCCAGTCTCAGATCTCTGGAAGACTGAAACATTAGCGCCTGTATTTAGCGCCATCCATCAGTCCTTCAATTCTGACGAGTTTTCCAGTCCCTGCCGATGAAAATGCTGCCACCACCATGCTTCACTGTGGGGATAGTGTTCTCAGGGTGATGAAAGGTGATGGGTTTGTGCCAGACATAGCGTTTTCCATGATGGCCAAAAAGTTCAATTTTAGTCTCATCTGACCAGAGTACCTTCTTCTATATTAGGGAGTCTCCCACACGCCTTTTGGCGAATACCAAACGTGTTTGCTTATTTTTTTCTTTAAGCAATGGCTTTTTTCTGGCTACTCTTCTGGATTGTCACAACTTCCACCGAAGGTGGCTCCTCTCCCTGTTTGGGCGGTGCTCGGCGGTCGTCGTCGCTGGCCTACTAGCTGCCACCGATCCATTTTTCCTTTTCGTTTGTGTCTGTCTGTTGTGGTTATCACCTGTGTCTGATTAGATAATTTCGGTGGGTTTATTAACCTCCGCTGCCTGCTAGTCTTTGTGCGGGATTATTTTGCTGTGTGAGCTCTGTTAGGGGTGCGTGTTTGCGCCACAGGGTTTTTCCCTCACAGTCATTGTACCATTGGTACTGTGTTACAGATGGGAACCTGCCGACCCAAACGGGGCAAGGAAACCTCTTGAGCCAGCTAAGGCGTGAAAGTCTGACGAGCCAGCTGAGGCACCCCCGGTTTCATCGGCGGTGGCACCCGGACCCGATGTCACCAACAAAACAAAAACCTCCCTGATGCTTCGTATGGTGGTGTCAGCATTCTGTAAGGATCGACGCTGGTAGATGAGAACCAAGTACAGGGAGTGAACATTTAATTAACAACAGACATGTAACAGGACAGGACAGCGTGTGGACATGAGAACATAATGACATTAATGCTGACACAGGAAACAGACTGATGAGCAGACAGAAATAGGGAAGGCAATCAACAAAGTGAAGGAGTTCAGGTGAGTCCAATGAGCGCCGATGCGCATAATGATGGTGACAGGTGTGCGTAACGAAGGGCAGCCTGGCGCCAGAGAGGGAGTGTGGGAGCTGGCGTGACAGATTATCGCAATACAATACTTTCTGTGGTGGTGGGGCAGCCAGCATAGAATACAGAGCGTAGGGGCTGGTAATGTTCTCTAGTTGCGCCATGATTGGCTCAGTGTTCTGTCACTTATGGGGACACTATATCACTGCAAAATTGAAATTCAATCCCCTTGAGTGCTGTCATAGACTTAAATTAGAAGTGCCCATCCAAGAAGGCTCAAGGTCATTGGTCACAGATCAAATGACGTCAAGTCACGTTATATCTACTGTAGCTTTGATTGGACTGATCATGTCAACATCATACTTTCAAAATCTTACCTATCAAGCTAGACAAGCAGTCATCACCATCCGTCAAGTCGGCAATCTACTGGCAATCCTTTTCAATTCTTGTCATATGAAGAGAAATTATGGATTAAACGTATCAGTGCTCATCGGCCGTTGGACATAAACATTACACAACAAGTTGAAAATTACAAATTCAACAATGAGTGCAAAGGTGTCATTGCAGCCACGAGTTCAATCCCAGGCTGTGTCACAGCTGGCTGTGACCGGGAGAACCATGAGGCGGTGCACCAATGGCCCAGCATCGTCCGGGTTAGGGGAGGGCTTGGCCGGCTGGGATGTCCTTGTCTCATCGTTCTCTAGCAACTCTTTGTGGCCAGGCGCCTGCAAGCTAACTTCAGTCATCAGTTTGACAGTGTGTCAAGAAGCAGTGCGGCTTGGCTGTCGACCTTCGCTGAGTCCGTAGGGGAGTTGCAGTGATGAGACAAGATCACAAGGTGCCTTGCAAAAGTATTCATCCCTCTTGCCATTTTTCCTATTTTGTTGCATTAGGGTAGCCTAGTGGTTAGAGCATTGGACTAGTAACCGGAAGTTTGCAAGTTCAAACCCCGAGCTGACAAGGTACAAATCTGTCGTTCTGCCCCTGAACAGGCAGTTAACCCACTGTTCCTAGGCCGTCATTGAAAATAAGAATTTGTTCTTAACTGACTTGCCTAGTTAACTGAAGGTACAATTTTAAAATTTTAAAAGTGAAGTGAAATCAAAACTGAAAAAAATTACTTGTTTCAAAAATGTTAAAAATAAAATAAAAATGTAAAATTGGTGTGTGCATATGTATTCACCCCCTAAATAATTTAAATATATTGGAATGGCCTAGTCAAAGCCCAGCCCTCAATCCAATTGGGAATCTGTGGTATGACTTAATAAAGATTGCTGTACACCAGCAGAATGCTTCCAACTTGTAGGAGCTGGTGCAGTTTTGCCTTAAGGAATGGGCAAAAGTCCCAGTGGCTATATGTGCCAAGCTTATAGAGACATACCCCAAGAGACTTGCAGCTGTAATTGCTGCAAAAGGTGGCTATACAAAGTATTGACTTTGGGGGGGGTGAATAGTTTTCAGTTTTTTTGTTTGTTTCACAATAAAACATATTTTACATCTACAAGGTGGTAGGCATGTTGTGTAAATCAAATGATACAAACCCCCCAAAAATCTATTTTAATTCCAGGTTGTAAGGCAACAAAATAGGAAAAATGCCAAGGGGGTGAATACCTTCGCAAGCCACTGTAACTACCAATTGGATAATATCAGGAAAAAGGAGGGGGTAACACCATGGGCCAGAAAAGTTAGAATACGTTGGCCATGCTGTCAATCGCGTTCAAAACAACTGGAAAATCAGAACTGGGAAATCTCAGACTTCAGTGAGTTCAAGACAACTGGGAACTTGGATAAAAGTAGTTCTGACTGGGAAAATATGGAAAATAATTTTGAAAGGTCATCCAACTCAAAATTCCAAGTCTGGATTTCGGGCCTCTTTCTAGAGCCCACATGAAGGACTGCCGCGCCACCTTCCTGTTCAAGTGAGCACAGCACAACAAGGTGAGTGCAAAAATGTATTGTATGCTGCTGTATAAGTGATGTAATATGCCAGGGAAATATCTATACTGTAGCCAGAAAAGTAATACTAAGTGTATGTTGCATAGTAAGCTGTTAGAAGCCCATGTGTCTCACCCTAATAATTTGGTCCCTTTCCTCCGTCATAACTTAGCCTACTGTTCTGACTTGATGGTGCACATGTAGCCTATAGCCTGTTTTAGAGAAATGTAATCCTCAAATATTGTAAGAGCTTTCATTGTCTGCTTCTATGCCCCTTTATTTATCATATGGTTCTGACTTGGTGTACACAGAGAATACTGTAAGAACGGGCCATGTTCTGAATTCTGTTGCTGTACATTTCAAACGTGCTGAACAAATAGTTATATTGACCACGTCCGTTATATTGACTACGTATAAATGACTTAATCTAAATTACGGATTGCCTCTTATCCGCTTGTTGTTCCATTATAACATAGTTTGTACATCTCAATTGTCTCAAACCACATTTGTCTTGGGGCTAGGGGGCAGAATTTTCACTTTTGGATAAATAGCGTGCCCAATTTCAACTTCCTGCTACTCATGGCAAGAATATAAGATATGCATATTATTCATAGATTTGGATAGAAGACACTCTGAAGTTTCTAAAACTGTTTGAATCATGTCTGTGAGTATAACAGAACTTATGTAGCAGGCAAAAGCCCGAGGACTAACTGTTCAGAATATATTTTTTTTGCCTCTCTCTGTTCCCTAAATTGTCATTGCCAAGGGATATTTCTTAGGAACCTGTTTTCAGTTCCTACCGCTTCCACTGGACGTCACCAGTCTTTGGAATGTGGTTGAGGTTATTCCTTTGTGCAATGAAGAAGTAGGCCAACTAGGAACTGGGTAACACTTTTGTGAGTTGCGCAAGACGTGAAAAGTGGCGCTGGTTTGGTTTCATTCCTGTATTGAACACAGATTACCCCGTCTACAATTTGATCGATTATTAACGTTTAAAAATACCTAAAGTTGTATTACAAAAGTAGTTTGAAATATTTTGGCAAAGTTTATAGGCAACTTTTGAAATAGTTTGTAGTGACGTTGCGTTTTTGTAAGCTGTTTTTTTCTGGATCAAACGCGCTTTATATAATGCTCAAACGCATTAAGAAGGAAATAAATTCTAAAAATTAACTTTTAAAAGGCACACTAGGTACATTCCAGGTGATGACCACATGAAGCTGGTTGAGAGAATGCCAAGAGTGTGCAAAGCTGTCATCAAGGCAAAGGGTGGCTACTTGAAGAATCTCAAATCTAAAATATATTAAGATTTGTTTCACAATGTTTTGGTTACTGCATGATTCCATATGGGTTATTTCATAGTTCTGATGTCTTCACTGTTATTCTACAAAGTAGAAAATATTTAAAAAATACAGAAAAAACCCTTGAATGGTGTCCAAACTCTTTACTGGTACTGTAAATAGAGGAAGAGATAATATAAATGAATAAGATTAAATAACATTTGATTAATTCATTAAATAATTGTTTATCTAATTATGTGTGCATTATTTATTTATCTATGAGTCCATTTATTTATTTATTTATTTTTTAACTATGGCAGGTTTGGTCCAGCATACCCTTAAGATGCTTTTGGGAGACCAGGCCCTGATCATTTGCCCAATCCTTCTGCAAAGTAGATAGATTGGAAGGCACGCATTGTGTATTGCTGTGTACTGAAGTGCCTCTAAAAATCAAGGTTTCAATGTTTGTTTTCTCTGTCACCAAAAGGTGGTAGTGTTGCATAACATTTGTCATCCAGTTGACAGTTTTCAAAATCCAACCAGACATTCCAAACACAAAACACAGGTAAAAGAGAGTAATGTGAGCCCATAATGTGACATGTTAGCATGACAAATGGCTAGAATGTTCAGTAGCCGATATATGATACATTTTTTATCCTCTTAAGAGATCGCTGACAGTTGAGCAAGTTACACAGTTGTAATCCAAGTGTATTGCAAAAGTTCAGAGTTCAGAGTTCAAATCAAATTGTATTTGTCACATGCTTACTTACAAGCCCTTAACCAACAATGCAGTTCAAAAAATATAGTTAAGAAAATATTTACTAAATAAAGTAAAAACATAAAATCCAAAACTAACACGAAAATTACATAACAATAGAAAGGACATATACAGGGTCAATGTGCGGGGGTACAGGTTAGTCGAGGTAATTTGTAAAGTGACTATGCATAGATAATGGAGGGGGGGGGTCAATGTAAAAGTCCGGGTGGCCATTTGATTAATTGTTCAGCAGTCTTATGGCTTGGGGGTTGTAGCTGTTAAGAAGCCTATGGGTCCTAGACTTGACGCTCTGGTACCGCTTGCTGTGTGGTAGCAGAGAGAACAGTATGACTTGGGTGACTGGAGTCTTCAACAATTTTTTGGGCCTTCCTCTGACACCGCCTAGTATATATATATTTTTCAAGGCCTGCCACATCCGACAAGCATCAGAGCCGGTGTAGTAGGATTTAACCTTAGTCCTGTATTGACGCTTTGCCTGTTTGAGGGTTCATCTGAGGGCATAGCGGGATTTCTTATAAGCATCCTGATTAGTGTCCCGCTCCTTGAAAGCAGCAGCTCTAGCCTTTAGCTCGGTGCGGATGTTGCCTGTAATCCATGGCTTTTGGTTGGGAATTATACGTATGGTCACTGTAGGGACGACGTCGTCGATGCACTTATTGATGAATCCGGTGACTGAGGTTGTATACTGCTGAATGCCATTGGATGAACCCCGGAACATATTCCAGTCTGTGCTAGCAAAATAGTCATGTAGCATAGCATCCGAGTCGTCTGACCCCTTCCATATTGAGTGAATCACTGGTACTTTCTGCTTTTTTTCAGTTGAGCATCTATCTAAAGTGACAACCATCCAATGTTTGTGACAGATCTATCACCTGCCAAATGTAACCCCTGCACATAGAACCCCTGCTTCCCTACATCAGGTGGAGGTGACACATGACAATGTGGGCAAACTCCTGCTGTTCGGTGATCATGATCCACCTTGTACTCCCACGGCTCTGCACATGCCTGCAGCTGAAACTCAATGTTGATACCCTACAGAGAAACTTTCAGATCCGCTTAGTTTGGTTGATGTTATATAGGCTACAGTATAATGTTACAGAAAATGTAAAATGTTTTCACAGTGGTGGCCCTGAACCTGCATGGAAAGTGGTGGTCTTTAAATTATGTTCAAGACATCCAGCAAATCCAGATCTGGTCTTGTGATGGTATGTTATTTTCATTTGAGCTTATGTCCTCTATGGTAAGTAATTGGCAATGGTGTCACTAAATATAGGACTTCCCATTACCTTCATGTTTAGATGGGATAGGTGCACATATATTAAATATAATACCGTAAATGCTATGTTTTTACATGGATATTACATCTAAAGGGTGCATGTAATAACATGCAAAGGCCCCTCCATACCCATAAATACATCAAATTAGGTTTTAAACCACTGAATGGGTTTTTTATCTATGTGTTCAGGATGGCTTAGATGTGTAGGTCATTCACAGGAGAAGTCTGTTACAGAAAGATATACTGTTCCTGCTTAGATTATTTTGGGAGTTTTGGAAAGGTTGGTGAAGAGATTTAATTCTGAGGGAATTTGGCAAAATTCTATGGCACAATGGAGAGGCAGTTGGATTCTGCACCATCAAAAAGAAAGGTAAGGCATTGTGTTTGATTCCAATTTGCTGCCAGGTCTTTTGATCAATCAGATCAGATCTGAAAAAGATGTGATGGGTAAAAAAAAACAATTAATGAGGGAAAAAAATCTGAATTGGGCTGCCTATGTAAACGCAGTCAAAGGGCCCGTTTCACAGCTAATGCGAGGTGACGCAACAACTAATGGGTGAGTGTTACATCATCGACTGTGTACTCGATTGACAAATTGTTATTACATGTGGTTAGCTGATACTTAAAATACCAATCCAGGCGTTACTAGATTTGTCAGGCATCAGCAAATTCTAAGCATAGGAAAATGCCCATCGATTCTCATCGCAATTTCTATTTAGAAGAGGGAGTGTTGCTATGTCAACACATGTTATGTGGTTACCTGATATTGAAAATAGTAAGGCTGCACAGGAAGTTGTGAAAATCAAAACCATTACCTTATGCTCTTGGTTTACACAAAATGCTCTGTATTGTACATGTTGAATTTGGGTGAGACAGAATTAGGGGAAAGTGTCACATTCAATCATCCCATTCCTGTTTTCAAGTCAATCATTTAAAAAGCTAAACAGTGTAGGGAGGAATACATTTTTCTGTTGCATATGTTTTTAATCATTTTGTCAAAGCAACATAATGTATAATTGGCTCTTTCAGGAAGTCTGTGTGATGGATGCACAAATCAAAGCTATCAGCTTTCTGTTCTTGGCACTGTGCGTGACAACTCAGTGGAGGAGGAAAGGTATGGCACTGCAGATCCTGACAGACTAAAACATCCTTCCCCAATGAGGAAGTGATAGGAATCAGCTGTACCATATCCCCAAGCATGATTAAAGGTGGGTCAGTATTAGAAATTCAAAGGTTAATTATGTCAATGCTGGTTGTACCATGGAAAGATCGCTGAATTTATATTAGGACAAAGTCAGGCAGTGGCGTGTATTCATGGATGCCAAGGAAAGCCAGGCTTACCCGAATATTTGACCAATAAAAAAATACAAAATAATTGATCTTATCTTTCTGTCTATCTCTGTTTTTGTCAGTTCGCAAGTGGCTGAATTGCACCGGAGAAATCATCTGAGCGAGGGAAACAGCACCCCTCTGTCTCAGTATGTATAGCCAATGTTTCTGATGCTGTCTGGACCAAAATAATATAATGTATAACTGTTTTTTATTTATTTATTTTACCTTTATTTAACCAGGTAGGCAAGTTGAGAACAAGTTCTCATTTACAATTGCGACCTGGCCAAGATAAAGCAAAGCAGTTTGACAGATACAACGACACAGAGTTACACATGGAGTAAAACAAACATACAGTCAATAATACAGTATAAACAAGTCTATATACAATGTGAGCAAATGAGGTGAGAAGGGAGGTAAAGGCAAAAAAGGCCATGGTGGCAAAGTAAATACAATATAGCAAGTAAAACACTGGAATGGTAGTTTTGCAATGGAAGAATGTGCAAAGTAGAAATAAAAATAATGGGGTGCAAAGGAGCAAAATAAATAAAAATTAAATACAGTTGGGAAAGAGGTAGTTGTTTGGGCTAAATTATAGGTGGGCTATGTACAGGTGCAGTAATCTGTGAGCTGCTCTGACAGTTGGTGCTTAAAGCTAGTGAGGGAGATAAGTGTTTCCAGTTTCAGAGATTTTTGTAGTTCGTTCCAGTCATTGGCAGCAGAGAACTGGAAGGAGAGGCGGCCAAAGAAAGAATTGGTTTTGGGGGTGACTAGAGAGAGTAGCATTTGATTGAGGGATGCCAGCAAGCATTTGACCTCCCTTGATAACATGATGAAACCCGCACTCTTTCTAGTCTCAGTTCTCTTTATTAAGTTTTGCATAGCAACCTCAAGGCCTTCATCAGAGCTTTTATGAGTATTTTTCATTTTCACCCTTATATAGACATTGTAGCCTCCCTTGATAAAATAATAATAATAATAATTAGCCAATCAATGTTGAGCTGAGCTCAACTGTGGGTTGTTCCCGTGCAGCAAAACACCCCCCAAAGGAGGCCAGTTTGGATTTGGCTTCAGACCAATCAAATCACTTCCTTTGCAAAACGTAATTTTCAGAAAAACTTGTCTGTTTCTGGTCTGCTTGTGTCAATGTCCTGCAGTAGCTATCTTGATAAATCGGCCCTTTCCTAAACCATGAATAGAGATGGGGATTTGGACTTGTGTTTTTGACTTAATTCTCTGTACCATACATTAATATGTTGTGCCACTGGCCTGAGACAATTAAACTTAAATATGTAGCCTAGATATAGCCTAGTGGGCTCACATTAACTAGTTAGCTAGCTAACTTAGCTGGTTCATTGCCCATTCATTGCCTGACTTCCCCATGTGAGGAAGTCAGGCAAGCAAGCATTTTAGCTAAGTAGCTTATGACAACAAAAACTAAGAGTGTCCTGTATGACATTGCCATAGACTGTTTTGGCAGCATGAAAGAGAGGAGGATGGAATTGGCTTTAAACTAATCTACAAGTACCATGTCTACAAGTAGCATGATTAAAAATAATAATGTTTTACTCGCGCACACACACACACACGCACACACAGAAATCAGTACCATGGATAACCACATGATATTTAGCAACATTGATTGGACTAACTTGTTTTTGGTATCTTTAAGACTGTTTTCAGTGTATTAAACTAAGCATATATAGCCTTGTTGAATTGATGATGTTTAACTTGAAGTGGTGCTGGAATAGCGGAGGCAGTGCTCCTGTTGACTTTGTGCTGACTTGCGGTAACTCTGTGGTTACTTGCTTGACTGTTATATAACTTTTGGTGTCTTCACTATCATTCTACAATGTAGAAAATTGTAAAAAATAAAAATAAAATAAAAACTTGAATGAGTAGGTGTGTCTAAACATTTGACTGGTACTGTAGGTTGCGATATGTATTTTTTACTGGCTTGGCTACCTCAGTGATTTTACCCACACACCGCTACTGCAATCAGGTACGTTTTTGGTGCTGCCAGTCATGTTTCAGTTTAGAGATGGCACACGCTATCACTAGGTTGGATGCACAACAATTTATGGTGTGTTATGAAAGACTGTTTACCTAGTCCCAAACCGAGATATCTTGGAGCCAGGAGAGGATGGGTAGAGTTCACATTAGCTGTACTTTATTTTACAGGAAGGGACTAACCTAATGGATCTTTAAACATAGACCCACACTTTTAGATGACACTACATTTTAAATAATGCTAGCCAGCTTGTCATCTTCAAAAATTTTGAGGTAACACTTTCCGATCAAATGTAACCATGTTACACACCATGTTTCACCCTGTTACACCATGTTCCAGGTTTTCTCAATGAACATGTACATATTACCTCAACCTACCTGTTCCCCCGCACATTGACTCGGTACCGGTACCCCCTGTATACAGCCTTGCTATTGTTGTTTTATTGTGTTTTTACATTTTTTACTTTATTTTATTTAGCAAATATTTTCTTACAACTCTTATTTTCTGAACTCTGCATTGTTGGCTAAGGGCTTATAATTAAGCATTCCACAGTAAGGTCTACTACACCTGTTGTATTCGGCGTATGTGACAAATAACATTTGATTTGATTTACAGTAAATGCTTTATGGAAAATTCAGGACAAATTCAGGACAACATCAAAGTTACCCCATTCAACCCACAGTGATATTGTATTCAGCCCACTGGGCACACACTGGTTGAAACAACATTGTTTCCAAGTCATTTCAATGAAATTATGTTGAACCAATGTGGAATAGATGTTGAAATGACTTCTTTACAAATTGGGAAGTCTCAATTCCAGGAAACTGTCCATTGTATGTCTCCTACTCCTCTCCAGTGTGCAGGAAATACCTGTTGATGTGCCAGAAACAAAGGGATCGGCTTTGTGAGGAGGAGGTTCCTGGGGGCTGACGCCAGAGATGGAACACATTGCTGAACATACAGCTCAACCGCAACACAAACAGAGGCCATTTCTAGGTCTGAATCAGGGTGCACCAAGGCAAACGTTGTGTGTTAATGTTAGACAGACAGACATCACTATAAACATAACATGGTCTCTGAATTGTAAGACAAGAAAGCACACCTTGAAAGCATTCCACTTGTGAATAGGATTATGTTTAATTATATTATGTTAGGATTTAATAGCTTTTTTATTTCCATGTTAGTTTAATTCATTTTCAGTGTGAAGTATCTTTGTAAAGTGGGGTTGTCTTTGTAGGTTCAAGTGAGAAGCAATGTCCAACAACATTGAAGAAGAAGCGAAACAATAACATTTGAGAAAAAAATCTGACTTTTGCCTGGACATACAATGTGTTTAGTGACTTGGGGTCCATAACAACAAATTTAGCAACCACTGGATCTTGTAATTAAGACCATTTCTAAGATGTAGGAGGAAAAAAAACGCCTTGTATACATGGGTTAGGGAATTAATGTGTAATCAAATATTTTCCATCTGATTTAGCCTACTTTTCTGAGTAATGTGTATTCATGACTGTACTATCTGCCTCTTGCCTAACACTTCCTTCAAGTAGTCACCTGATTATAGGTTTGCTGATGGGTTGGCTGCCGCCAGTGATGCAGCATCTTGTGATCACCACAGGAGCAAAAGAGTGAAGCCACCGGCAGACAAGGCTGACAGGAGTGCTAATTCCAAACGGACTGGGACATTAGATTAAACCTGAGCACAGATGGAACATGGTCCTCAGAAGACTTCGGGTCATGGGTTTGATACAGTATGTCATTTGTAGAAGGAGAGAGCATTTGTGTCATTTGTGATTTTGAGCAACTGTAAGGTGTTGATGTAAGGCTAGAATAATGGATTTTCAAAACAAAGTTTATAATTTTGTGACCTGAATTGCAGATATGTCAGTTTCATATTCTGCTTAATAAATGTATAAGATCCTCACTGTGGTTACATGGGTTTATGTTTCTACATGTTTACTGCTTTGTATTCATTCTGTCCTGCCATCTCATGACTGTAATTGGATGTTAAAAGTAAGTGGCTTTGCAGGGCAACCTTAAAGGCCCAATGTAGTCAAAACGTGTTTTTTCTGTGTTTTATACATACACTATATGGCCAAAAGTATGTGTACACCTGCTCGTCAAACATCTATTTCCTAAATCAACTGCAATAATATAGAGTTGGTCCCCCCTTTGCTGCTATAACAGCCTCCACTCTTCTGGGAAGGCTTTCCACTAGATGTTGGAACATTGCTGTGGGGTCTTACTTCTATTCAGCCATAAGAGCATTAGTGAGGTCGGGCACTGATGTTGAGCGATTAGGCCTGGCTCGCAGTCGGCGTTCCAATTCATCCCAAAGATGTTCAATGGGGTTGAGGTCAGGGCTCTGTGCAGGCAAGTACATTTTTTCCACACTGACCTCGACAAACCATTTCTGTATGGACCTCGCTTTCTGCAGGGGGGGGCCTTTTATTCCTCCTCCACGAAACTTTACAGTTGGCACTATGCATTCGGTCAGGTAGCGTGCACATGGTGATCTTAGGCTTGTGTGCGGCTGCTCGAACATGGAAACCCATTTCACAAACAGTTCCTCTGATGATGTTGCTTCCAGAGGCAGTTTGGAACTCGTTAGTGTTACAACCGAGGACAGATGATTTTTACGCGCTACGCACTTCAGCACCATTTCGTGGCTGAACCGTTGTTGCTCCTAGACATTTCCACTTCACAAGAAAAAGCCCTTACAGTTGACCGGGGCAGCTCTTACAGGGCAAAAATGTGATAAACTGACTTGTTGGAAAGGTAGCATTCTATGACAGTGCCACGTTGAATGTCACGGAGCTCTTCAGTACGGACCATTCTACTGCCAATGTTTGTCTATGGAGATTGCATGGCTGTGTTCTTGATTTTATACACCTGTCAGCAATGGCGATGTCATCTACAAAATGGCTTCCAACACTCTACTCAGCAAACTGGATGCAGTCTATCACAGTGCCATCCGTTTTGTCACTAAAGCACCTTATACTACCCACCACTGCGACTTGTATGCTCTAGTCGGCTGGCCCTCGCTACATATTCGTCGCCAGACCCACTGGCTCCAGGTCATCTACAAGTCTATGCTAGGTAAAGCTCCGCCTTATCTCAGCTCACTGGTCACGATGGCAACACCCATCCGTAGCACGCGCTCCAGCAGGTGTATCTCACTGATCATCCCTAAAGCCAACACCTCATTTGGCCGCCTTTCGTTCCAGTACTCTGCTGCCTGTGACTGGAACGAATTGCAAAAATCGCTGAAGTTGGAGACTTTTATCTCCCTCACCAACTTCAAACACCAGCTATCTGAGCAGCTAACCGATCGCTGCAGCTGTACATAGTCTATTGGTAAATAGCCCACCCTTTTCACCTACCTCATCCCCGTACTGTTTTTATTTATTTACTTTTCTGCTCTTCCGCACACCAATATCTCTACCTGTACATGACCATCTGATCTTTTATCACTCCAGTGTTAATCTGCAAAATTGTAATTATTTGCCTACCTCCTCATGCCTTTTGCACACATTGTATACAGACCCCCCCTTCGTTTTCTACTGTGTTATTGACTTGTTAATTGTTTACTCCATGTGTAACTCTTTGTTGTATGCTCACACTGCTATGCTTTATCTTGGCCAGGTCGCAGTTGCAAATGAGAACTTGTTCTCAACTAGCCTACCTGGTTAAATAAAGGTGAAATAAAAAATAAAAATAAAAAAATAAAAATGGGTGTAGCTGAAATAGCAGAATCCACTAATTTGTGGTGTCCATATACTTCTGAACATGTAGTGTATTTCCACAATATGAGGTTGGAATAACCCTGTGAAATTGTGAAAATTATGATAATACCCTTTAGTGTAAGAGCTGTTTGAAAAGACCACCTAAAACTTCAGCCTGTTCTGGTGGGATAGAGTTTTGGCCTGACTGATGGAACCACCAGGTGGTAAATTAGTTAATAGACCAATAAGAATAAGAGTTCCAAACCTCTCTGCCAACCTTTCAACAGCTAGTTTTTCAGTTTGCCCTTCCCCACTCAGACCTCTCCTAGAGAGTCCTAGAAAAATTCTTACTAGAAGAATTGCTCTTTGCTAAGAAGCTATTTTTGTTTCTTTTTGACCATTGTAATTGAAAACAGTCACATTAAGGTACTTAATTGTTACCCAGAAATGATTTCATATTGAGATGAAAACTTCTGCATGGACCGTTAATACCAGTGGCGGTCAGTGCCGTTTATGATGAGGGAGGACATTTTTTTTTCATGAGCATGGCCTTATTTCTATTACAGCATGATGGAAGACTGTCATTCATATTCCATTCACCCAGTTCAATGTAACGTCGATAGGTTTAGGCTACTACATGATACTCAAGTTTTCCCTATACCCATCATGAGGTTGCTACAACCTAGCCTGTGAAGGAAAGTTTACAACTTAGGTGCACACAGGTCGAGAGAAAAGGTCGAGATGACAGTGACACATGTACAGACGGGGACACATTCAATACCGCCTTTTACACTCTTGCCTGTATCTATCTTATCTAGGGTGTAATCATTAGTCTAACAGTTGCAGACAAGAGTTTCAATTGGACAAATTCAGGTATTTTTATCCGTGTTCGGTTTGCTTTTGTTTTAAGAAACGTTTTTTTTAACAGAATCAGCGAAGTGAATACACCTCTGATCACGCATAAACACAGTTCACTTTCATAGCAGCCACATTGTATTCATTTTAGCCTCTATGCACTCTCCTCCTCTCACCTTTTCCCTTCATTTGTGGACTTCAATGAACAACATACCTGCTGTTTTTGATCAGTCAAAAAAAATCCCAAGCCAAACCATGTTATAACCTCTACACACGCCTACATTGTTGTCCCCATATTAGCTAAAGGAACATCTTAGTCAACATAGCTAATAGAACTAATGCGTTAGTAAACCTGCTACAATCATGCAGTAACGTTACTGCAATCATGCAACGTAACGTTACAGAGTATAGTCAGTAAGCAGTTACATCGACGGGCCACCGTGGCAATACATTTATAAAACCAAAAGCTTACCTTGACTTGGAAGAGTTCCAGTGTTGTGTTGAATAGTCATAGCCAGCTAGCGAACATAGCATCCCTCTGTTTGAGCCGGGTGTTTGAGTAACTAAACTAGCCAGCTGCATTTGTTAGCTAAGTAAGTGAAATTAAGAAATTAATTTGTTATACCTCTGATATGAGGATGGGGACAGACTTGTGGAGGTCTACAATTTATTTTCTGAGGTCTTGGCTGATTTCTTTTGATTTTCCCATGATGTCAGGCAAAGAGGCACTGAGTTTGAAGGTAGGCCTTGGAATGCATCCATAGGTACACCTCCAACTGACTCAAATTATGTCAATTAACCTCTAAAGCCATGACGCCTCTAAAGCTATGACATCACTTTCTGGAATTTTCCATGCTGATTAAAGGTACAGTCAACTTAGTGTATGTAAACTTCTGACTCACTGGAATTGTGATACAGTGAATCATTAGTGAAATAATCTGTTTGTAAACAATTGTTGGAAAAATTACTTGTGTCATGGACAAAGTAGATGTCCTAACAGACTTACCAAAACTCTAGTTTGTTAACAAGAAATTTGTGGTGACTCCAACCTAAGTGGAAGTAAACTTCATGACTTCAAATGTACATGGCGGTAGAGTTTAAGTTACTATGCATAGACAATAAACAGAGTAGCAGCAGCATAAAAGAGGGGTCTGGGTAGCCATTTGATTAGCTTTTCAGGAGTCTTATGGCTTTGGGGTAGAAGCTGTTAAGAAGCCTTTTGGAACTAGACTTGGCGCTCCAGTACCGCTTGTCGTGCAGTGGCAGAGAAAACAGTCTATGACTAGGGTGGCTGGAGTCTGACAATTTTTAGGGCCTTCCTCTGGACACCACCTGGTATAGGTGTTCTGGATGGCAGGAAGCTTGGTCCCTGGGATGTACTGGGCCGTACGCACTACCCTCTGTAGTGCCTTGCGGTCAGAGGCCGAGCAGTTGCAGTGATGCAACCAGTCAGCTGCAACCTCTCGATGTTGCAGCTGTAGAACCTTTTGAGGGGGAATACGCTTTGTTGAGGATCAGCGTGGCAAATTTGTTACCTACCCTTACCACCTGGGGGCGGCCCGTCAGGAAGACCAGCATCCAGTTGCAGAGGGAGGTGTTTAGTCGTAGGGTCCTAAGCTTAGTGATGAGCTTTTATTGCCCATTCATTTGTAAGTTCAATGTTCCTTTGAAAAGTAGAGAACTCAGATTTTCATGTTAAAATACATGTCAAACAAAAACCAATGATGTCAAAGTTAAACAAACCAAATATGCACAAGGACTTATTTTAACTATTTCCATGCAGATGCAAATGTTGGTAACAAAATGACAGTTGAAAAATAAAACGTACATTGCTTACCTAAATGATTCCAATGCATAGAAAACTTACATAAACACATTCACTTCAAGAACAGTACAGATGCAAAGTTTGGGAACAAAATGACAGTTTGTGCTGTTTGTGACTTCATTCTGTTACTTTGCATCTGCACTGTTCTTCAAGTAAATGTGTTTGTAAGATTTTCTGTGCAAAATGTTAAAAGTTGTCCTTGTGCACAGAGTTGTATGGTTTGTTTAACTTTGCAGTCATTGGTTTTTGTTGAGCATACATTTTGAAGTGAATAATCTGAGTCTCAGCACCACTCTGTCACTGTGGAATTTCCAAGCTCTTAGTACTAACAGCATTGTGTACTTAGTTGTCATCTGCCCTCTCAGTTTCCTTGGCCAAAGTCGATGGAGGCACAGTGACCAAGTGCAATTTTGCAGGCGACGAAAAGGCAGGAGCATCGTGGACAGACAAAATAATGGCCAACAAATCAGATGTCAGCAACGAAGTTGAAGGGACAGGGCGTGGGAGCAGATGAGGAGGGATGGGTAAGAGGAGCAGGGGATTTCTGAAGCACAATTTATTTGCTTTCCACACATATTTAGTCCTTGTTTACAGTAATCACATAGGGAATAATTTAGGTAATCAATGTACGTTTAACTTTTCACCTTGTTATCTTTGGGAAAACATGTCAAGTTTTATCTACAGCACAGATATGATCTACAGCAGGGATGGGCAACTGGTGGCCCATGGGCCCTTGGATGAAATTATTTACTGTTGTGAGTTAGAATAGTTGGTTGTACATCAGCAGTTTCTCTTATGTCAGTCACTGATAGTCAGTTAATTTGTCCATGTCAGCTAACATTTTTTAGATTGTAAGTTAGTTTAGTAGCCAGTTATCTAAACTTATCATGGTCGAATTACTGGACCGGGGATCACCCATAGATTTGTTAGTCAGTCTCACTCAGATATCATATTAAAAACTGCAAACATTTCTCTCCACCCTATGGCAAAATGTGTAGAATTGCAGGAAATTTGCTGTAAAACAAATTATTTTCCTCTCTGTCCCATGGCAAAATGTGTAGAATTACACTACTGGTCAAAGGTAGTAGTGGGTTCATTCAAGGGTTTTTCTTTATTTGTATTATTTTCTACATTGTATAATAATAGTGAAGACATCAAAACCATAAAATAACACCTATGGAATCATGTAGTAACCAAAAAAGTGTTAAACAAATCTAAATATATTTGAGATTTTTCCAATAGCCACCCTTTGCACACTTGGCATTCTCTCAACCAGCTTCATGAGGTAATCACCTGGAATCCATTTCAATTAACAGGTGTGCCTTCTTAAAAGTTAATTGGTGGAATTGCTTTCCTTCTTAATGCGTTTGAGCCAATCAGTTGTGTTGTGACAAGGTAGGGGGGTTTCAGAAGATAGCCCTATTGGTATTATAGTTTTGATGTCTACACTATTATGTATAAAATAGTAAAAAATGAAGAAAAACCCTTCAATGAGTAGGTGTTAAAACTTTTGACCAGTAGTGTATATCAAACTTGTTTTGAAACTGCAACATTCTCTACACCCTATTGCAAAATGTGTAGAATTGCACAAAATGTACTCTAAAACAATTCTCTCCGCTGTCAAGAGGAGGGCCAAGAAGGGGAAGATGTGGGTACGCAGACCCACGAGCAACTGCGGGCCCTCATTAGTTCAGATTTTTTGTGGTCCCCACACCGATCACAGTTGCCCATCCTTGATCTACAGTCTAGTCACTGAACATAAATTATAGCTTTTTCTCTGTACTGTATATCTTTTATGACACCCCATTTCAATGTTTGGCCCCTATCACCCCTATTTGACTGCCATTTCTATCTTAGGATGATTGGGGAGATGAATAGAATTGCACAGCGTCCAATGTTGCTTGTGCAGCACATGCACACAGAAGAGGAAGTGAGGCGTTTAATTTTTAATGTTGTTTTTTATTCTGCATGTAATATAGACTCTACAAGATGCTGACAAATCTTGGTATTGTAGAGTACCTTTGATATAGGGGTGTAAAGCTTCTCTTTGGTAATCATCATACATGCTTTACCCCCTCTACTAATCGCTCTATTGAAAATGCATCATTGTCTGTAGAAGGGTACAAATCACATGTATAAGGTTAACCTTGTAATAAAGCTAATGGCAATTTATTTGATGATGTTGTTGTTCTAATGATGTGTCATCCAAAATGTAAACCATCACTTGGGTAAGAGTGATCATGCAAGGATGGAGTTATAGCTTTGAGTAGTAAACGTTGCCTGCTAATCAGAATATCTGCATGTGTAAAGTAGCCACTTACAGTGTGGCAAAAAAAGTATTTAGTCAGCCACCAATTGTGCAAGTTCTCCCACTTAAAAAGATGAGAGAGGCCTGTAATTTTCATCATAGGTACACTTCAACTATGACAGACAAAATGAGAAAAAAATCCAGAAAATCCAATTGTAGGATTTTTTATGAATTTATTTGCAAATTATGGTGGAAAATAAGTATTTGGTCACCTACAAACAAGCAAGATTTCTGGCTCTCACAGACCTGTAACAACTTCTTTAAGAGGCTCCTCTGTCCTCCACTCGTTACCTGTATTAATGGCACCTGTTTGAACTTGGGAGCAATTATTAGGAAATTATTAGGAAATGGAAGACACACAAGACCACTGATAATCTCCCTCGATCTGGGGCTCCACGCAAGATCTCACACGTGGGGTCAAAATGATCACAAAAACGGTGAGCAAAAATCCCAGAACCACACGGGGGGACCTAGTGAATGACCTGCAGAGAGCTGGGACCAAAGTAACAAAGCCTACCATCAGTAACACACTACGCCGCCAGGGACTCAAATCCTGCAGTGCCAGACATGTACAGGCTTAAGCAGGGGGACATGTCCAGGCCCGTCTGAAGTTTGCTAGAGAGCATTTGGATGATCCAGAAGAAGATTGGGAGAATGTCTTATGGTCAGATGAAACCAAAATATAACTTTTTGGTAAAAACTCAACTCGTCATGTTTGGAGGACAAAGAATGCTGAGTTGCATCCAAAGAACACCATACCGACTGTGACGCATGGGGGAGGAAACATCATACTTTGGGGCTGTTTTTCTGCAAAGGGACCAGGACGTCTGATCCGTGTAAAGGAAAGAATGAATGGGGCCATGTATCATGAGATTTTGAGAGAAAACCTCCTTCCATCAGCAAGGGCATTGAAGATGAAACGTGACTGGGTCTTTTAGCATGACAATGATCCCAAACACACCGCCCGGGCAACGAAGGAGTGGCTTCGTAAGAAGCATTTCAAGGTCTTGTGGCCTAGCCAGTCTCCAGATCTCAACCCCATAGAAAATCTTTGGAGGGAGTTGAAAGTCCGTGTTGAGCAGCAACAGCCCCAAAACGTCACTGCTCTAGAGGAGATCTGCATGGAGGAATGGGCAAAATACCAGCAACAGTGTGTGAAAACCGTCAACTGTCATTGCCAACAAAGGGTATATAACAAAGTATTGAGATAAACTTTTGTTATTGACCAAATACTTATTTTCCACCATAATTTGCAAATAAATTCATACAAAATCCTACAATGTGATTTTCTGGATTTTTTTCTCTCATTTTGTCTGTCATAGTTGAAGTGTACCTATGATGAAAATTACAGGGCTCTCATCTTTTTAAGTGGGAGAACTTGCACAATTGGTGGCTGACTAAATACTTTTTTGCCCCACTGTAGATCTAGGCTACAGTAGAATAAGTCAACTATTGTAGGTGATTTGAAATCATGCGTTCTCCAAAATAGATCAAAAACACAATAGCCCTTCTCAATCTAGTCCTTTTACCAATCTAACTTCAATCAATTAGTTACATTTAAAAAAAAAATATTTGTTTAAATAAATGTATGCACTCACTACTACTGTAAGTTGCTCTGGATAAGAGTGTCTGCTAAATGACTAAAATGTAAATAAAAATATGCTTTGACACAATACATATTTTTACAAATACATACAGTTAGACATTTTATTGCTATAGTTTTGTGTAGTTTGATAGTCATTTAACAAAATAATGGTAGTTGTCAACCTGAGAAAGCGCTTTCTTTGGGTGTGACTGTCACTGTAAACAATATTGTGTCAAACAAGAAATGGTGGAATGTTACTTGTTTAAATAAAATTGATTAGAATTTCTCCTCTTTTTGAATTACAAATGACAAAAACATTGAAATATATATTTATTTTAGGATTATATTGCATGTTGATTGTATAAAACCTGTTTTCAGATCTAACTGGAATGAAATCAAGGAGGTATTTATTAGTTGGAGTCTGTTGCAAAACATTATGCAACGGAAACCATTGCTGTTTCTAAAGGACAAATTCAGGTAGGTCCCTCCACGTTTGATTACGTTTGCTTCTTAGAGTAAACAGTAAACTGTTTCCGTTGCCAAATCTGACTAATTAATACACCCCAAGACTCAAGTCAAATACAGGGTGTGTTCAAAATCATGGCACTCTGGTCCATCTGTTTCTCATCCTATCAGCTCAGTTCAGCTGCTCTCGCCTTGACTCATTTTTAAACCACTCCAAAACAGTCTGCTTGTTTTCCTTCACCCATTTAATGTTGGCCTCAGTTCTCTCAGTGGCTTGCTCTAGGGCCCTGATTGCCAAATGCAGTTCTTCTACATCATGGTCGGTCAGGAACTGCCACAGCTGCACAATAACAATCAGGGAAAAGTTTGAATTAGGGCGGAAACCAGTAATTACTCAAAACTCAACTCCCACCAGCTGAACCTAGTCTCTCATCCCCAGACATTAAAAATCAATCACTGCATTCAAGGCAGAGGAGAGGTTTGTGACTCAGATAGAGTTGTGGGCCTTGCCTGTTACCAATAGGGAAACGCTCACCTCTTCAAGCTCAAAGTTAGTGGAAAATCTCTGCGTCACTCCATCAATCAGGTTGCCAAGTGACATGATCCCTTCTTCGTACCTGAGGAGGAGAGTGGAGGAGAGGGGTGAAATGAGCATGTTTGCTCAGCAAGCAGTTTGATAGAAGCCAATTTAGATGACTGCCTGGCAACTCAGTGGCCTTGTGGTTAGTGTCCGCCCTGAGATTGGAAGGTTGAGTTCAATCCCTGCCAGAGTCATACCAAAGACTGTAAAAATGGGACCTGATGCGTCTCTGCTTGGCACTCTGCGATAGACTAGCATCCTGTCCTGGGGGTGTACATTAAGCTGCCTCAAGCTACAGAAACAGGAAATGGGGTCCTGCCCACTTACTGGCAACTCCAAACAAATAAATTAGAGGTGATTTCCTCTGATTGGCCAAGGAGACCTTTGTACCTGACTTGTTTGACGGGTCTACACCTTTCTTATTGGTATATTGCTTGAGGTTTATTTAGGTGATTTGTACACTTTATGAAACACCATACAAAATAATTGCTAATAAGTTATGGTTCCATTATTTCAGTTGGAAAGGAACTTGGTCCTCTGGCTTGTTTGTCTTAACATTAGGCCTTGCTATATACAGTACTTAACAACAGAAAAACATACTCCAAGCTGATGTAGTTCCAGTTTGCGCGTACAAAATTCCAGGCTATTGCTTGTCCTGCCACATTCCTGGCTATGTAGCTGATGGTAGAAACGGCATCCATTTTTCTTATCTTGTCAGGGTTCAAAGTGTACTCAAGGTATCTGCAAGATGAGAAGGAAATGCCAAATAAATGGTCTTTGCACAGCAACTAAATTTTATATCCCGAAAAGGGTGGTACGGACAGAAATCAATCTAACCTGTTCAGGAGCCAGATCTTCCTTGTGCATGAGAGGGCATATCTTAGTTTGTCTTTCTCTGTGGCTGTGGTGGCATTCTCAAACTTGCCCCAAGCAAATTCCCATTCCTTCTCTCCCCCAGCAGCTATAGCTTGGCAGTAGATGGTGGCCTTCAGGTTAGGGTGTATACTGTGGCAGTGAGGACAATCAAAGAGAGAAACAGAATCTGGTCATTACAGTTAAAAGGATCAATACACTCAATACTGTATATCCAAAATTGCATATAACATTTTGGCATTAGGTTATTGAATTAATCTCATGCATATTTCAGGTTATGTGTTATGTTTTATGAATGATATGACCACCCCATTCAACTGTGAAATGCAGTAATAAGTACAGCAGGAATTAGCATGCATCTGGCCGTGTTGGCTTGATGAAACCTAATTCCATACCGATTGCTGGTTTTGTTTGTCATCCAGTTGTCAAAGAGCATTTTTGCCATTTCTTGGCATTCTGGAATGTCATTGCTGCATGCGACTGAAATGGCATTAATCTGGTTGTACCTGGGAACGAATAATGACATGTTAATAATATGCTTAAAGTGAGGATGTGTTCAGAGGGTTGCAATATCCAACGAAAATATGTTTCTCACTGTGCAGAATGCTTCTCTGGGACCGTAGAAAACATGGTGAAATTTTCAAAATGTTGATAAAGGCCACCAACTTGCTTTCTTAAGTATGCCTGGAAATAACATAGGAAAAAATACTGTATTACACTCGTAAATGACAAATATATTTGTAGGAATAGAGTTTGCTATGATAAAAGGGCACTTTAATGTACAGTATCTTGATTTGATGACTGACCTGCATTGGACCATAGACCTCGGAGCGATCAAACATGAGAATGAAATAGTCCAGGTTTCTCAGTGCTGATTCCCATGGTATGTACTCTGTGTCATTCCAGAGGTACTTGGTAGTTCTCAAAGCCAGTGTCACATTGATATGTTTGGCCCTTGATAAATAAATAAAATACATAATATAAGAAGACCGTAGCAATCCAAAGAGGATATTAATGACACCAAGAAAGTATGATTTCCGTAAGGTCTCAAGCCATGAAAATTCAATCATTGTGATGTGTAAAAAATGTTTATCAGAGTATACATTTTGAAGGAAGTCCATGAATGTATTAGTCTTAGATGAGATTACCTTGCCAAGTTGAATGCATCATCAATAAGCTGCCCCCGGTTGATGATTGGAATTTCCTGAGAATAAATCAAATGAGTTCTAATTATTAAAGTCCTACTCCAGTCTCTTTTTCACCTCATTGAACACCTGATTTACTTAACAAAAGGCACATCTCAATAGGTGGTCCAGGTACGACATGGCAAAAAGAGGGGCCTTTCCTTTTCCCCCCTCTAGTACTCCTCTATTGTTCCCGTAAGGAAGATGGGCCTTTCCTTTTCCCCCCTCTAGTACTCCTCTATTGTTCCCGTAAGGAAGAGGGGCCTTTCCTTTTCCCCCCTCTAGTACTCCTCTATTGTTCCCGTAAGGAAGAGGGGCCTTTCCTTTTCCCCCCTCTAGTACTCCTCTATTGTTCCCGTAAGGAAGAGGGGCCTTTCCTTTTCCCCCCTCTAGTACTCCTCTATTGTTCCCGTAAGGAAGAGGGGCCTTTCCTTTTCCCCCCTCTAGTACTCCACTATTGTTCCCGTAAGGAAGAGGGGCCTTTCCTTTCCCCCCCTCTAGTACTCCTCTATTGTTCCCAAAAGGAAGAGGGGCCTTTCCTTTTCCCCCCTCTAGTACTCCTCTATTGTTCCCGTAAGGAAGAGGGGCCTTTCCTTTTCCCCCCTCTAGTACTCCTCTATTGTTCCCAAAAGGAAGAGGGGCCTTTCCTTTTCCCCCCTCTAGTACTCCTCTATTGTTCCCAAAAGGAAGAGGGGCCTTTCCTTTCCCCCCTCTAGTACTCCTCTATTGTTCCCAAAAGGAAGAGGTAGGCCGATGACGTCACATCAGACCATCATGTCCTACTCCTTGAAGTTTACAGTTGTGTTTGAAAAATATTACTTTACTCAAAACATATATTTTGTCGTGCGTGTACTGTATATTACTGTATTTATACTTGTTTTATTGTTTTTCAACCCGAAAAGTTCAAAGCTGGAGAGCGTCTTTAAAGCAAACTGCACAAGTGAGCTAGCATATTGTCTTATTTGACTTTTTAAGTGCCATGCTCCATGGTCTGTGGTCTGTGGTGAGGGGTTCGAATTATCTGATGCATGCCAGGTGTCTAGCATTCTTCATTGTACTCACCACTGTCCCTCCTACCCAAGCAAACAGAGGTAAATGACTATCGCCATGTAGCACTCATTTCTGTCTTCATGAAGTGCTTTGAGAGGCTGGTCAGGGACCACATCAGCTTGACCTTACCGAACACCCTAGACCCATAATACTTTGCATACCGACCCAACAGATCCAGGGATGACGCAATCGCCATTGCTCTGCACACTGCCCTATCCCACCAGGACAAGAGGATTACCTATGCGAGAATGCTCAGCTTTCAACAACATATTCCCCTCCAAACTCGTCACTTAGCTCAAGGTGCTGGGTATGAACACCTCCCTCTGCAACTGAATGCTGGACTTCCTGACAGGCAGCCCCCAGGTGTTGAGGGTAGGCAACAACACCTCCGCCACACTGACTCTTAACACAAGGGTCCCCCGGGGTTTGCTCAGCCCTCTCCTGTACTCCCTGTACACCCATGACTGCATGGCCACGCATGACTCCAACACCATCATTAAGTTTTCCGACGACACGACAGTGGTGGGCCTGATCGCCAGCGGCGACGAGAAGGTTCGAGCCCTGTCAAAGTGATGCCAGGAAAACAGACTTTCCCTCAACATCAGCAAATCGAAGGAGCGGATTGTGGATTACAGGAATGAGGAGAGAGACAACATCCCTATTGACATTGACGGGACTGCAGTGTAGAAGGTCAAAAGCTTCCATTTCATTGGTGTGCACATCACAGAGGACCTGACATGGTCCAACACAGAGGTGAAAAAGTTGCAACAGTGCCTCTTCAACCTCAGGCGACTGAAGAAATTCAGCATGGGCCCTCAGATCGTCAATAAGTTCTACAACTGCACCATCAAGAGAATCTTGACCGACTGCATCACCGCCTGGTATGGCAACTGCACAGCCCTCAACCACAAGGCTCTACAGAGGGTGGTGCGGACAGGCCAATACATCACTGAGGGCAAACTCCCTGCCCTCTAGGACATCTACACAAGGTTGTGTTTGAGGAAGGCCCGGGAAATCGTCAAGGACTCCAGTCACCCGAGCCAGGGACTGCTCACTCTGTTACCATCTGGCAAGCAATATCGGAGCATTGGGTCTCGGACCAACAGGCTTTGAGACAGCTTCTACCACCAGGCCATCAGACTGCTGAACAGCTAACCCTAGCTGTCTCCTGCACAGACCTGAGCCTTAGTGACCATTTGCACCGACTCTCCACACACACACACACACACACACACACACAACCATCCATAAACAGACAAACACTAGCAACACGCAGTCAATGCCGCTGTTCTATCATATACTATTTATTCAACTGCGTGACCAAGACACAACCCACTTTATATCTGTAAATATAATTGCAGTGTAGATATTGGGAGAGGGGGGGTAGGGGGTGAACAATAAACAGGGGGTTCCGGGGGTAGTCCTCCCCCAGAATGTTGTTGTTGTTGACATTTTAAAATGCATTTCCTGCAATTCTACACAGTTTGACTTGACTTACTGTGCCTCTCAGGGGGCATTTTGAGGGGTATAAGGAGGGGTATTTTGAAAACAATATAAGTGGAAGGCCCCACAACCTCAAATTACAACCTCAAAGATTTTTTTCTTGAAAACTTCCAGAATTTCAACACATTTTGCCATGGGGCAGATAGTAGCATTATAAAACTGCCGATTGTTCTCTACACATTTTGTCATGAGGCTGAGATAAAATGTTGCAGTTTTAAAGCCATGGAGTTAAGTAATTGTCCAGTGAAAACTAAAAAAAATGCTTGCCATTTCCTCATAGAGGATGATGTCACCCTCCTGAGGAGGATGAGCTGGCTTATCAGTGGTCTACTTGCATTAATATTTTTTAGGACAGGTATTGCCCGCACCGTTCTGTTGTTGGGGTACGCCCACACCATTCCAACACAGAAAATCGGCATTTTAACATACTTAATGATTTCTTGGAAGGAAAACAATTTCACTCATATTGTAATTAATTATAGGTCATACTTCATAGAAATCTGGAAACACTGGGCAGCTATTTTAAAGCTAATTTCCTGCAATTCTACACATGTTGCCATTGCTCATGACGTATTCAAATGCTACAAAAAACTGATTGGGGGGGGAAGAATCGACCTGTTCTGAATATTGTGGGGGGGGGGGGGGGGGAGATTAAGCGAGATTTGGTCCCCCCCCCTTCAGCTTTGAAGCAGATTTCCTGCAATTCTACACATTTTGCCATGATTATGCCATGTTAATGATATCTGAGTGAGAGTGACTAACAAAATCAATGGAGGCCCCCTGGAGGTCAGGGCCCCTGGGCACGTGCCCTGCGTGACCGGTCAATATTCGGCCATGATTACTTCTAGTTCAAATAGCTGGTTAGACTAATTTACCAATTAAAAAAAAAAATGCTGTTGCACAATCTACTATTCAACAGTAAATTGATACCCCAACTGAGGAGGGGGGGGGGGCTGTACTGCCATTTTGAGGGAGCTAGCACACAAGGCATTTTCCTGCACCTTTTAAACCTGCTGTAAACTTAACATGACAAGTACATTTGATTTGAAGAATGTACTCACAAAAACCTTGACCAGCACATTCTCTCCAAATATTTCTTACCATAACAAAACATTACCTAGTCTTCTTAGAATATGCTACATTGTTTATTTTGGATCAACAGGCTGCTTTGATAAAGCACAGGCACAGTTTTCTAGGCACTTGCCATATATAATGTTCTCTGTTTCGTGTCTGACTTGGACTGTATGGACAACACTGTTCCACACAAATGAGGAAGACTTACGTGAATATTAATTTCCAGCTGAGAGAGCAGTCTATCCCAATTCACTGGATCATAGTTGACTCTGAAATATCCCATACAGTTTATGTTGGCAAGCACCCACTTGCCATCTTCAGACAGGAAATCTGGCATCAGCACTGTTTAGCAAATTCAGAACATGAGAGTTACAATGTGCCTTAATTAGGTTTTATTGACCGAATTAATGACTAGCACCATTTAATTAGTTGGGTTTGCTATTATCATACATTATACAGTATATTTGCCATGTTCAGTCTATCTATAATGGGGAATTACTGTACATAATATAGCTCATCAGATCATCTCTCTCAATTAGCCTGGGGACGAGGTTACTCAAGGTGATACTAAGACAAATATTAACAATTGTACATGTATATTCAATTAAATACTCCTTACCTTGACCTTTTTTATCCAGTGTAGCTATTTTTATTGGTTCACCTTCCTTCATCACTCTGATTGGAACATGCCATTCAAAACTAATGAAAGAGAACAAGTTTTAAAAATATATATGGGCATAATATTATGATCTACAGCTATATTCACATATGCTAATAAAATACTTAATTGTTGGCCTAATTCCTTACAATGTAATCCAATTAAAACTGGAATAATATACTATGTCAAGTCCGTGCCATTTTGTATGTATTGGAAATGGTTATGACATATGTTACAACTAACAATTTTAGCAACAATGTTTAGGTGAGTAAGCAACATAAGCAGTTATGTCAACATATGTCATCACTGTTTCTGATGTTTGAAAAATGACATCCTATGACATTCACTATGTCATATTCATGATAATAGTATGATGCTGTTATGGTTTATATTTCAATTAAAGTGTTACTCTAAAACTGTTGAGTGGAAATGTCTGTCAGAGTACTATAACAACAATCCATTACTATAGCAACAATCCATTACTATAGCAACAATCCAGTACTATAACAACAATCCATTACTATAGCAACAATCCATTACTATAACAACAATCCATTACTATAGCAACAATCCATTACTATAGCAACAATCCAGTACTATAGCAACAATCCAGTACTATAGCAACAATCCAGTACTATAGCAACAATCCATTACTATAACAACAATCCATTACTATAACAACAATCCATTACTATAACAACAATCCATTACTATAACAACAATCCAGTACTATAGCAACAATCCAGTACTATAGCAACAATCCAGTACTATAACAACAATCCATTACTATAGCAACAATCCATTACTATAACAACAATCCAGTACTATAACAACAATCCATTACTATAGCAACAATCCATTACTATAGCAACAATCCAAAGTCAGCCATATGGGCATCTAATTCTACATGGAGGGGACAATCAGTGGTTCAGGAAACCTGTTATATTTGTTTTCTCACTCTGTGATGTTAGACAAAGTGCAGGACTTACTCGTAGTCAGATGTTTGATTTTGGAGGAAATGTTGTTGAGAAACTGCCCCATTGGTGGTGTTGATGGTGATGACTGGGTAACCCATTTGCTTTGTCCAAGTGTCCATGACTTCAGCAACTTTAATGTGGCTGCTGTCCTCGTCCACCGCCTACAACGTTTTTGTCATTAGCATTTTATACAGTGTATTCATGCCCCTAAAGCATTCTATAAGTTTTACATGCTTGAAAGAACATAATTACATATAGTAGTTTTGTGTTGATATGCCTTCGCAAAACTCAGCTTTTACCTCTTGTAAATATTCCCACAGGTCTTTGTGTACAGTATTACTGTACTGGAAAGCCTGAAGATATTTCTGAAACATTGAAACAATAGTATTTACACACACTTACACAAAAAGTTCCCATTAGTTTTGATACATCCATGTGGAAAATTGCAAATATACAACATAGATGTTCCACACACTGACAATAAGCCATCCTACACATTAATGGACAAAACCATATGTGTGCGTACTCTCAGTCCATTCAGAAAGACCCTCTCGTCCAGATAATCTGCCAGCATTCTCAGCACAGCTGCCCCCTGAAGAGTGAAGATATGGTAATATTCATGCATTACATCAACTCATTCTATCACTATATAGAAAATTCCTGTACAATGTTAAAAATAAACATTTTTGATATCATCTCTCTTCCCCCATGGGGCTCTGTGACAACCAGACCTTGCTGTAGGTGATGGAATCAAAAAGCTGAGTGATGTCACTAGATGTTTGAACATCATCCTCTTTAGAGCTTAGAGGATGGGAGGAGGCCAATGAATCCACTTGAAATACAGTCTGGATGTCATTTAGAACAATCAGATCTTTCTGGAAAAAACAAAACAATCAGAGACCAAATGAAAAGAAGCCTATTAGAAGTATTACAATTTGCGATCTGATGCAACAGATGCAGAAAAAAATACAGTTATTAATAAGTTATTAGGGACATACTATGTTCCATGTTGGCTCAATATGATCCACTCCCATATAGGATATATATGTTGCAAATCCCTCATTCAGCCACAGGTCATTCCACCATTTCATTGTCACCAGGTTTCCAAACCACTGAAAACAACACATTTAGGTGCTGTTACAGTGAATGCCACAACAATGCAAGATCATGTTTTTAATTAATTGTAGTTCACTTTACATTAATACATACACTACCGGTCAAAAGTTTTAGAACACCTACTCATTCAAGTGTTCTTCTATATGTTGACTATTTTCTACATTGTAGAATAATAGTGAAGACATCAAAACTATGGAATCATGTAGTATTTTAGATTTTACATTCTTCAAAGAAGCCACGCTTTGCCTTGATGATAGCTTTGCACAAGCTTGGCACAAGCTTGGCATTCTCTCAACCAGCTTTACCTGGAATTCTTTTCCAACAGTCTTGAAGGAGTTCCCACATATGCTGAGCTTTTCCTTCACTCTGCAGTCCGACTCATCCCAAACCATCTCAATTTGGTTGAGGTCGAGGGATTGTGGAGGCCAAGTCATCTGATCGTGCTTCTACACCTGCATTGCTTGCTGTGTGGGGTTTTAGGATGGGTTTCTGTATAGCACTTTGTGACATCGGCTGATTTAAAAAAGGGCTTTATAAATACTATTGCTTGATTGATTGATTGATGCAGCACTCCATCACTCTCCTTCTTGGTAAAATAGCCCTTACACAGCCTGGAGGTGTGTTGGGTCATGGTCCTGTTGAAAAACAAATGATACTAATCCCAAATCAGATGGGATGGTGTATCGCTGCAGAATTCTGTGGTAGCCATTCTGGTTAAGTGTGGCTTGAATTCTAAATAGATCTCAGACAGCATCACCAGCAAAGCACCCCCACACCATAACACCTCCTCCTCCATGCTTTACGGTGGGAAATATACATGCAGAGATCATCCATTCACCCACATCACGTCTCACAAAGACACGGCGGTTGGAAGCTAAATTCTCAAATTTGGACTCATCAGATCAAATGACAGATTTCCACTGGTCTAATGTCCATTGCTCGTGTTTCATGGCCCAAGCAAGTCTCTTCTCCTTTATTGGTGTCCTTAAGAAGTGGTTTCTTTGCAGCAATTCGACCATGAAAGCCTGATTCACACAGTCTCCTCCTGAACAGTTGATGTTGAGATGTGTCTTTTACTTGAACTCTGAAGCATTTATTTAGGCTGCAATTTCTGAGGCTGGTAACTCTAATGAACTTATCCTCTTATGGATTTTGAGACTGTACATGAAGACATTTCCGTATTGACTGACCTTCATGTCTTAAAGTAATGATGGACTGTCGTTTCTCTTTGCGTATTTGAGCCGTTCTTGCCATTATATGGACTTGTTTTTTTACCAAATAGGGCTTTCTTCTGTATACCCCCCCTTCCTTGTCACAACACACCTGATTGGCTCAAACGCATGAAGAAGGAAAGAAATTCCACAAATTAACTTTTAAGAAGGCACACCTGTTAATTGAAATCCATTCCAGGTGATTACCTCATGAAGCTGGTTGAAAGAATGCCAAAAGTGTGCAAAGCTGTCATCAAGGCAAAGGGAGGCTACTTTGAAGAATCTCAAATATAACATATATTTAGATTTGTTTAAAACTTTTTTGGTTACGACATGATTTCATGTGTTATTTCATAGTGTTGATGTATTCACTATTATTACACAATGTCGAAAGAAAAAAGTAAAGAAAAACCCTTGAATGAGTAGGTGTTCTAAAACTTTTGACTGGTAGCGTATATTACATTTAGAAATAGTATTTTTGAGTTTTCGTACCTGATGGGCAAGCTCATGTGCAATAACTGTGGCAATCCACTCTTTGTTTGATGTGGAGGACACCCCTTCCTCATATAGCAGAGCTGTCTCACGATATGTAACCAAGCCCCAATTCTCCATGGCACCTGCACTGAAGTCTGGTAGAGCAATTTGATCTAAAGTAGACATAAAATAGGCAGCGATGGAAAAAGTACCCTATCGTCATACTTGAATAAAAGTTAAGATAACTTAATAGAACATGACTCAAGTAGAGGTTGAAAGTCACCCAGTAAAATTCTACCTGATTAAAAGTCTAAAAGTATTTGATTTTAAATATACTTAAATATCAAATGTCATTTAAAAAATATACTTAAGTATCAAAAGTTTTTAAAAATCCCTTTATTAAGCAAATCAGACAGCACCATTTGATTTTTTAAATTTATTTACTAAGCACTCAAAATGTAAAAGTAGTACTTTAAAGTATTTTTACTTAAGTACTTTACACCACTGAAAATAGGTTATTTTAATTGAATTTCACAACATAACCAGTATTCTTCTTACATTGTTTTAGACAGGTTATGTATGGAGTAAAGAATTAAATTGATTAGATGGATTTTATGACAATTCATCTTTGTTGAACACTTGCAATGTTATGATTTACCCATGCTTATTTTACATTGTTATGATGCAATCATGCCATACATACCTAGCTTGCTCAAAGGATAATTCATTTTGAATACTCCAGGACTCTCATAGAACGCCAGTATATTTCCAGTGATACTTGCAGCATACTTTGCCTGTCCAGCTTTTATGGCCTCCGGTCGAGCATATGTCTTTACAAACCGAACAGAAAATAAAAATGTGAGTTTTAGTATCATATCAATATGATTTGGTGAGTAAAAACATCTCTACCATGAAAATTAGCAGTGTAGTCTAAACTGAATACATTTAAATAGTATAGCGGTTTGGATGGAATCTAGAGAGAATTTGTCATTTACAACAGTATTAACTTTCTTTGATATTGCTAGTAAAATTACAAACCTTTTCACAAGTAATTTTGTTGATATAACGCACTACTGCAGTTATGATTAAACAACTATAGCTACATACCTTAATGTCAACTCTTTCATGTGTAGATCCTATGGAATCGAAATCAGACACTGTGAAAGCTAAGAGGTAAGTTGACATTTTCTTAGTCGTTTGAAAGCGAGTGACTTCCCAGGTCTCTCCATCGATATCCTCAAGGGTTGTACCTAAAAGGGATCAAAAAAACTCACTAATTACTTCAAGACTTTGATAGTATGAAAGGAAAGAGTTGTTTTGACACTCGTCACACAATAATATCTACAGTAAATACTCAATATAAGCAAAAGAAAAGGCACAGTATATGCATGCATTAGCCTCATAATCTGTGAATTATTGTTTACAACAAGTAATGCATTTAAAATTATGAATTTAATGAGAAGTCATAAACGTATGTCTACATTCTTTAATATACAGTTTTGCATATTGTTTTCCTGACGGACGAATTTCAGAAGTATTGGGAAAGTGAATTTTTTGTTGTTGTTTTGGCTCTGTACTCCAGCACTTTGGATTTGAAGTGATACAATGACTATGAGATTAAAGTGCAGACTGTCAGCTTTCATTTGAGAGCATTTTCTTCCATCAGGTGAACCGTTTAGAAATTACAGCACTTTTTGTACATTGTCCTCCCCTTTTTAGGGGACCAAAAGTACACAAATTCACTTGTGTATTAAAGCAGTCAAAGTTCAGTATTTAGTCCTATATTCATAGCACGCAATGACTACACCAAGCTTGAGACTCTACATATGTGATGGATACATTTGCTGTTTGTTATGGTTGTGTTTCAGATTACTTTGTGCCCAATAAAAATGAATGGTAAATAATGTATTGTGTAATTTAGGAGTGTCATTTACACTTTTATTGTACAAAATAATATATTTCTAAACACTTCTACATTAATGTGGATGCTACCTGAATGAATTGTGAATAATGATGAGTGAGAAAGTGCACAAATATCATACCCCCAAGACATGATAACCTCTAGCATTTTTGGGGGGGCGGGGGGGTATGATATTCGTGCGTCTGTAACGATCTCACTCATTATTATTCACGATTCATTCAGGAATATCCGTAAAAATGGTAGCATCCACATTAATGTAGAAGTGTTTAGAAATATATTATATTCTTATTTACAATAAAAGTGACTCCAAAATGACACAATACATTATTTACCAGTAATTACGTGCTATGAAAATGGGACCAAATACTTCACTTTTTACTACTTTAATACACATAAGTGAATTCGTCCCAATACTTTTGGTCGCCTAAAATGTGGGGACTACGTACAAAAAGTGCTGTAATTTCAGAAAATACCCTCAAATGAAAGCTGACAATCTGCACTTTAACCTCATAGTAATTTTATAATTTCATTGTATCATTACAGAGCCAAAACAACTAAATTGGCACTGTCCCAATACTTCTGGAGCTCACTGTACCTGCAGGAATTGTCCAACAGTAAAGTGGCCCCAAAAATCCTATGGGATATCCTGCAGGACTTCTTATTCCTGCAGGATATATACTGTATTATGCAGGATTTTCCCTGCAGGATTCCTTTATAACCTTTTTGTAAGGGTACATAAGAATGTGAGGCACCTTTTAGAAGGTGGCTTAACATTCCCTATTATGACAATAGTGTGAAATGTGCTTCTCACCTATGATTTTCCCATTTGCTAGTGCTGTTGTGCCAGGCCTATGGATGAGAGAGACTCTAAATGTAGCCTTCATGGCTGGCTCATCGAAACAAGGAAATACTTTCCTGGCGTCAGTTGGTTGCATTTGGCTAGTAGCGATGAATCTGTGTGGAAAGTATTTGTTGAAAAATAGGATAAATATTACAACTGGAATTGAATAACAGTGAATCAACAGCAATAAAACACAGACAATAGTTACTTGTTAGTTAATTTTGATTCAATTATCTTCTTTCAGTATTTCAAATGATCCATGCTTCCAATGTCTATGCAGCTACAGTATGAACTGTGATGGACATTTATTGCAATACAGGACTGTAATTGTAAAGCCACTGAGGAAGTAACAATTTGTCTCAAATGAGTGTCCTAATCTTTTCAAGGAATGAGAAGCAAAGCTGTTGCTGAAGTGAACAGAGGAAAAATATGCAACATTCTCCCAGGGGGTCTTTTTTAATAATAAACACTTTTAAAGTTGAACATATAAATATGAGCCAGGACTGAACAACTGCTGGGTGATTTGATATGACAAGAAATAAAGAAATATAGTCCCATTTGTAGGGACATGATGTATACATCTGTACACATGTCCGCTGAAGAAGCCACTTTGGGGTCTTTTTTTAAGAAATTGGAATTCCATCTGTAAGCAAATCATGTTTTTTGGGGGGGGAAAGAGTGCAATAGAATACAAACCATGAGGAACTTTGTATTTGATCTCTGTTCAAGCACAGTGGTCTGTAAACTAGCAGGTCACTGATTTATAGCATGGAAACGATCACATATTAATATGCGTCAAGGTGTAATGACGCGGTGGTTTCAGGTAGTTTTCACTACTACTACTAATTCATTTCAAGGAAGCACTGCATATTAAAGGAATAAGCTACTGCCTGACCTAACCTGTGAGGACTTATGAAACAGAGTCATTATCTTTCCTGCCAGACTCCTAAATGTAACCATATAACAGCCTCTAACAAGAGGTCTGACCTAATGACACAGTAGGTAGAGCAATGTGTCTGCCTTGTAATTGCAAGGTCTCTGGTTCAAGCCCTGCTCTGGCTGTCCCCCTCAATTACTACATTGTTGGCAGAGGGGCAAATTATCCCATAGTATGTCAGGCCTTCATTGGATGTGCCTCTGTTTTAGTTGAGGCATACAGAGTGTTGTGCCTCATGATGATACAGGGGAAGTACGTATCCTCCCTGTCAAGAAGTTTCAACTTTAAGGTTCAGGAGTGTGCTTACCTTATTATCAAAAGGTCACTTGTAAATTGGCAACGTAATCAGGCCTTTATCAGACAGAGAAAGCTCTATCCCAACCGGAGCACTGTTTAGGGTGGTGGTTTGTGATCAATCCAGTTATGTAATGCAATTGATGATGCAAACATCAGACTTGTACAAGTCTTACCTTTCATCAAGTTCGACGATGATCGTTTCATTCCCAAACCACCTGTAGATGGGTTTTCATACAAGTCAAATCTAATTTCCATCTCACAGCATTCCTTTCGTATAATTTTGACAACAAATCTTTGATATTTTTAGTGTCTCAGCAGTTATCAAAGAAAACCTTACCTTTCAGTGTCATCCTCTCTGCTTGGCCCTTTTTTGTATGAACTCATGTAAAAACCAGCCAGATCATCAAGGAGTTCCCCCTCAAATGCAGTAAAGAGACTGTAGTTCCCATCTTTGACTAAAACACTGTCTAGTTCAATCTCTAAGAAGTTGCTTTCATTACTATACAGTATGGTGTTATCAACTTTGATGATCTTTCCCTTGTCAAGATCTGTCACCTTTACAGCAGTCACATTCTGTTCTTTACTGTGAAGGACGATAGTTTTGGTGTTCTCCACACATCTAAAATACACAGTGGAGTTTCCAGTGAAGACGAGAGATTGATTGGTAGTGGTGTTCATCACGATGTAGAGGTGAGGCTGTAGTACGATGTCATAGCTCTCTGGAATCAGGTTTCCAGGGAGTCTCATGTTGGGTGGTGGTCCAGTTGGATACGGAGTAGTGGAATTAGGTGTTGGTGGTGCTGTAGGTTGTGTCTTGATTCTTTCATTCTCATACACAATAATCATTGTAATTATTCCACCAATAGATGAGACAGTCAACACCACTATGGCTATGGCCAGGAACTTTGAGATATACACCCCTGTGGCCATGTCCAGTCCTTCTGGAAGAGCCTCCCGCCTCCTGTTGTGTTGGTAAAGCTTGGAACTGAACTTGAAGCTGAACTGAGCTGCCTTTAATTGGCTCTATGTCTCTATCTGACCTCCCATAAACATGCAGACCGCTATGGGGATTAGCTAACCAGTTATTGCTCAGAGATTTAGCATGAACTTGCCTTTTTCAGTAATACTCTTTGCTTGCAGAGGTCGATATTCATTCAAATGAAATCAGTCAGATTGTTCTCCCACACATCTGGCATTGGTTATCCTCTCATACCATCAACCCTGGGTTAGGTGAACCTCAAACGGGAATGCTTTGAAACCCAAACATCACACGCCTCTCAATAAGTGTAGGGCACAAAAAGTGATACATACTTTATATCGCGTGAGCTCCTCTCAAACGAAAAAATGTCCTTTAAAAGCAAGAGAAAAAGCATGTTGATCCTCGCGGTTCTAAGTAATGATAGAACCAGCTGTGTGGGACAGCAGCAGGCGCTGCAGCCCTCTGAGTCCTCAAGAGTTCTTTACCCGTTTCCAATACAACCTCTGAGTGCACTGACAGGTCTGTGTCCCACCAGCACTGGATTATTATGCATTCAGGGGAAATTAGGAGCATGTGTTTGTGAGGAGGGTGTGTTCTAGGGGAGGGGATTTAGGACATAATTATTTGGAATGCCCTCCTTCACCACACATTCTTTACCTCAAAAAGAAAAATAATGAAAATGGAAGTAAAGGAACATTCTAGGATATTGGATCTGCGACAAGTGATTTTCCCCCCAACACCAACTAACATAAATAGAGCAGGAAAAACTTTACATGGATCCTTTAATGGATCCATTGTATTGTAAAATCACAGCAAATGAGTTTTATATCAACAAAACAATGACAAAAAAGGAAATGTCAGGATACAATTCAATGATTTGTTGGAATGTCATTATCTAATACCCTCCATAAATAGGCCTAACTACATTACTGGTTACAAACTAATTAATGAGAGCGCAGATTATGTTTTACCAGTTCAGTTGCAAATTACACCTATTGAGAGAAATCTTCATGGTCAAACAAAAACATTAAGGATAAGGACCTCATGGTTAAGCGAGGCACTGCAGCATCACTAATTCTATTCTTGAAGTAATACATATGCGTTTGTTTACCCTACAAACAACTGACCCCCCCAAAATACCTGACAACATGTCAAGTAAACCTGTTATTTCACACAAAGGCAATTTTCCATTGAGTGGAATAAGTTGAAATTCTGAACATTCAATGTATATTTGTTACAATTATTTTAACAGAGAACTATTGTTTCAACATCACACACAAGGAATCAATGCAAATGTTTATCGTGGAAGATCTAAAGGCTCATTATATTCCTTCACTCAAGAACAGCATATGAAATATGAAATCTGTATATACAGTATGTGTATTGTTTTTAGTTGTCAATGGTGTGAGAGAAATATTGGACCAATTAAACATTGGGATTGATTCAGCTTCTTCAGTAAACTAAGAAATAAGTTAAGAAAAACATTTAAAAATGTCTGATGGATGGTAAAATCAAATACACAATCCTTTTGTGCAATTGAATGGTGAAGGAATAAGCTAAAACGTTCCAGCCACCATTGGAATGGACCCTGATTAGCCTAACTACGCTGCATTCCTGATAAGCTGTACTGAATTCCAACAGCTTATGATTCCGTCTTGTAATAGCATTTTGTTTACCAGAGCCAACTGTCCAGGTGTTGGAGACAATAACAGGATTGCTGGAGGATAGATGACAGCTCTCTGTAACTCTGCTCTCTCCAACCAGGAAGCAGTCGCTCATTGTTAAGGGCCTGTAGCCTGGGGGTCCCCTCTCTTAGAACCTGGTACAGACAGGGCCATCTGCTCTGTATCCTAAGCCTGGTTCGACGGTCTAAAGTAATGCCGCGGACAATCTTTTTGGCCCTTAGCTCCCGTAATGCTGGCAGATTAAGACTGGAGAAGACCAGACCACGACTAGGTGATACATCCAGGAACTCTAGAGACATGGACTCCAGCGTGTAAGATATGCCAAGGTTTCGGAGTGGCACCAGGATATGCAATGTCAAGGACTTAAGGTTGGGCAGTGACTTGGTCAGGGTCTGCAAAGTGCTTGGGCTTACTCCTTTGAAGACCCAAAAGTACTTGAGTTCAAGGACCCGGAGGTGCTGGAAATGAGTAAGGAGTGACACTGATGTCTCAGACCAGTCAAAGTGCAGGCGCATCTTGGTGATCCGAGGGCAGCTGTGGGAAAGTTTTCCCAGTAAGACCTGAAAGTTAGTGACCTGGTCCATCTTAATCTTGGTAATGCTGTCGTGGTGGGAATTGGAACCAACCCGCAGGTCCAGTGGTTCCAGAAGTGTGAATGTCCAGTTCAGGTCCAGATGACTGAGATCCCTGCAGTGGACATTTTCCAGGAGGTCGGAGAGAAGCTCCCCCCATTTGTTGCACTGGTCCCCCAGGTCAAAGCTGGCTTTTAGGGTGAGCAGGCTTGCCCCACGGGATATAAGGTGGTGGGTGTAGTGCTGAACCCATGCTTTCCAACGCTCAAACTCTCGGTTGGACACCAGCAGTCCTTCCTGTCCAAGGTGGATCACCCCACGGCGAGAAAAGTCTGCCACTCTCCAAAGCTTCCCTGATCGAACAAGGCAACTCCAACTGGAGCATACAAGTGCAGAATTGCACTTGTCAACCTCACTCAGGAAGGAAAGCACATGGAGCTGGCATTCCACCGGCAGAAGATTGAAAGGAAATAAGTCATCCCCTGCTTTTGCCATTCTTCTTCTACTGACAGGGACAAGAAGCTTCTTCCTTGGGGACATGGTGTTCATTGGTGGAGGACAAAATCCCCACCAGGATAAGTCTGATTTAATTATGCCATATACATTCTGGTCCAGTTCTTCCCAAGTCTGAGAAAGATAATCAAGTGTTTGTCAGTAATCATCTTACGTTATAGTATACTATATAAAATATATTCTTAACCAAACAATTTAACCAATGCATACATGTCTGGTTACTGGTATCATATGTTAATTGCATAACACGCATATTCCACAGAATGTGTAACGACACAGAGCGTTTGCTAAATATTTGCTGGCTAGGTAGCTAACCCGTAGCAAGAGAGCTTGTAGACAGACAGACAAATGACACCAACATCGTAAATGTTGAGCTTGTCATCGATGTGGCAACGAAATAATGGAACAAATATGTTTCGTTTTTCAATCTGCTCTAAATCTAAAGTGAAATACCAACTGGTGTGTTGTGCTAGCTAGCGTTATAGTTAGTTATACATTTCACGTACCTTGTGATGATTGTATGCAACAAAAGGAAGAGAAGTAGCTATTTCCTAGCAACCGTGGTCATTTTTTCTTGTCGATAATTATGTTTAGTTACGGAGAATAAATGTCTATAAGAACAATTTATGTAAAGAAAGTATTGGTTAGCCAGCTAGCTTACAAGGTTAACAGCTGAGTTGTTGTTGGAAATGTCGTCATCAAATCGCGCGTCAAGATTCTTAAATGTTCATGGGTTTCAAGATTGAGTAAGCAATGCGCAGGCTAATGTTATTTACATTTATAGGGCATTTATAAAGCGCCAGGTACTGTGATGTTTTTTGTCCACAACAATTAAGTTAGCTAATACAACAGTTATTAAACTACATGCAGTCCTTGGTTTATCTAACAAACTGCCGTAAAATCAAGCAATGTATATGTGTATATGTCCAGACAAGCCCCCCCTCCCAATCTTCGCCTGGCCGCCATCTTCAATTTTAAATGTTTGTTTTCTCTGACGTTTAAACTAATGGTATTTATTTGTTCAGATCTCGGATTGCAGGATGAATCACGTAATAGTACAAACGCTTGAATAACAAAGTGAGTATTTTAGACAGTTTGTCTTACCAGCGACACTTTTTTTTACTGATATTTCATGGACTTTTTTTTGTGGAACAATGTTAGCTTACTAACGTTAGCAAGCTAGCTAGCAATTGTTGTTGTGATGTTTTGCTGTAGCATTCGCTTGTTATTATTTAGCTAGCTAAGTGAGAAGAACACACTTTAAAAAAGCAGAGCATGTAACGTTAGTACTAATGGCATGTAGTCCTAACTTCTGGCTATTTAATTAGATGTGAAGCCTCTGCTAGGTAACCAGAAAACGCATAGCCTCTAATCAGACCTCATGAGTCATGGGGGTGTTGACATGCTAGCCTAACGTTAGTTACCCATTTATAAACTTTCAAGCATTAGTTAATTGATTATTGTGCCACATTACACTGGCTAGCACGACCCTATTTCTGCAGGTGCATTGCTTGTTTTGCCTTTCGAGAAAGACTAAATTAATAACCACGATGAAATGCAATGCTATGGAAACTCAAAGTTGACAAGCAACCACAAGATGGCATCATTTGATAAGCCATGAATTAGCTAGCTACAATCCGTTCAGGATCTCTGTTTGTTTTGTGGTGCCCCACTTTCTGCTTAATTTATTTGCTTACAGTGCCAACAAGTGCATTGCCTACAAGTCTTTACTCTCAAACCTGTTTGTTTCTTTGTTTAGGTCCAGAATGCATAGTGCTAAATTCTTGTCTATATCAACAGAAGATTAAACCACGCTAGCCTCCCCTCATCCTCACTCTGCAGATCTTCAAGCACAGATTAGAGTATATGCGCCTGACTCTGGCGTAATGAAGTAGATGGGGGAATCAAAGAACATGGTGTTGAATGGCAGGCGGCATGGCAGCAGATTCTCCAGTGATCTATCCATAACCTCGGCCAGGTCGCTGCGACAGAGCAAGGGCTCCTTTAGAAGCAGGAGATGTAGTCCACGTAAGTGCTTTCCTTTGGCAATGCTCACCACACAATTACAGAACCATAAATGACCCCTTTCAGCTTCATAAATAAATTACACTGCAGTTTTTCCTGATTTTTAAATGGTTTAATTGTTCAAGTTTTTTGTCTCTCCTCATCTCCTCCCTCTCACCTCAGGTGTCAGCAGTTCTACCCTAGAGGCAGAGAGACGTCATACCCCATCATCTGGTATGACTGCAAAAGAGCTCTGTGAGAATGATGACTTGACTACAAGCCTTATTCTGGACCCCTACCTCGGCTTCCAGACCCATAAGATGAATCGGAGGTTTGTTTCTTTCTGGCTCACAATTGTACACATTTGTCATATAATGACTTGGGCATAAGTAAGCAGCCAAAGTTACGAAATTGACTGTCTATGGTGTACTTTTAGGTTTCGACCTGTCAAGGACCGACATAGACAGTTGAAGGAGGTGCTAGAGTGCTTTAAAAAACATGACAACCTTGAGAAGGCCTTCCATGCCTTGACTGCAGGGGACTGGTCAAGACACCACTTTCCGCACAAGACGAAGGCACAGGGCAAACTCTTCAAAGAGCATGTAAGTTATCTAGAAATATCCATTGTTGAGCAAAAAGCATGACCCATCAAAATGAAAATGTTAACACTATTTTTTTGTGTTTGGGCAGGTTTTTGTTTACCTACGAATGTTTGCAACGAACAGTGGGTTTGAAATACTTCCTTGCAATCGTTATTCCTCTGAGCAGAATGGAGCCAAAATTGTAGCAACAAAAGACTGGTAAGTATCCAAATTAAATTGTAGTAGTCTGCATTTAGTTATAACAAAATGTTGCACTAAGTATATAGTCATTTTTACAAACTCAAATATTCCTTATTCACATTATCCCAAGGAAAACCAATGATAAGATAGAATACCTGGTGGGCTGCATCGCTGAGCTATCGCAGAATGAGGAAAGTGTGTTACTGCGACATGGAGAAAATGACTTCAGTGTGATGTACTCCACCCGCAAGAACTGTGCTCAACTGTGGCTGGGACCTGCAGCCTTCATCAACCATGGTATGCATACCCATGCACTTGACACCAACTGTATCTGCCTCATCCAACACACGTATACTATAATTAAAATACTAGTATTAAGAGACTAAACAAATGTTTTTTGTTTTTCAGATTGCAGGCCAAATTGCAAGGTAAGTAATAACTATGCCTGCAAATCAAAGGTAATATGTAAAAAGGAAGTGAATTGTGGAAATAAATAACACCTTTTTCTGTATATGTTGTTACAGTTTGTTTCCACTGGGCGAGATACAGCTTGTGTCAAGGTTCTTGGGGATATTGAACCCGGAGAAGAGATCTCCTGTTATTATGGAGATGGCTTCTTTGGGGAAAATAATGAACTATGTGAATGTTACACATGTGAAAGGTATCATTCATTTCTTGCTTAAATATCAAACTTGTCGTTACTTTATATGTAGAATAATGAGTCATACATTGACTAGGATTTTGAGATTTCACATCTTTATCATTTCTACTCCCTTCAGACGAGGTGCTGGTGCTTTCAAATCGAAGACTGGACAGCCTACACCCACTCCAATTATCAACAGCATGTATGGCCTGAGAGAGACAGACAAACGTCTCAATCGGCTGAAGAAACTAGAAGACAGCAAATGCTCTGGCAGTCAGTTGGAAGGCTCTAATATGGATCCAGACTCTCAGGAAAATCATGACACACATCCATGTAAGTGCACCTTTGAGGTTGAGGAGGGATTGACATTAATGGTTGCCCTATTTTCTAGACTAGGCCAAGTTGAGCCTGCTCTGTGGTTGCCCCATTGGGCAACAACCAAAATACAAAGAATTCCAGTAGCCTGAAACTTATCTTATTGGGTCCTCCCCATTGTTTAAGTGAAAGACAGACAATTTAGGCATTTTGTGCTTGGGCAAGTTGTGCTTGCACAACCCAACCAAGCCGCACAGCTTCTTAACACAGCGCGCATCCAACCCAGAAGCCAGCCGCACCAATGTGTCGGACCAATTGGTGCGCACCAATGCGCGCAACCTTGGTTAGCGCGCACTGAGCCCGGCCCGTCACAGGAGTCGCTGGTGCGCGATGAGACAAGGACATCCCTACCAGCCAAGCCCTCCCTAACCCGGACGATGCTAGGCCAATTGTGCTTCGCCCCACGGACCTCCCGGTCGCGGCCGGTCACGACAGAGTTCCAGGGTTAGGTCATTTACAATGTGTAGGGATACTGGAGTGGTAGGGTTAGATATGTATAGGGGTAAGGTGACTAGGCATCAGGATATATGATAAGCAGAGTAGCAGCATGTACTGTATGATGATTGTGTTTGAGTGCGCGTGTGTGAGCAAATGAAGTGTGTTGGTGTGTCAGTTTGAGTATGCATAGAGTCAGTGCAAAAATAAAATAGAAGGGTCAATGCAGATCTCCTGGCAACTAAAAAATACTCCTGAGCTACTATTGGTCAATTATAACACTTACGTGACATGCTGTACTTGTATTAAGAACTGTAACTTTTTATGGTACATACTAATATTATAATACATTGTAATTTTACAATGAATGTATGTAGGTTGTCCTGTTTCTCAAACATTTGAATGACTGTTCTGACGTTATTTCTTCTTTTCTGTTCACATCTTAGCAGTAGGGAGGACAGCCCGCTCTAGTGTGACAAGGCTCAGTGACTCACAAGCTCTAAGCAGGCAAACTCTGTCCAAAATGCCTATCCCTACCTCATCGTTCAATCAAAGACACTCAAAGAACTCCAACATGCCAAAGAGGCTAAAATCAAAGTCCATAAAGCCTTTGCTCAAGTTAGGAAGAAGGTGTCAGGTAACTGCCCACAAGTGCCCCATTGAGGTGGAAGCTATGGGTTTGTGCCTTAAAGACCCCACAGAATATGTCAATAACAGGGTCTCACAAAAGAGAGAGATGGATAAGAAAGGGCCCGTGCAAGTGGTGGGAACAAGGGGTGATCTTGAGCACTATACTGCGAAGGAAAACCATCAGAAATCAGTGAAAGATGTTAATAGGTGCCCTGATGGTTTAGCATGCACTCACAGAACTCGCAGTTCAACCAGAGCATCAGTTGGCACACAGGAGTCTGACAACATTAAACTTGAACCAAACTTGCCACCCATCCACTGCGGTGTGGTTAGTAAGACCAAGCCTATGGACCTTGGAGATTGTGTCACAGACAGTCACTGGATGAACAGCTCAAGCCTGGATATCAGCTGTCCAAAGACTGAGAACTGTCACAGATATAAGCAAATGATAAAGCAGGAAGAGCACTCTTTCCGACCAGCATCCCTTCTCAAGGAGGAGGTTACAGACCTGCACCATACAGCCTGCACCACAGACATAGCTGATGGCAGGAAAGAGCTGCAAGGCCTGCCTGATGGTCATGAGCCCTACAACCTGTCTAAGGGAGACAAGCTTCTCCACCTTGGTAAGGGGAAGAAGAAACAGCAGATTACGCGCTATGATTCCCAGCTGATCCTAGCCAACAACAACTCAGGTGTCCCCAAGTTGACCCTGCGGAGACGAAGGGACAGCAGCAGCAGTAGGATTGAGCCTGGTGATGCAGACCCTGTCAAGTCCTCCAGCTCCACAAAGACCAGCATGAAATTTGTTAAGGACCATCATGCAAAGACCAAGAGGAGTTCTTATGCAGCCAGACTGAGTAATGGGACTTTCAGTCCTGTGGACCACATCCGCTCCTCCAAACATGGCCTCAGCCCTGTGGACCACATCCGCTCCTCCAAACATGGCCTCAGTCCTGTGGACCACATCCGCTCCTCCAAACATGGCCTCAGTCCTGTGGACCACATCCGCTCTTCCAAACATGGTCTCGGTCCTGTGGACCACATCCGCTCCTCCAAACATGGCCTCAGTCCTGTGGACCACATCCGCTCCTCCAAACATGGCCTCAGTCCTGTGGACCACATCCGCTCCGCCAAACATGGCCTCAGTCCTGTGGACCACATCCGCTCCTCCAAACATGGCTTCAGTCCTGTGGATCACATCCGCTCCTCCAAACATGGCCTCAGTCCTGTGGACCACATCTGCTCCTCCAAACATGGCCTCAGTCCTGTGGACCACATCCGCTCTTCCAAACATGGTCTCGGTCCTGTGGACCACATCCGCTCTTCCAAACATGGTCTCGGTCCTGTGGACCACATCTGCTCCTCCAAACATGGCCTCGGTCCTGTGGACCACATCCGCTCTTCCAAACATGGCCTCAGTCCTGTGGACCACATCCGCTCCTCCAAACTGCATATTCAGCTGCAGCGTGAGCAGGACAGCAGGAGGCTCAGCCAGTATCACCATGGTACTGGGCCCTTCACGGGTATAGTAGAGAGGGAAGCAGGGGAGGTCTTTGGGCCGACTGTAGCAACATTTGGGATGCATGATGACACAGAGGAAGACTCGTCCTCCTCTGAAGAAGAGGATGAAGACGACGTCTCTGACTCTGACCATGAAGAGTTCGACGATTTCATTCCACTTCCACCAACAAAACGCCTCCGCCTCATTGTTGGTAAAGACTCTATAGATATTGATATTGCATCAAGGAGACGTGAAAATCAGTCACGCACAGTCAATGCATGAGCTTTATGGATCTTTATTTGACTAGTTGATTTAAGTCAACAAAAAAATCCCATGCTGTTGTAAAATGTTAACTATTTTTGTACATGATGGAACTTGATTTGTTATTCATATAGTAGAATGTGTATATTTTACATAGCATATGTGTAGGCCTTTATTTTTATATCTTCAGCTTTATTTTGTACAATTGTTAATTATATTTAAAGCCTTTTCTTGTTTGTGGGGAAAACATGCTAAATTTTGCTTCACTGACATTCACAAGAATGGAACCTTTTGGGAACACACTTGATGTGCTTTTGTCCGCATGGCAGTGTATACATGCATATAAAATAATGTGTTTTATATATTGTTTTGAGAGTTTGAAAGGAACAGAATTGTTTCTTACTGGAAGTCTGTGAAAATGTGTTTGACTTCCAGTGATTCCTGGGAGCTGGTCTGTGACATTTTTGACCCATTTTTAATAATTCCTTCATTAATCAAAATGTCTTGGTGATTATGTATTATGTTAACTTTTCAGTTTGTGAAGAGAGAGATTTTCTTTTTATTCTATTCATTTCACTAAGTCACTCAATTCTCAAACTGTACCACTTCTCAGTCTCCGTTTTAACAATCACAAATTCATTACAACTTACTTGGTCTGGCATTGGGAGTGTAGATATTCAAACACTTTGAAAATCAGATTTTTTTCTTTGCTATTTTGTTCACCATTGGTTCATCTGTATGACTTTCTGTCTGCTGTGCTTGAATGATGTGCATGTCTCAACTTCTTAAATTGCTCTATCGTTTTTTTTTATACTAGGTTGATTTTAAAGTCGGTTGTACAACTTTGGTGGACCTGTCACTGTATGCTGTCATTCGTAGGCTACTGTCTGTGGTCTTGATTAAGCTACACTACATGGCCAAAAGTTCGTTGAACATCTCATTCCAAAATCATGGGCATTAATATGGAGTTGGTCCCTCCTTTGCTGCTATAACAGCCTCCACTCTTCTGGGAAGGCTTTCCACTAGATGTTGGAACATTACTGCGGGGACTTTCTTTCGGCGTTCCAATTCATCCCAAAGGTGTTCGAAGGGGTTGAGGTCAGGGCTCTGTGCAGGCCAGTCAAATTTTTACACACCGATCTTGACAAACCATTTCTGTATGGACCTTGCTTTGTGCATGGGGTCATTATCGTGTTGAAACAGGAAAATACCTTCCTCAAACTGTTTCCACAAAGATGGAAGCACAGAATTGTCAAGAATGTCATTGTATGCTGTAGCGTTAAGATTTCCCTTCACTGGAACTAAGGGGCATAGCCTGAATCATGTAAAAACAGCCCCAGATCATTATTCCTCCTCCACCAAACTTTACAGTTGGCACTATGCATTCGGGCAGGTAGCGTTCTCCTGGCATCCGCCAAACCCACGTTCGTCCGTTGGACTGCCAGTTGGTAAAGCGTGATTCATCACTCCAGAGAACATGTTTTCGCTGCTCCAGAGTCCAATTGCAGCAAGTTTTACACCACTCCAGCCGACGCTTGGCGTTGCACCTGGTGATCTTAGGCATGTGTGCGGATGCTCGGCAATGGAAACCCATTTCATGATCTCCTGACAAACCGTTATTGTGCTTCCGTTGCTTGCAAAGGCAGTTTGGAACTCAGTAGTCAGTATCTCCTCGGTTGCAAAACTATTTTTATGCGCTTCAGCACTCAGCGGTCCCATTCTGTGAGCTTGTATGGCCTACCACTTTGCAATTGTTTCTCCTAGACATTTCCACTTCACAATAACAGCACTTACAGTTGCCCGGGGAAGCTCTAGCAGGGCAGAAATTTGATTAAATGATTCGTTGGAAAGGTGGCACCCTATGACGGTGCCATGTTGAAAGTCACTGAGCTCTTCAGTACAGGCCATTCTGTCAATGTTTGTCTATGGAGATTGCATGGCTATGCTCAATTTTATTCACCTGTCAGCAATGGGTGTGGCTGAAATAGCCAAATCCACTATTTTGAAGGGGTGGCCACATACTTTTGGTCATGTAGTGTACCTTTTTGAGTTGCTTGTATAATGTTGAGAATTACAGTTGAATTTCATATATATGGTTGTGCATTCTATAACTTAATGTATGTAATTCTTAACATTTATCTCCATGTTTAATTGTTTTTCTACCTCAGAAAAAAACTACTAAACGTGTCCTTATTTCTGGTGAATGTAGTTTATGTAATGCAAATCACAAATGCTTGTTTTTATTTTACAGTTTTAAGTACTCAAATTAAAGGTTTCTTCCAAGTGTTTTGTCTTCATGACCTGCTGTGCTAAGCTGCTGTTTATTTGGGACGTTCTCTTTTGTGGTATTTAACTAAGGAAGGAACATTCTGTAACTTTCTAAAATCAACTTTTATTAATCGCATGCACCGAATGCAACAGGTGTAGACTTAACCGTGAAATGCTTGCTTACTAGCCCACCCCAACAATGCGGAGTTAAAGCTGCAATATGTGCTCTATTTCTATGCTTCCCGTTCTTAAGTTTCGTTTTTGCGTCTTACTCTCATTTTCGTATACCAGCATCAAACATTTTTGGTTATGGAAAATATATTTCACAGTGGTTTAGATGGTACGTTGATTCTCTACACTATACTTGCTTGTTTTGTCACAACTGAAATTAGGCGAGCTATTAGAGTTTTTGCAACCAGACAGTGACGGAGTGATTTCTGCATAATATATTTCATGGTTGTTTAGATGGTACAATATTACATTCATAATAGCTGCCCCCCATAAATATCCTATTAATTCACTTATTATAGGTTTTAATCCAAACATTTTATGCAGATGAATGACTAGCTGAGCTGACTAAACTCCACTCCATTGTGAAGGAAGCTTTTGATGAACTCCACCAATGGAGTATAGCAGAGGCCAGGCGTTGTGGAATTCAGCTCTGACTACATTGATTCGTCCAAGGTCAATACGCTAACCTTGTACCTATGTTTGTCCATTGGTGAAATCCACACTTTTACAATAAATGTTAATCATATACAATCACAGATTGCTCATTGCAGTTGTTCTAAGATGGCAAATGCACATGTGCCAATTGAATCTTAACAAGGAAATAGTTGGTGGTTGTATTTGATTATGTTCATTGAAAAAGCATGGATTTCAGCAAACAAAGGCACACAACTACAGAGGACAAAAGGTACAAGGTTAGTGGTTCATAATACATATTTTTAAGTATTGATCATGAAAAACGTCATCACGCACTGATTTTTATCTGCAACAAATCAATTTCGTGGAAACACCACTGGTAGGAAAATGTGTATATTTTCTTAATGCGTATTCTAGAATATTCACACGAAAAATGTTGCCAATTGGATGAACACCTAGTTTATGGCTGCGCCTGCATTCTTTGAAAACTGTATGAGGTGTCTTGAAATAATATGTAGCCTTTTTAGTGAGACATTAAAGACATTAACCATGTTTCCATCCAACCATTTTAAAGATGATGAATGACCTGACTCATAAAAAAAAGTACAATAGGCCTTATGGAAACATCAAATTTGTCCGTAAAATTTCCCAACGTCGACCAAACAAAATGCTCGAATTTTTTTCCCAGGGAAATAAATTATGCGAAAACTTAGGTGGAAACACTTTTATTTGCAAATATTGATAGAAAACCCATAATGTCGCAGTAAACGCAATGATGTTTTAGCCTACTACGACATGGAAAAGTATGAAGAGTTCATAGGCATGTGCAATAAATTATTATGAATTTAAATTATTTAATAACTTCAACTTATAGTGGTGCACAGTGATGAGCTTCATGCAAATTTCCAATAAATATTGAGGGTAGGCGATCATTTGAATGATGCTGGTGACACGATGATCGGTGCTTGGCTGCCAATTATAGAAAGAAAACAATGCAACAGTAAACCTTTCGTCCCCCACGAATGATGCAGCGCCCCCCATGGGGCAATCAATGTAATTTTGTAAATGCCGAATCTCTTTGGCAAGACGCATCATTCACCCAAGTTTTGTCAAAATCGGGCCAGAGCTGTCTGAGATATTTCGTGTGAAGAACACACTAACGGATAAAAACAGATCCATAGTTCCCTGCCCGATTTCATTGTGGGGGACAATTGTCTTGTTTTTATCCATATTTTGACATATAGGCAAGGCTTTACCTACTCTGTCCACTTTATCAGCAAACGTGTCTGTAGAGCATGCACCAAAACCAGGTTGGGCAAGTGTGTGTGATAAAACCATTGATAGAGTTGAAAATTCGGTGGAAACACAAACGAATATTTTTTTTTTATTCTGTACATAAAAAAGTTAGCGCAAAAGGTATTTTATTGCACTATGTCATCTCACACAGCATTTTATCAGCTAAAAAGTAAGTTTGATGGAAATACCACTCTGGTGGGAAATCAAATGTATCATATACAATCTGTCTGTCACGAATCCCGTTTCCTGAGTCTGTTTTTTGCCAGTGTTCTGTCCTGGAGTGTTTTTTCCGGCGTCCTGGAATGCACCCTGTCTGGTTGCCGGGCAATGTAGCCAGTTGGGAGTTCTGATTACCCGCACCTGTATCCCATCAGCTATCTGCACACCTGGTCCTGATCATCATCTCTCCTCTTCATAAGCCCGGACCTGACAACCATTCCCTGCCGGATCGTTAGCCATGAACAGTATGTTGTGCCATAGTATCAGCCTCAAGTTGGATATAATTTGTTTTGTTGTTTTGTACGTCTTGCTTGCCTTAAACTTACCTCCGTTTGTTCTGTCTTCAGTTACTCACCTGGATCATTTACCCCATTCCCGCCTGGTCGTCGGAGGATTCCGCTTCCCCATTGGATCCACCTATTTACTCCCATCAACTCACCACCGCTGCCCGCTACGCCACCTGGATATATCTACCCATTCACATTCACTTGTAAATAAATACTCACCTTCTTCCTACTCTCCTTGTCCTGGTCTGCTTCTGGGTTCGATTTTGAAGAAACGTGACACTGTCACCAATTGGATGGAATACTAGCTACCGATACTTGAGAGTGGGCAATGGGACAAAATAGCATTTGAAGTCTACTTGGGTACACAGACTTCACCTCAGCAGCTCAGCTTTTCCCATATTAAATTGCCATTTTGTGCACACTGATCAGCACAAACATTGCATAGTCAACACATTTGTAGGAAATGCATTGTGAAAATATAAAATCCCATCTCTCATTGAGGTGGAAGTTGTTTTAGAGAAAGCTAATTAGTCAATCTTGGGTAACAATAGCATAATCCATAGCATAGCCTAATGTAAACAATATTTTGGTCAGGTTTATCATAGCACCACAAAATAATATTTGTGATCAGCTACAAGAAGGCCTTTACCATGCATGGGAAATGGTGCTGGGCTGTCTCTATTTTGCTCCTAAAATGACGTGCCTGCGCCAACCAATGAGGTAAGAGAATGGGTGTGGTAGTATGACGTATAGATGCAAACCCTACGTGCAATCCGTGCAACCCCCGTCGATTTCAGCCTATTGACTGGTGTAACCAGTAGTGTTTCTTCAGTCGATTCACTCCTTGACATTTAACGGTCTTGTCTACTCTGCTGTTTGAATAAACCCGAGACGCATATTTTCTAGATTGATTAAAAACACATTGCTTGAAATCAAATCTGAGTATTTTTTGTCGAAGCAAGCCTGATTCTACATTTCCTTTTATTGTATCTAATTAATTCAAACTGTAGGTTATTTAGTATTAATTTTAAGACAACATGAAGACGAAATTCATCAACGGGGTGTCATCCTCCCCTTCTATGTCGTTGGGTTTGTTGATCACTGAAAACGCACTTGAGGTGCAGCCAGATACTGAGGATGAATGCAAGGACATCATCCGGCCGGATGAGCCCGACCTGGACACGAAGCGCAAGGCATATTTATGGTGCAAAGAATTTCTCCACGGTGCGTGGAAAACGGTGACAGAAGAGGACTTTCAAATCAGCTTAATAAGGTAAATATAATCTTTGAGCCCAACCATTACTTATCAATATTAAATTTTCATACATTACACAGAGAAACCGTTATTTGCTGCGTTTGCAAATGCATAGCATAGCTTTTTCTCTCCCTAGTCATGATGGTGTGGAAGACCAAACCTACCATAATTATAAATAAATAAATGCTCACATGAATAGATAAATAATTCCACATAAATAAATGAGCAATGAAATACATAAATACTGACCAAAATGCATTCATTTTTCTCTACATATCTGTATGTATTCAAGTATTTATTAATCTATTATATCATTATTCACACATTCATTGTATTAATTTATATATTTATTAATTTAGGTATTTCTCCCTCCAATATGATAATGAAGGGGTGTCAATCAAACATCTGTGGGTGGTATCTAACACACCATTGGTTGATCAATTTCACTGTGTGTTGCTTTTTTCTGGCCGATTGTCCGAATTGTAAACAATCAAACTACACACATTTGAGAGATTTACAACCGGTAGATAACTACAGTAGCCCACTTCTTCTGACAAGTAGGATGGCTGCATTCAGGCGAGCAGTAGCAAGAGACTTGGCAGTGCTGGCTAACGCTGCTGAAAACAACACCTCTCCAGATTGCCTGCTTTTCCGTGTGGAGGTGTAACGGAGGTTAGCTCTTGTGAACTCCTTACAGTTCTCAGCCATTAGCGTCGCCCACAACTGCCTCATGTGAACTACAATCCGGACGCTGTTTTAACATTTAAAAACATCAATAATCATTGCTTGCAGTATGGCTTTGGAAGCATATGGCCCTTATCTTTCATCAGCGAGAAATAACCATTCAAATAAAAAAGATACACTTACTGTAGCAGTTTTGCACAGATCCATACAGCTATGGGTGCCTCCATCTGAGGAAACTACCCTTCCCGAGTTGTTTGGAAGAAAAAGATTTCTTGGTAAAATTAAAGATAAGGTCCTTATGCTTCCAAACCCGTACCGCAAGCAATACATGTTAATGTTCAGACGAATCTTAACAATGCTCCCCATACAGAAGACGCCTTCGTCCAATGACACTTATGTGTAATGTAATGGAACTGAGAGTCATGATCAAGGGCTAAATGAAGGTAAGAACGTACCATAACCTCACTCCACAGCTAGCTTGAAATGTCACAGATGGAGCTATCCAATTGGTACCTATTGTATAGCTCATTCGGTTCACACGTTGTCAAGCTGGCAGTCACATGTGTTGGTGAGGTATAGGACCCTCGTTCAAGCCCAGTCAGTGGAATGTTCAAGGAGGCAGCGCTATATGCTAAGCTAGCACACTGACCCTGGTTATAGAGGCATGCATCGAAAACTTGGGTCAGCTAGCTGTTACAATGGGCACAGAGGTGGACCCATTAGTTCTTTGGAGGAAGTTTCCCGATGAATTCACCAGAGTTCAGGTTATAACAGAGAGTCCTGGTGCAACACACCATATACAATCACCCTCTGGGCCACCATAATCACACCGTTTTTCAACTGGTCATTCAGTACAGTATCGTTTCTGTTTAATTAAATGTTGAAAACTGTTCTGTTGTACTGAATTTACCCCAGGCAAATTAAATCGAGCAATGCTCTGTGACTGTTACATCTGTGCAAAAACAACATCCCACAAACTCAGGTGGAAAACAGGCTGCCTAAGTATGATTCCCAATCAGAGACAACGATAGACAGCTGCCTCTGGTTGGGAACCATACCCAGCCAACAAAGAAATAGAAAACTAGAATGCCCACCCAAATCACACCCTGACCTAACCAAATAGAGAAATAAACAGGCTCTCTAAGGTCAGGACATGACAGTGACATTGATTAACCAATGGTTTGCTAGATTCATAAATTTGCTTGACACCCCGTCATCATCATATTGGAGGAAGAAATACAGAAATAAATATATGAAAATATAATCTAAATTAATAAAATGAATGAATGAAAGTGTGACTCATTTAAATATTTTTTTATCTATATGTGTGCATTCATTCATCCATTTATTTATCTAGTTATGTGTGCGTTTATTTATTTATTCATGTATTTGTTTATTTATGTATGTTTATTCATTTATTTAGGTATTTATTTATTATTATGGCATGCTTGGTCCTCCATATCATGGTGTCCAGTGGTATGATAGGGTTTAATAAACAGAGAATATGATACTGTGATAAACCTAAGTAATGTAATTTCAAATTAAAACGATTCCTTTGTCTATATGGGATTGTATTATGTGTTTTTGAATTTAAAGGCCCAGTGCAGTCAAAATTATGTTATTCCTGTTTTATATCATATTGTACAACAGCTGTTGAAACTTACACTATTAAAGAGTGAGAAAAAAATGACCAGTGTTATTTCCTGATAGTTGCTGGTGGGAGTTTCGGTTTTCCATGGTGACATAACCATGTGGTAAATTGGTTAATAGACCAATAACAAAGAGAGTTCCAAACCTCTCTGCAAATAACAGCTAATTTTCAGTTTCTCCCTCCTCACTCAGACAGTCCTAGCAGAAATCTTGCTTGAGAAACAGTTTTAGCTAAAAAGCTATATCTGCCCATTTGAATGGAAATCTATTGCAGTACGGTACTTAATTGTTACCCAGAAATGATTTGATATAGATATAAAAACGTCTGTATTTGGCCTTTAAAGCATCACTTATTATTTATGGGCTTTATCCTAGAACAAAAATGTTATTTAGCCCGCCACATTCATTGACCTGGGGGAATGTGACTCTTCTATGAACTTGATTAGTTTTTTTTGTAATGTTGTGACAGAGGTGGCCTCAGCAACAAGCTCTTCCTCTGCGCCCTGCCCGACACCCAAACCAGTGTAGTTGATGAACCCCGTAACGTCCTCCTGCGCCTGTATGGAGCTATTCTACAGGTGTGTATAACATCTATAATCAGACAATGAAATGTTGAGTGAGTCAGTCATATCTTACCAAACACATGTTTTTGTCACACAATGTCCAGTGTATAAAACATACATTTAATATATTATTTGTTTGAATTTCATTGACTAAGCTGGTGATCATTATCATGTCTCAATGAAATGCACCCATATACAGTGGAATTCGAAATTATTGACACCCTTTATAAGATTGAAGAACACCCTTTATAAATATTTTATATGGTCATTTTTGATCATCTTTATTAAGGGTTTCAATCATTTTGGACCCCACTGTATGTGTTGTGTGTCCTTTGAATTTTCTATTCAGTTTAACTGAAAAATTCCGTCAATGTTCTATAGGCTAAATACGTAGCCTACCAAAAGGCACAATCTTGGACCCTTGAAAAGTTCAATTTGAATTAACCTGATTTTCTGGTCATGTTATAGAATAGAATAGAATGTGATAATATAAAATTTTATGAAAAACACAGCCTACATGTATTCCCTGATAGGTTCTAAGAAAGCTGAGCAGGGGTCTAGGCTTTGCTGCTGGGGTTTGACAGAAGGGGAAGGAGATATTTTCTTCCTCAAACATCTTGTTGTTGAAATGCCCTCTCGGCCAAATACCCACATGATGGGTGGCTCAAGTCGTGTGTACATGTGTGTTGGTGTGTGTGTACGCTTGCTTGTGTGTGTTTGTGGGTGTGTTTGTGTGCGTGTGTGTGTGTGTGTTTCTGCTGTTGTGGTGTGATGTACCCCCATGGCTGTACATGCATATGTTCTTTGCCGTAGGCCTTCCAAAAGGAGCGTGCCTTGAGCACACTTGTTTCCAGGTGATTCCACCATACCATACACGGTAGAGTATGAGATCCCTGAAGTCTCAGTATTGTCCACAACAAAGTTCATCCACATTGTTATGGAAGGCAGCTTGTGAAGATATGGAGGGTGGGGGGTTGTGTGTTAACCTTTCCTATCCTTTTCATATTGGAAAAAAGTTGTCAAATAACATAGTAATGCAAAATAAGACAAATGAGAAAACTCACATTGCAAATAAATAAATAAATTGGAGCTCACCTGACAGCAATTCAAATGTGAGGTGTTGCGCAGTAATTATAACAACTAGTAATAACAACATTTCGTAATCTAGTTTAGTTTTTGCGTCATGAGCTACTGCCAAATGACACAGGGGGATATCATTGCTGATGACGTGTCATTAGGTCCACATTACATTGCTCATAGATCACATGATGGAAGGCTAGTTAGGACAACTCCAAGATAACCTCCTGGCTAAAATCAGATGACCAGAGAATCCAGGTCAAGAGTCCGTCAAGCTGACATTCTCCTTTAGTTGGATGGGAATGACAAAAGCAACAACTCTGATCTAAACCATTTTAGCGTAAAACAATTGAAGTAACACTATAGAATAGAAAATACAATGAGACATGCCACATATCTAATAAGAAGTCATACACCATTTGGAACCTGAGGACAAAGACCCATGAATTAAACATGTAGAATTAGCCACAAGATGTAAAGCAACAAAGATTATTGTAAGAATCGAATAAAATTGAATGTTAATATCTATTTACTATGGTCTCATGCAGTTTAGGAGAATCTTTCTGATTGATAATGGCAGTGGGTACCCTTTAATGCCAATGTTCTCATTGCAATATTAGCACACCTGTTGCTAGAGCAACACTATGTTCTTCACCAAAGTAATGTGCCCATTTTTACTGAAAATTACACAATACATTTTTCTCAAATGTTTCGACCATATCTACAGAGGAATTAGAAATGTCTTATCAAATACCGAATGTGATTAATATCTCTGAAATTCGTGAGTAACTGGGTTTCCAAAGAGGAGAAAATATTTAAAGTGCTAGTTTATAGATAGGGCAACCATGTCAATATCTGCCTTTTATGCCAGAGCATACCGTAAGTGATCTAGCTGGTGTTGAAGCCAAACCTTAACCTTCATGCCACCTGCCTTGATCAGGAGTTAACAGATCCCTTTCATAGAGCTTGTCTCTCTGTTTCTACGACTTTAATATCTCAAGTCGGTCGTTAAAAGGCACTGAGCGCTTTCCTATTGCCTTTTTGGCCGTTAACTTGGGGACTATACTGTACTCTGTCATTGTCTCTTTGTGAGGATGCTGTAGCATGATGAGTCTTTTGAAAATGTACATGTACTCATGGTTAGTTTCTTGCTTTTTCTTTCATTGATAGATGTCCTGTAATAAGGGGGAGCCCAGACAGTCAAACAAAGAAAATCTCTTTCAAGTAAGTAACTAATGGCAAAGGTGATCTACCCATACTATTGGTTAGATTTGCCATCTGATTGTGAAAATCCCAACAATGTTTCATTTTTTTGGCCTGAAGACTGTTTTTGTATTCATTTTCTGGAGTCTGATCAAATAAGTCTTAATAGTTTATCATGAAAGGTTTTAGTAATTGCCAATGGACGTAGTGATCACTTTGAAAAATGCCAGACCATTCCCCAAACGGGATGGTATAAAAGTGTGTTAAGAAATAGCCATGTTGAGTCACCACTTTGGATGGAAGTCACCTGTGTTAGTTGAAGACAGCAAGATAAAGAGAGGGTAATCCGACCAATGTGTTCATGTCACTCATCTGTCATTGCTATGCCATTAGTATCTTTTGCATGAGATTCACAGATTTATCCTAGAGGCTAATCCTACCTTGGCTAGCCAGTCTGTCCCCTCATAGACCTCACTGTTTCTTAACTGTGTGCATGTTTGTAGCCATTTTCTCATTACAGTGTGATTTAGGTTCACATGGACAACAATATTGCCCGTAAGGTTATTTAAATACGGTTAAGGGCAACGTGGCATACTTTAATATAGACTCACATGACTAATTACAGTAATGTCGTCTTAACTCTAGCTTCAAGTGGAAAATCTCCACACCTGCTGTGCCATGGTCATGTGACCGTAGCCCTGGCACAAAGGGGGTAGAGGGATGGCAAGTGGTACCTATCGGATGGTACTGTGTCACTGAACAGTGTTAATACATTGTATAGAGGTGCTGTCAATGGTGTGCGTACTGGGAGCGGAGTCAGGTGCAGGAGAGCAGAGAGTTGTGAACAAGCGCACACTTTATTTAGGCAGGAGAAACCAACAGACGGATGCCACTGCGTCGAAACCTCCATCCAATATGACAAAGTGCAAAAACGCGCAAACAGTCACAACAATAAAGTACAAACAAATGAACATACCTTGTGAATATAAAACACTGAATAAAAGCACACCAGAAATAGCGTGTCAAAAATGACACGTAACACAAAACAATCACACAAAGACATGAGGGGGAACAGAGGAATAAATACATTTATTGTGATTGGGTAATGAAAACCAGGTGTGCAGGGAACAAGACAAAACTAATGGATAAATAAAAAATGGAGCGGCGATGGCTAGAAAGCCGGTGACGTCGACCGCCGAACGCCGCCCGAACAAGGAGAGGAGCTGACTTCGGCGGAAGTCGTGACAGAACCCACGGACCAGCCACCACCGGCCTGAGGAGAGACACATGGGATGAGGGGTTAATATGGTAATCAGGGGGAAGCTGTAACATACCTCGTTCACTCTCCTCAGGACTTTAAATGGCCTCACAAACCGCGGGCCCAGCTTCCGGCAGGAAGAAGGCACAGGGGCGGAGCTTCAGTGACGTACCCGAGCGCTGAGAGAGCACTGCTCCTACCCCAGCTTCGGATGCTTCCACCTCCACTATGAATGGCAAAGAGGAGTCCGGATGAGCCAACACAGGAACCGAGGTAAACAGAGTCTTCAGGTGCCTAAAAGCCCTGTTCGCCTCAGCCGACCACTGCAAGCGCACTGGGGCCCCCTTTAGCAGTGAGGTAATGGGAGCAGCAACCTGATCAAAACCCTGGATAAACCTCCGGTAGTAGTTGGCAAACCCTAAGAATCGCTGCACCTCCTTTACCGTGGTGGGAGTCGGCCAATTACGCACGGCTGCAATGCGGTCGCTCTCCATCTCCACTCCTGACATGGAAATCCAATGTCCTAGGAAAGAGACGGATTGTTGGAAGAACAAGCATTTCTCAGCCTTAACGTATAGATCATGCTCCAACAGGCGACCAAGCACTTTGCGCACCAGGGACATGCTCGGCGCGTGTAGCGGAGTATATCAGGATATCATTACTACACCCTGCCCATTCAGGTCTCTGAAAATCTCGTCTACAAATGACTGGAAGACTGATGGAGCATTCGTCAACCCATCTTCCACTCGTCTCCCTTACGAATACGCACCAGATTGTACGCCATCCTTAGATCCAGTTTAGTGAAGAAGTGCGCCCTGTGCATTGACTCAATTGCCGTGGTGTTAAAAGGTAGCAGGTAACTATACCTCACCATGATTTTATTGAGACCTCGAAAATCAATGCATGGGCACAAACCGCCATCCTTCTTCACAAAAAAGAAACTCGAGGAGACGGGTGAAATGAAGGGCTGAATGTACCCCTAACGCAGGGATTCGGAGACATATGTCTCCATAGCCACCGTCTCCGCTTGCGACAGGGGATACACGTGACTCTTGGGATATGCAGCTTCTACCAGGAGATCTATCGCACAATCCCCCCGTCGATGGGGTGGTAATTGAGTCGCCAAATCGGCATATTCTGGGGGAATGCGCACGGTGGAGACCTGGTCTGGACTTTCCACCGTGGTAGCACCAACGGTGGTAGCACCGTGGTAGCACCAACGGAAACCCCTAAACACCTACTTGAGACCTACTCGCGACCACCCCGTGAGAGCCCTCTGTGGCCAAGAAACAGTGGGGTTATGACAAGCTAACCAGGGTAGGCCTAGCACCACAGAATACGCAGGAGAATCAATAAGGAAAAGACAAATATTTTCCTTGTGACCCCCCTGCGTTACCATACACAAAGGAGCAGTGGCCTCCCTGATAAACCCTGACCCTAATGGTCAACTATCTAAGGCATGGGGGAAGGCATATCCACAGCTACAATGGGGATCCCTCAACTATGAGCTACTCTTTTATTAATGAAATTCCCAGCCGCACATGAATCTACTAGCGCCTTATACTGGGAATGCGGGGAAAATTCAGGAAAAGTGACAGAGACAAACATATCTACAAGAGAGGGCTCTGGATGAGAATGGTGCCTACTCACCTGGGGTGACGCCAGAGTGCCCTGCCTGCTGCCTTGATTCCCAGAGGAACCAACCCGGCACCGACCAGCAGTGTGACCTCTGCGACCACATATGGTGCTCGAGCGGGAACCCCCTCCGGTCTTCCTGCGCACCATCCCTCCCAACTCCATGGGTACAGGAGAGAGGGTGCGGGAGGATGGAACAACCACACCCCGATCTAGACGTCCACGAGTAGCCAGCATGTTGTCCAGCCTGATGGACATGTCCACCAGCTGGTCGAAGGTGAGGGTGGTGTCTCTACAGACCAGCTCCCGATGGACGTCCTCGCGTAGACTACAGCGGGAATGGTTGATCAGGGCCCTGTCGCTCCATCCAGCACCGTTAGCCAGGGTCCTAAACTCCAGAGCAAACTCCTGTGCGCCCCTCGTCTCCTGCCTCAGATGGTAGAGGCGCTCACCAGACACTCTGCCTTTGGGTGGGTGGTCGAATTCTGTCCTGAAATGGCAGGTGAACTCCTCAAAATGGTCTAACGCCGCAACCTCCTCTACACACAGCGCTGGCCCACTCCAGGGCTTTCCCGGTGAGGCACGAGATGAGGGCGTAACTCTTCTCACGGTCCGATGGAGCTGGATGGACCGTGGCCAGATACAAGCTTAGTTTGAGGAGCAAACCCTGGCAGCCGGCAGTATCTCCGTCGTACCCCTTAGGCAGGGATAAATGGATCCTGCTGGGTTCAGGCGGGGAAAGGGCGCTCAGGGGAGACCCTGGTTGTGCTGTTGAAGGCAGCGATCCTTGGCGGAGCTCAGATTGTCAATCATCTCTGTGTGTTCCATGACGCGCTCCTCCACCTCCATGGCCGGGTACCTTCTCCTGCTGACTTCATTTTTTGGTCAGAGATTCTGTCAGAGTCGTGTGTATAGGTGGCAGGGAGAATCAAATGGAGTGTATTGGAGTTATTTAATAACAATAAACAAAACATACTCCAAACACTAACTGTAACAATAAACAAAGTGGGTACGTGGACCCATCGCACACCAGTTCAAAAACAACACAACACTGAAATACAAACAATCTCTGACAAAGACATGAGGGGAAACAGAGGGTCAAATACACAACAGGTAATGAATGGGATTGAAACCAGGTGTGTAAGAAGACAAGACAAAACCAATGGAAAATGAAAAATGGATCAATGATGGCTAGAAGACCTGTGACTTCGACTGCCGAACACCGCCCGAACAAGGCGAGGCTTCGACTTCGATAGAAGTCGTGACAACAGGGAAGTAATTTTCCAAAGACAGTATTTCAGACCGGTCTGCACTAGTTACGGTGGACATTTTCCCCATTCAAGTCTATGACCATTGAAAAGCATTGGGATTTATGCAAATGTGGTTGCAGTGTGAAAAGTATAAGAAGTATCAAAATGTTTTTTTCAAGCACACTAACCAATGGTAGTCTGGATGTTTTAAAGCTGTTTTGGTGTTTGTAGCTTTTACGGTTTTGGCGCTAGAGGTTCCAGCTAAATTATTATTATTTATTATTATTATAATAAGCATGAACAGTTTCTAAAGTTGTGCTTTACTTTCAGCAAGCACACCTAATTAGGAAATGTGGACCACAGTAGTGTTTTTGAGGAATTGTGATTTAGCAGTCAGAATAGTAGTGTTCACACCTGGACAGCCCACAGTGGACCTCAGTATCCTGATAAAAGGGACATCACATTGTATCACTTTCTGTTCCACAGATTAGTTGTAATCATGTATTTAAATGGACAAATCATACTGCATATTGAGTTTCAACAGAGGAAATGGTAGCCATTAAAAAAAAACGTTTTCTTTTTTTCAATACTGAGGAAGGTTGGATGAATGGAGTGCTGAACAGTTGCACAACAAAGTGGTCATCAACAGACCAGGATGTGGATGATAGATAGCATTGTTGATTATTAACCTGAAAATTAGGCTACTTAGCCAATTGAATTTGAAAAGCCTTGCTCAACAACCTGTTGTGATAGGTTGTAAAATAAATGTCGTTGGACTGCTGACCCACTTTTAGAGTGATTTCATGGACATGGAAATGCATTGTACATGTAGACCTACATACAGGCTGCAAGGCCACAATGTTCGTCAGGATGATTATGATAACAGGTTGAGCAGATTTCCATTTGGCATCCATCAGCACCACAGAGATATGTTGTTAATATCATCGGAGCAGAACCCATCTGTGAATGTGTCAAATATGAATACTTGCAGAGTTTAAAATTGGCTTAGTTGTTTTTAATAGGTCTGCCACACTAAGGATCATTATGGCTTCATATGTACAAATCTATGGTCTCACCCATAAAGATGATATCTCTATTTTGAATAGTGTGAAAGCCATTCAAAAATGAGTACTGTAGAAGTTCCCCATGTTGTCAGTGATTATTTACTTAGTGTTGAGGAGTAACGGATTACATGTAACGGATTACATGTAATGGTAACTATAATCCGTTACATTACCAGCAAAAATATTGTAATCAGATTACAGATACTTTTGAAAAACTAGATGATTACTTTGAGGATTACTTTTAAATTCAGAAAGTATGTTTGCGGAAAAAAATAGTTGACACCTCTCTGTTTTCTCAATGACATTGAAATCAGCATTGAAAAAAGGCGCAATTTTAATTTTGTTCCACCTGAGCGAGTCTGACCACAAGTCAGAGACCACTATGATAACACACCAGATGTGTTTTATGGATCAAGGGAAATGATCAGGAATAGGCTTTGTAGGCTACAGTTCAAGCTGTCTTCCAAAGGTGAGAGGTCAGCATCCAGGTCAGCATCCAAAGATTATCCAACTTGAATAAACGCTTATAGGTAAGGATGACAGCACTGGTGTAGTCTACGGCGATACTTATTATTGATATCTACATAGCGCATTGATGTGAATCCCACTGCTGCTCTCTCATTTAGCTATTTGCGCCTTACACGGAACTCAAACCGGCTGAGCGCGTGCGCCATCGTGCATACATTTATTTTGTCCCCCTACACCAAACACGATCACGACACTCAGGTTAAAATATAAAAACAAACTCTGAACCAATTACATTAATTTGGGGACAGGTCGAAAAGCATTAAACATTTATGGCAATTTAGCTAGTTAGCTTGCACTTGCTAGCTAATTTGTCCTTTTTAGCTAGCTTGCTGTTGCTAGCTAATTTGTCCTGGGATATAAACATTGAGTTGTTATTTTACCTGAAATGCACAAGGTCCTCTACTCCGACAATTAATCCACACATAACGGTCAACCGAATCGTTTCTAGTCATCTCTCCTCCTTCCAGGCTTTTTAATCTTTGAACTTATATGGTGATTGGCATCTAAACCTTCATAGTATTACCATGACGACCGGCAACACAGTTCATTTTTCAATCACCCACATGGGTATAACCAATGAGGAGATGGCACGTGGGTACCTGCTTCTATAAACCAATGAGGAGATGGGAGAGGCAGGAATTGCAGCACGATCTGTGTCAGAAATAGAAAGGACTTCTATTTTAGCCCTTGGCAACGAAGACGCTCGTTGATGTGCGAGCAGTGTGGGTGCAATAATTGAATAACATAGATTTCAAAATTTATTTTGCAACACTCGCAGACCGTGTAGTCACGGTATTACGGATTGTGGATGGCTGTTCACAAATGTGTATTTGAACCAAATAATGGTTGAATTCAAGAAGTTTAAGCTGCCTATCAATAATTGTTTTTGAAACCAGTGGACAGCCAGTGAAAAATGTGCTCTTGCAACAGCTGCATAGTGTGGATCCAAGCCTATGGAAGAAAAGTGCGGCTTTTTTTGCTCAATCTAATTAATGCTGATTTTTTTTTAAGTCCATAGGCCTAATGGACACATGCTCAAACTCGCACACTTTTGATAGACTTACCCAACCCTGTTTACTAATAATGTTTTCCCTATGTCTATAGTCATATGAGGTCAGTCCAATGTGCATTCAACACGCCATTAGCAAAGCAGTACTATGGTTTATTTTCCTCCTATTTGGCTTCCGACAGAAAGAGCTGAGTCACTTTGAAGTGCACACTTAGCAAATTTCTTGCCCGATAGTCAGAGTCCACAGACCACTGCCAGCTCATAGCCGTAACAGTCGATAAGGGCACCTGTTCATAGCCGCAGGAAGTAGGGGTGCTGATGAATCAAAATCCCCCCAAAATATATTTAAAGAAAAAATAATATATGTATAAAATAAACTTTTTCCCACCAAATTAGTGCACTAGGCCTATTACTCCTGTATGAGCAGAGAAAAATATCCCTTGACCTCACCTCCACCCCAAAACATTTTCAAATCAAATTTATTTATATAGCCCTTCGTACATCAGCTAATATCTCAAAGTGCTGTACAGAAACCCAGCCTAAAACCCCAAACAGCAAGCAATGCAGGTGTTGAAGCACATTGGCTAGGAAAAACTCCCTAGAAAGGCCAAAACCTAGGAAGAAACCGAGAGGAACCAGGCTATGAGGGGTGGCCAGTCCTCTTCTGGCTGTGCCGGGTGGAGATTATAACAGAACATGACCAAGATGTTCAAATGTTCATAAATGACCAGCATGGTCAAATAATAGGTCTGGGACAGGTAGCACGTCCGGTGAACAGGTCAGGATTCCATAGCCGCAGGCAGAACAGTTGAAACTGGAGCAGCAGTACGGCCAGATGGACTGGGGATAGCAAGGAGTCATCATGCCAGGTAGTCCTGAGGCATGGTCCTACGGCTCAGGTCCTCTGAGAGAGAGAAAGAAAGGGAGAATTAGAGAGAGCATACTTAAATTCACACAGGACAACGGATAAGACAGGAGAAGTACTCCAGATATAACAAACTGACCCTAGCCCCCCGACACACAAACTAATGCAGCATAAATACTGGAGGCTGAGACAGGAGGGGTCAGAAGACACTGTGGCCCCATCCAATGATACCCCCAGACAGGGCCAAACAGGAAGGATATAACCCCACCCACTTTGCCAAAGCACAGCCCCCACACCACTAGAGGAACATCTTCAACCACCAACTTACCATCCTGAGACAAGGCCGAGTATAGCCCACAAAGATCTCCGCCACAGCACAACCCAAGGGGGGGCGCCAACCCAGACAGGAACCCACTCAAGTGACGCACCCCTCCTAGGGACGGCATGAAAGAGCACCAGTGACTCAGCCCCTGCAAGAGGGTTAGAGGCAGAGAATCCCAGTGGAAAGAGGGGAACCTGCCAGGCAAAGACAGCAAGGGCGTTCATTGCTCCAGAGCCTTTCCGTTCACCTTCACACTCCTGGGCCAGACTACACTCAATCATATGACACACTGAAGAGATGAGTCTTCAGTAAAGACTTAAAGGTTGAGACCGAGTTTGCGTCTCTCACATGGGTAGGCAGACCAGTCCATAAAAATGGGGCTCTACTATAGATTGCCCTTTAACCTCTGTAGCCTTCTGCCTGGTGTGTTTAACTTAAGTATGGTATCTTTAAAGCAATTTTTTTACTTGTATTTTTATTTGTATTTTTTTCTAGTTGAGTATATTATTTATATTGCTTTGTCTTGTCTGTGTGTGTGTAAAACTTAATAAACAGAGTAAAAATAAGAAGAAGAAGAAGAAGAAGAAGAAGAAGAAGAAGAAAATGGAGCTCTATAGGAGAAAGCCCTGCCCCCAGCTGTTTGCTTAGAAATTCTAGGGACAATTAGGAGGCCTACGTCTTGTGACCATAGCGTACGTGTAGGTATGTACGGCAGGACATACCAAATCAGAGAGATAGGTAGGAGCAAGCCCATGTAATGCTTTGTAGGTTAGCAGTAAAACCTTGAAATCAGTCCTTTCCTTGACAGGAAGCCAGTGTAGGGAGGCTAGCACTGGAGTAATGTGATCAAATTTTTGGGTTCTAGTCAGGATTCTAGCAGCCGTATTTAGCACTAACTGAAGTTTATTTAGTGCTTTATCCGGGTAGCCGGAAAGTAGAGCATTGCGGTAGTCTAACCTAGAAGTAACAAAAGCATGGATTCATTTTTCTGCATCATTTTTGGACAGAAAGTTTCTGATTTTTGCAATGTTACGTAGATGGAAAAAAGCTGTCCTTGAAACAGTCTTGATATGTTCGTCAAAAGAGAGATCTGGGTCCAGAGTAATGCCGAGGTCCTTCACAGTTGTATTTGAGACGACTGTACAACCATTAAGAGTAATTGTCAGATTCAACAGAAGATCTCTTTGTTTGTTGGGACCTAGAACAAGCATCTCTGTTTTGTCCGAGTTTAAAAGTAGAACGTTTGCAGCCATCCACTTCCTTATGTCTGAAACACAGGCTTCAGGCGAGGGCAATTTTGGGGCTTCACCATGTTTCATTGAAATGTACAGCTGTGTGTCATCCACATAGCAGTGAAAGTTAACATTCTGTTTTCGAATGACATCCCCAAGAGGTAAAATATATAGTGAAAACAGTAGTGGTCCTAAAACGGAACCTTGAGGAACACCGGAATTCACAGTTGAATTGTCAGAGGACAAACCATTCACAGAGACAAACTGATATCTTTCCGACAGATAAGATCTAAACCAGGCCAGATCTTGTCCGTGTAGACCAATTTGGGTTTCCAATCTCTCCAAAAGAATGTGGCGATCGATGCTATCAAAAGCAGCACTAAGGTTTTCCCGCGGCCATGCACCTGTCGGCTACAACGTATTTGGATTGTACTCAAGGCTATATGGGTTACTACTGTATAGTACTGTATATAAAGTGTAATAATGCAGATTATTTTTAATGTACTTAGCTACATTAATATGCAATAATAAGAACCCTTTATTTTTAAGTATCAACATATATTTATCTTTTCGGTTAACAGACTTTTCTAATAAATTGTGTCAGACTGTATAGGCCTATCTTTTGAATTCTAGCTATTTTAGAGCTCTGGGCTCAGATAATTGCTCCTGACACCATTTTACTCCACAGTTGAAAGCCCTGGTATCTTCTTTGGTTAAGCAGCCACAATTACTAATTGATGCTGTTGGCAGGCTCTGCCTCTCTCAGTACAATTGGCCCCTTGTTTTATTATTCTCCTCATGTGGAACGCAACTCACTTCTTCCCTTTCTGGTCCAAATCTGCTTTTCATCTTACCACCATGATGGATGAAATACCTGCCAAATCACTTTCAGAGTTGTGAACGTAATTTGTTTGAGGTAGCCATTTTACAGTTCCCATGACTCGAATATCTGGACCTGTGTATCATTGATTTATAATTGTGAATGCTAGATCCTTGGAAAAATGATCTTATCTCTTCCAGACAGCCTAAGCTTGTTTCATGTGATGTACGGTCATGTGCCTCATCATCAGCTTCCGCTGTCTAAGCTGTTCTCATTTAATCCTATAGAATTGAATGAGTTTCTGTCCTACTAACCCCCACTTGATGAAAAATCACAGCTAACATTGGACCACAGGTTGGCTGCAGTCGTTTTTAGCTTATCCTATTAATTGTCTTCTCTTCCAGTTACCATGAAAACATCAACCAATGACTAAGTCATTTTCCCTCCTAATTTCTAAGGTTGGTTGTGCAAGGCAACAGTGACTGACAATCCTGAAGTTCAATAGAAGTTAACAACTTTCTGTTCTATGTGTCTGCAGGGTGCTGAGGCCATGGTGCTGGAGAGTGTGATGTTTGCCATTCTGGCAGAGCGGGAGCTTGGGCCCAAACTCTATGGCATCTTCCCCCAGGGCAGACTGGAGCAGTTTGTCCCTGTAAGTGACTCTGTGGAGTGATAATCATTGATAGAGAAAACAAATATTCACGACTGTGTGCCTGTGTGTGCGTGTGTGTGTGCCTGAGTACATGTATGTGTGTACAGGTGTACTATCTTAATTTAATCACTCTGCTGTCTCAGAAAATGATCCTGTGCCGCAGTAAATGCAAACTTGTAGTGTATTCAAGGTTTAAAAAGTATTCTGAAGTTTGTAATTTCCACTTTAAATGTCAGACTTGATTTCCCCTAACAAAAAATGTATCATCCTCTACAAAAAGGTCCATTAATTATAATCCATAGAGTGTATTGATTATACTTTATTTTTATACATGAATTATTATCCACAATTCCTGTAGGATTATTTTCCTGCTGTGAGAAATTGTTCAAATTAAGATAGGAAACCTGTAGGATCTGTGCGTGTTCTGTTCAGTGATGTGTGTTTAATTTACAGTATGTACAAAGGGAATACATTTGACATTTTAGTAATTTAGCAGACACTCTTATCCAGAGCAACTTACAGGAGCAATTAAGTTTGAGTGCCTTGCTCAAGGGCACATTGACAGATTTTTCACTTAGCCAGATTTGAGCCAGCGACCTTTCGGTTACTGGACCAACGCTCTTAACTGCTAGGCTACCTGCTCCCCTAACCATACTAAATATCTTCCCTTTTTAAAGTGGCAAAAAATAGCTTGAAGTGATAAGTAAATTGATTCCATGCCCATGTTGCCCAGGCATTGTCCTAACAAGAGTTATCTTGCAAAATTCAACCCACACCTCAGGCTAGACAATTTAATCAATTGAAATAGGTACAGACCAAGAGTATAGTCATGTTCTATCTGAATCACCAGTTTTGCTTGTATGATGTACAGTACCAATCCAAAGTTTAGAAACACCTACTCATTACAAGGTTTTTCTTTATTTTACATTGTAGAATAACAGTGAAGACATCAAAACTATTAAATAACACATATGGAATCATGTTGTAACCAAGAAAAGTGTCCCCGGTGGTTACCTCGTGAAGCTGGTTGACAGAATGATTGTCTTCATTATTTATCCCTTATTTTACCAGGTAAGTTGACTGAGAACACATTCTCATTTACAGCAACAACCTGGGGAATAGTTACAGGGGAAAGAATGAGCGAATTGTAAGCTGGGGATGATTAGGTGACCATATGAGGGCCAGATTGGGAATTTAGCCAGGACACCAGGGTTAAAACCCTTACTCTTACAATAAGTGCAATGGGATCTTTAGTGACCACTGAGAGTCAGGACACCCATTTAACAACCCATCTGCACCCTATATAGGGCAATGTTCCAAATAACTGCCCTGGGGCATTGGGATATTTTTTGTTTTAGACTAGCAGAAAGGGTGCCTCCTACTGGCCCTCCAACACCACTTCCAGCAGCATCTGGTCTCCCATCCAGGGACCAACCCTGCTTAGCTTCAGAAAAACACCAGCAGTGGTATGCAGGGTGGTATGCCTGGTGGTATGCTGCTGGCAATGTAGAAAATAGTAAAGAAGAAAGAAAGAAAAACCCTTGAATGAGTAGGTGTATCCAAACGTTTGACTGGTACATCTTAATACATGTTTTAGAACAGCAGTAAAGATGTTTTAGTTATCCACTTAAAGTCCTCGGAGACCAAGAAACCACAGAGGTCAAGCAAATGGCCTTTAAGCAGCTTCTGCTGTGATAAGATCTTAAACTGTTAGTGTTGACAGTGGCCAGAGTGGAGGGAAGAATGCATTGAAGCTGGTTATATCCTCCATTCTTTTTGACAACCCTGTCAGCAGTTGATAATGTTGTCTCTGTTTATTGTTGCATAAAAAGTTGTCAGCTTGATGGGATTTAAGACAAGCTGTATTCAGCTAAGACTTGAAGACCTGATGTCCTTTGTGTTAATAGAGTCGCAAATTGGACACAGATGAGCTGAGCATGCCAAGCATATCTGCTGAAATAGCTGAGAAGATGGCCAAGTTCCATGGTATGAGGATGCCTTTCAACAAGGAGCCCAAATGGCTGTTTGGAACTATCGACAAGTGAGTTGGTCTCTTATAATGCAATTTCCAATAGAAACTGTAAACCCTCTTTGCCTAACCTGACCTCACTGAAAGCTCCAAACAAACATTAGCTATCACACATATCTCCTCTTACAAAATGGTTGCTAGTTTGCTTTTGTTGGTCAATCCTCAAGTCACCTGGTTTGAGAATAACAGAGAGGTTAGGGGGTAGGATGACCTGAAATATTCTGCTTTTACAAAATGTGATGCTGTTTTCAAATGAAACACAATACCTTGCTCTTGTTAAAGCTTTTAGAATTGATTAGTTTTTTTCCACGTTTTGTTGCGTTGCATCCTTATTCTAGAGGTAATTTAATTGTTTTTTCTCTCTAATGATCTAATATAATTTCATGCAATAGCCCTCAAGTAGAAACAAATAGAGCTTGTGGAGAAAGCAGCGGTTAGAGCGTTAACGTGTGGAATGCAAAGGAGTGACAAACGGTACACCAAATTCCATGGGTTAAAATTGATTTGATTACATGTTAAAATTGAAACATTATGTTTCCCGAAGTATTTGAAGAATAAAACACGCCAATAACAGACTTAGTGAATGTTCTTTGCCTTCCTTTTGATGATGTGTTTTATGAATGGCCTAGTGAATTGACTTACAGTATTTACTTACAGTTAAAACAGGGCATATGAATTGTTTAATGGATTAGCTTATCGGAGTGAAATATTGACTTGTTGACCTGCTTCGTGGCCTAAGGATAGTTTCAAGGAAATCACAGAGAAAAAGTTGCTTGTCCTCACAGATAATGCGTCATTTGTACGAGTATAGACAAGAAGTGCATTATCATCATCGCTGTGATAAAATAGTGATATCTCTCTTATCTTTAAACTCTACAACCTCTTGTATCCCATACGTACCCTGACTGTCCTAATGTTTCCCCTATCCACAGGTACCTGAACCAGGTGATGAGACTAACCTTCACCAGGGAGTCACACATTCGCAAGTTTGCCCGTCTGAGGAGCTATAATCTGCCCCAGGAGATGGAGAGTCTCAAGTAAGGCCACCCTGGTTCCTGAATCACGTACATAACACCTTTTAGACTAAGCACACAGGAACAGACATGATTACATGTATATGCAGTAATTCAGATATGTAATAGTCACGTGGTGTTTTCCAATAAATTGGTGTGGAATCCAGTCAACAATAATAAGCCAATAATTCCATACAAAGACTCTGTTGTCTGAGTGGTTGAAATATGTGTTGGAATTTGGCATTCTGTTTTTTGGGGGGTAAACAGTGAATTCGTGGACATATACAGTGCATTCGGAAAGTATTCAGACCCCTTGACTTTTTCCACATTTTGTTACGTTACAGTGTTATTCTGAAATGGATTACATCATTTCCCCCCCTCATAAATCTATACAAAATACCCCATAATGACAAAGCGAAAACAGGTTTTTAGAAATGTTAGCAAATGTATTATAAATATAAACAACAGAAATACCTTATTTACATAAGTATTCAGACCCTTTGCTATGAGACTCGAAATTGAGCTCAGGTGCATCCTGTTTCCATTGATCATCCTTGAAATGTTTCTACGATTTCATTGGAGTCCACCTGTAGTAAATTCAATTGATTGGACATGATTTGGAAAGGCACACACCTTGACAGTACATGTCAGAGCAAAAATCCAAGCCATGAGATCGAAGCAATTGTCCGTAGAGCTCAGAGACAGGATTGTGTCGAGGCACAGATCTGGGGAAGGGTACCAAAAATATTCTGCAGCATTGAAGGTCCCCAAGAACACAGTAGCCTCTATCATTATTAAATGTACGAAGTTTGGAACCACCAAGACTCTTCCTAGAGCTGGCCGCCCGGCCAAACTGAGCAATTGGGGGAGAAGGGCCTTGGTCAGGGAGGTGACTAAGAATCCGATGGTCACGCTGACAGAGCTCCAGAGTTCCTCTGTGGAGATGGTTGTCCTTCTGGAAGGTTCTCCCATCTCTGCAGCACTCCACCAATCAGGCCTTTATGGTAGAGTGGCCACTCCTTTGTAAAAGGCACACGACAGCCCGCTTGGAGTTTGCCAAAAGGCACCTAAAGGACTCTCAGACAATGAGAAACAAGATTTTCTGGAATGCCAAGATTGAACTATTTTGCCTGAATGCCAAGCGCCACATCTGGAGGAAACCTGGCACCTACCCTACGTTGAAGCATGGTGTTGCCAGCATCATGCTGTGGGGAGGTTTTTCTGCGGCATAAACTGGGAGACTAGTCAGGATCTAGGGAAAGATGAAAGGAGCAAAGTACAGAGAGATCCTTGAAAAAAAAAAAATACCTGCTCCAGAGTGCTCAGGATCTCAGACTGGGGCAAAGGTTCACCTTCCAACAGGACAACAACCCTAAGCACACAGCCAAGACACCGCAGGATTGGCTTCGGACAAGTCTCTGAATATCCTTGATTGGCCCAGCCAGAGCTCAGATTTGAACCCAATCTCTGGAGACACCTGAAAATAGCTATGCAGCGACGCTTCCCATCCAACCTGACAGAGCTTGAGAGGATCTGCAGAGAAGAATGGGAGAAACTCTCCAAATACAGGTGTGCCAAGCTTGTAGCGTCATATCCAAGAAGACTCAAGGCTGTAATTGCTGCCAAAGGTACTTCAACAAAGTACTGAGTAAAGGGTCTGAATACTTACGTAAAGGTGACATTTCATAACTAAAAAACAGTTTTCTCTTTGTCATTATGGGGTATTGTGTGTAAATTGATTAGGGGAAAAACTATTTAATTCATGTTAGAATAAGGCTGTAACGTAACAAAAGGTGGAAAAAGTCATGGGGTCTGAATACTTTCCGAATGCATTCTAACTTCTGCTTCTTACCTGCTGAAATATGGCTTGTTTTTCTTTGTAGATCTTTGCTGGACTCCACTCACTCCCCTGTTGTTTTCTGCCACAATGACTGTCAAGAGGGTAAGGATCTTAGGCATAGTATTGCTTTCTGTAAAGCTAGTGAAGATAGTATTTTAAATACAAGGTATTGTACCGTGTGGTGTAATAATTATTCCTGTGATCCTATAGGAAATGTCCTGCTCCTCAGTGGTCGTGAGGGCTCTGACGGACAGAAGCTCATGCTGATTGACTTTGAATACAGCAGTTATAACTACAGGTCTGTAACTCAGGCCCTGGTGCATACTGTAATCATCCCCTTTGTTACTGTATCCCCTTTATTACTGTAATCATCCCCTTTTGTCATAGACAAAACATGTATACTGAATGTACAGCATTTCTTTGGGTTTCTGAGAGCTGAGGCACATTCCTCAGAAAAGGAGCTAGATCCAGCAGTAAACACTGTCTGTCCAAGGTGACACTTTCTCTGCAGAATGTAAATCGTATTTAACACAGAGAGGGATGGAAGGAATTTACCCAGGTAGTTTGTATTTGTCATGTTTTTTACAACATTTAAGACAAGAACGTAGCCGCACATATTTGTGATCCAAAACATCTGGGTTTCTGAGTCTTATTTCATCATGTAAACAAGCCAGCCAGACCAAACAATCCATCCAGTCTCTTACTGTAGTTTTTCCTGTACCACTTAGTATTGAGTTTGTTTTGTAAAGTGTGGAATTCATGAGTGCCCCATTTCTCGGAAAGGACTTTCACTGTTGTTGGCCTTGGCTCACAGCTAAGTTAGTACCGTCAAAACAGCCCACCCCTGCCGTCCTGACCCTCAGGCTCTCTCATGGTCATTGTACGTCACCACACGTGCTCCTCATTCCCAAGCCGGATCAGGTTTCACTGGGATCTCCTGTGTCCTCCCCAAAGCTTTGATTGTATGGGGGTCTAGGGTAAAACATAGATCATGTTTAGGAAGCTGGGTGCTCATAATAAAACAGTATTAAGTCTAATGGACATCTGTACGCTATGACAAAAGTCCAAGGAGGCCCATATTAGACTCACATTTTGTTTGTTTTCCCACTGTTTTTCTTCCAAGTCGGGTTCATTGGCAGCTAGTGTGGCTCGCTTGAAAGGGCTTGAACTGTACAGGTTTTCAACATTGACCCATATTGCCGCAGCCACGGGTAGAGAAAGGTTGGAATGGAGTTTAGCCTCCAAGTTGTTCCTTTTGTCTGGTTTCCACAGCAACTGTGATTCCCTTCGCAAAGAGCTACCTATTTTCACTCCCTTTGTGAGAACGTCTCTTCCTTTGCTATGGGAACATTTTACCGTAGGTCTAGTTTTCATTTGGCCAAGCAAGGAAAGAGCCCAAGGAATCATAATCCTGAATACATGTGGCAATACAATGTTAGTCAAATTAAATCTTATTTGTCACAGGGGCTGAATACAACAAGTGTAGACCATTCAATGAAATGCTTACTTTACATGCCTTTCCCGACAGTGCAGAAGAAGAAAATAAAAACACAATAGAAATAAAACATAAGAATGAAGCTACAGTGCCTTCAGAAAGTATTCAGACCCCTTGACTTTTTCCACATTTTGTTAGGCTTCAGCCTTAATCTACAGTTTATTAAATTGTTTTTTTTCCCTCATCAATCTGTGTTGCTATCATGTTATCATGTTGTGTTGCTGCCATGCTATGGTATCTTAGGTCAAATCAAATTTTATTTGTCACATCCACATGGTTAGCAGATGTTATTGCGAGTGTAGCGAAATGCTTGTGGTTCTAGTTCCGACAGTGCAGTAATATCTAACAAGTAATCTAACAAATTCACAACAACTACCTAATACACACACACAAGTGTAAAGGGATGGAATAAGATATAACATATAAATATATAATATATGGATGAGCGATGGCCGTGCGGGATAGGCAAAATGCAATAGATGGTATGAAATACAGTATACACATATGAGATGAGTAATGTAGGATATGTAAACATTATTAAAGTGACATTATTTCAAGTGAGCCTCTATGTTAGTGATGGCTGTTTAACAGTCTGATGGCATTGAGATAGAAGCTGTTTTTTTGCACCAGCACTGACCTCGCCTTCTGGATGATAGCGGGGTGAACAGGCAGTGGCTTGGGTGGTTGTTGTCCTTGATGATCTTTTTGGCCTTCCTGTGACATCAGGTGCTGTCGGTGTCCTGGAGGGAAGGTAGTTTTCCCACGGTGATGCGTTGTGCAGACCTCACTACCCTCTGGAGAGCCTTGCGGTTGAGGGTGTACAGTTGCCGTACCGGTGATACAATCTGACAGGATGCTTTCGATTGTGCATCTGTGAAAGTTTGAGCGTTTTAGGTGACAAGCCAAATTTCTTCAGCCTCCTGAAGAGGCGCAACAGCACACTGTCTGCATGGGTGGACCATTTCAGTTTGTCTGTGATGTGTACGCTGAGGAACTTTCCATGGTTGAATGCGGTGGTTCGCGCTTTCAGTTTACCAGAATGCCGTCATCAAATCCACAGTTTCTGGTTGGGGTAGGTTTTAATAGTCACTGGGTACAACATGCACTGCACCAATGCACTTCCTAATAAACTCACTCACCAAGTCAGCATATAAATCGATGTTGTCTGAGGCTTCCCAGAACTTTTTCCAGTCCACGTGATCAAAACAGTCTTGAAGCGTGGATTCCATTTGGTCAGACCAGCGTTGAATGGTTCTAGTCACGGGTTCATCCTGTTTGATTTTCTACCTATAGGATGGTACGAGCAAGATGGAGTTGTGGTCGGATTTGCCGAAGGGAGGGCAGGGGAGGGCCTTGTATGCATCGCGGAAGTTACAGCAGCAGTGGTCCAGTCAATGTGCTGGTAGAATTTAGGTAGCCTTCTTCTCAAATTAGCTTTGTTAAAATCCCCAGCTACAATAAATGCAGCTTCAGGATAAATGGTTTCCAGTTTACATAGAGTCCGGAGAAATTCTTTCAGGGCCATTGAGGTATTTGCTTGGGGGGGATATACACGGCTGTGACTATAATTGAAGAGAATTCTCTTGGGAGATAATGCTTTTGATTGTAAGGAATTCCAGGTCAGACGAACAAATGGATTTGAGTTCCTGTATGTTATTATTGTTACACCATTAGTAGTTAATCATGAGGCATACATCCCCGCCCTTCTTCTTACCAGAGAGATGTTTGTTTCTGTCGGTGCGACGATTGAAGAAACCCGGTGGCTGTACCGACTCTGACAACATATATTCCGAGTGAGCCATGTTTCCGTGAAACAGAGAATGTTACAATCTCTGTCTCTCTGGAAGGCAATTTGTGCCCTAATTTCGCCCACAAAATTGTCTAGAGCCTGGACATTGGTGACTAAAATGCTTGGAAGCGGAGGGTGGTGTGCTCGCCTTCTAAGTCTGACCAGGAGGCCACTCTGTCTGCCTCTCCTGCGGCGATGACATTGTTTTTGGTCGGCCTCTGGGATTAGATCCAATGTCCAGGGTGGAGGTCTGAACAAAGGAGCCGCTTCAGAAAAGTCATATTCCTGGTCGTAATGTTGGTAAGTTGACGTCGCTCTTACAGTTGAAGTCGGACGTTTACATACACTTAGGTTGGACTCATTAAAACTTGTTTTTCAACCACTCCACAAATGTCTTGTTAACATACTATAGTTTTGGCAAGTCGGTTAGGACATCCACTTTGTGCATGACACAAGCCATTACAAAAATTGTTTACAGACCGATTATTTCACTTATAATTCACTGTATCACAATTCCAGTGGGTCAGAAGTTTACATACACTAAGTTGACTGTGCCTGTGGATGTATTACAAGGCCTACCTTCAAACTCAGTGCCTCTTTGCTTGACATCATGGCAAAATCAAAAGAAATCAGCCAAGACCTCAGAAAAAAAATTGTAGACCTCCACAAGTCTGGTTCATCCTTGGGAGCAATTTCCAAACGCCTGAAGGTACCACGTTCATCAGTACAAAAAATTGTACGCAAGTATAAACACCATGGGACCACGCAGCCGTCATACCACTCAGGAAGGAGACGCATTCTGTCTCCCAGAGATGAACGTACTTTGGTGCAAATCAATCCCAGATCAACAGCAAAATACCTTGTGAAGATGCTGGAGGAAACAAGTACAGAAGTATCTTTATCCACAGTAAAACAAGTCCTATATCGACATAACCTGAAAGGCCGCTCAGCAAAGGAAGAAGCCACTGCTCCAAAACCGCCATAAAAAAGCCAGACTACGGTTTACAACTGCACATGGGGACAAAGAATGTACTTTTTGGAGAAATGTCCTCTGGTCTAATGAAACAAGAATAGAACTGTTTGGCCATAATGACCATCGTTATGTTGTGGAAAAATGGCTTAAGGACAACAAAGTCAAGGTATTGGAGTGGCCATCACAAAGCCCTGACCTCGATCCTATATAACATTTGTGGGCAGAACTGAAAAAGCATGTGCGAGCAAGGAGGCCAACAAACCTGACTCAGTTACACCAGCTCTGTCAGGAGGAATGGGCCAAACCAGCTCTGTCAGGAGGAATGGGCCAAACTTCACCCAACTTATTGTGGTAAGCTTGTGGAAGGCTACCCAAAACGTTTGACCCAAGTTAAACAATTTAATGGCAATGCTACCAAATACTAATTGAGTGCATGTAAACTTCTGACCCACTGGGAATGTGTTGAAAGAAATAAAAGCTGAAATAAATCATTCTCTCTACTATTATTCTGACATTTTACATTCTTAAAATAAAGTGGTGATCCTAACTGACCTAAGACAGGGAATTTGGACGAGGATTAAATGTCAGGAGTTGTGAAAAACGAAGTTTAAATGTATTTGGTAAAGGTGTATATAAACTTCCCTTCTTCAACTGTATATCCAATAGTTATTCCCAGCTGTGTGTAATAACACTTAAGATTTTTTTGCCTAACAATGTAAGAAATAATACATAAAAAAACAAATTCCTGGATAGTTTCCTAAGGACTTGAAGCGAGGCGATCTCTGTCGGGGCCATCTTGCTATCTGTGGTGTCTTTTTTTTGTAGTGTTCGGGTGTCTCTCTTGTTGTGATGTGTGTTTTGTCCTAAATAAATAAAAATAATCCCAGCCCGTCCCTAGTTATATAAAGTTTAAATAAAAATTATAATAATATACAAAAATAGTTGTAAGATTTTTTTGCTAATTTATATAAATAAAAAAAGCTGATGTATCACATTTCCGTAACTATTCAGACCCTTTTCTCAGTCCTTTATTGAAGCACCTTCGGCTGCAATTACAGCCTCAAGTCTTTGGAATGACGCTACAAGCTTGGCACACCTGTATTTGGAAGAGTTTCTCCCATTAATTTCGGCAGATCCTCTCAAGCTCTGTCAGGTTGGATGGGGAGCGTCACTGCTTAGCTATTTTCACATGTTCGATCGAGTTCATGTCCCGGGCTCTAGCTGGGCCACTCAAGGACATTCAGTGACTTGTCCCGAAGCCACTCCTGCGTTGTCCTGTTGGAAGGTGAACCTTCACCTCAGTCTGAATTCCTGAGTGCTCTGGAGCAGGTTTTCATCAAGGATCTCTCTCTCTACTTTGCTCCGTTCATCTTTTCTTCGATCCTGACAAGATGTCCAGTCCCTGCCGCTGAAAAACATCCCACAGCATGATGCTGCCACCACCATGCTTCACCGTAGGGATGGTGCCAGGTTTCCTGCAGACATGACCCTTGGCATTCAGACAAAATCGTTCAATCTTGGTTTCATCAGACAAGAGAATCTTGTTTCTCATGGTCTGAGATTCTTTAGGTGTCTTTTGGCAAACTCCAAGCGGGCTGTCATGTGCCTTTTACTGAGGAGTGGCTTCTGTCTGGCCACTCTGCCATAATGGCCTAATTGGTGAAGTGCTGCAGAGATGGTTGTCCATCTCCAGTCTCCACAGAGGAACTCTAGATCTCTGTCAGAATGACCATCGGAATCTCTGACCAAGGCCCTTCTCCCACGATTGCTCAGTTTTGCTGGGTCAGCCAGCTCTAGGAAGAGTCTTGGTGTTTACAAACTTCTTACATTTTAGAATGATGGAGACCACTGTGTTCTTGGGGACCTTCAATGCTGCAGAAATGTTTTGGTACTCTTCCCCAGATCTGTTCCTCGACACAGTCCTGTCTCGGAGCTCTACAGACAGTTCCTTCGACCTCATGGCTTGGTTTTTGCTCTGACGTGCACTGTCAACTTTGGGACCTTATATTGACACGTGCCTTTCCAAATTATGTCCAATCAATTGAATTTACCACCGGTGGACCCCAAGTTGTAGACACATCTCAAGGATGATCAATGGAAACTGAGCTCAATTTCAATTCTCATAGCAAAGGGTTTGAATACTTATGTAAATAAGGTATTTCTGTTTTTCGTTTTTCACAAAACATTTTCTAAACCAGTTTTTGCTTTGTCATTATTGGGTATTGTGTGTAGATTGTGGAAATTGTTTTATTGAATCGATTTTAGAATAACGCTGTAACGTAACAAAATTTGGAAAAAGTAAATGGGTCTGAATACTTTCTGTAGGCACTGTATATACAGGGAGTACCAGTGATGTACTGGGCTGTCAGGGCCTGAATAATACAGGGGCTGGGGCCCAATACCTATGGGGGCCCTTGATGCAGAGATTTTTTTTTTTTTACTGCAACCTCCAACCACAGGAACCCATTATCAATGAGTGTAGATAGTCTACTTCCGCTATACTAATCATCAGATTGTGGAGGAGAGGATTTAGGGGGCCCACGTGGGTAACTGGGGGGCACTGCCATGGTTGTGTAATTGATTAATAAAAAACCAAAGCCCCTGGGCCTATGATTTGTTACTCCGACCCTGTGGGCTTTCCGCACCAGCTTGAAAATAAGCTTATAAAATATCTGGTGTTACAGACAGGACTGCTGACGTGACCAATGTGATGTCATTGTTAATGTTGTTTTTTTCTCTCCATATTTTGTGCTTTCAGGGGATTCGACATAGGAAACCACTTCTGTGAATGGATGTATGACTACACAAATGACAAGTTCCCATTTTTCCATGTCAACTCAAAGAATTATCCCACTAAAGCCCAACAGGTGAGTAAGGATGACAAAATGAAGGCTTTTTGTCCTCTGAATCTGAATTTTTAGGCAAAAGCCATCTAATAACCTTGATGTTTCTCTTTGCAGCTGCATTTCATTGGAAGCTACCTGTCAGAGACTGACCAGGGATTTCAGAATCTGAGCACTGAAGATCAGATTAAACTCAAAGAGGAGCTGTTTGTGGAAGTCAACAGGTAAGGGCCCCAAGGCATTCCTCTTGAATGTGGGGCACTGTGTCTCAGACACACAGTATTTACACCTCATGAGTCATGAGTCATTATTTTTATTTTTTATTTTAGCGGATGCTCTTATCCAGGGTGTCTTATGAGTGCATACATTTTTTGTACTGGTCTCACATGGGAATCAAACCCACAACCCAAGCATTACAAACACTGTGCTTTGCCAACTGAACCACACAGGACATATGAGGACAAGTTGACTTACTGTTTTTTTGTTGTTGTTTTTTTCAAATCTGAGGATACTTGTGGTTTAGTACATATAATGGCCTCCTGTTGAGAGAGCAGCAGTAAATCATAACAATAATGAACCCTTAAGACTGGGCCTCTTGGTTACTATAAAATGCTCCCTGGGAAATTAAACCCTGGAATCAGTCCAGTAGTGATGAAATAGCATATTTCCATGTGGCCGTTGCTGTGGACCAAAGGTTTGCTCAGTTCACCCAGCTGTATGTTTAATGGACCATACTGTCAATGTGCTTGTCCACGGTTTTATTGAAACATTTACCTGTTGGTAATTACACAGGTTTGCTCTGGCTTCGCACTTCTTCTGGGGTCTGTGGTCGATGATTCAGGCGAGAATCTCCACCATTGAGTTTGGGTACATGGTAGGTGTCCATTATCTGGTTGTCATGCTTTTGTTTTAAGCATTTGTATTTGTGATATAAACAAAACAGCCATTCTCCCTAAGTTCCCTTACGTTGATTACTTTTTTTCAAACCCAATCAGTTTTCCACGGTGATTCAACATTATCACATAGAATTTTTTTGTTGACATGGAAACAACATCGATTCAACCAGTTTTTCCCAGTGGTGTATGTTATATACAGATGTAGAATCTTAATTTGATCACTCTTTTGTTGCTGAGAATTTCCCAGCACAGCAGGAAATGCAAATGTGTGTTGTATTTGAGGTTTAAAAGGAATGTCTGACTTGATTTGTCCTAATAATAAATGTATCAACCCCTACAAAAAATGTCCAATAATTAGAATCCACATAATAATTTCCTGTTGCTCCAGAATTATTTTCCTGCTGTAGCAAACTGTTTCAAATTAAGATCCTACATCTTTAAGACAGGATATTTAGATGAGCTTTATATACGGTTATATTAAAAGTATTGACTTTTCATATATCCTACTATTGTCCAGCTAATAGCCTAACCACCAATCATGCCACATTATGGACTAAACCTTCTTATCCTGTTGCTGCAGGCTTATTTAGCTATGACAATACTGGTCAAATTAAGATTCTAAGACCAGTGTGTTCCTTGCCATGTTTTGTCTCACAGATTACTCTGAAACTATACACAAGTATTTTCCATGGTCAGGGCAACCTGATAACCACTGGGAATGTGTCTGAGAATGATTATTTATGTTATAGTTCCTTTCTATGCTGAACTATATACAGTATACATACCTTTTCTTTCTCTTTATCTATTGTCTGAAATCCATTCTGTGCAAATGTTCCAATATTTTTCTTTCCTCTGTCTGTCCACAGGAGTATGCCATGGCCAGGTTTGATGCATACTTTGAGCAGAAGCGGAGCCTGGGTGTCTAAGTGAGGGACCACATATAGTAACAAGGAGGTGGAAGATGAATGGATTAATATTGCTTTACCTGAAATGAATGCAGACAGGGTGTAGGGCCATGCTTAATGGTGACCCCCTGCTTTGGGAATGAAATGCTCACTACAGTTGTTATTGCATGGACCAAAGTGAAACCATGAATATCTGGTTTGGTGTTAAATTATGCCCCATGCATTGCTGCTCAGTATTTACACAATATTAAGCTCCTAATATTACACATACTCACAGGGCACAGTTGGTTCTTGGCTTGTCTTTTCAACAAAATATCAGAAAGATTAAGACGGGATAAAAATCTTCATTCTGAAAGGAGGTCTGAGTTACATCTCTGGGAAGTCTATTACTGTTTGGAAATGTACTGGGATAGTGGAAAAGAAAGGAAGTCTCAATGACCCTTGCTAATTGAAAAGCCAGTAATCTGTGACCTAACTGTGATAAGCCAAATGGCCATGTTGACTCAGTGTCTCAACTTCAATTGATTATGTTTGGTTCTTTGCATCCATACTCAGTTTTCCTCCATTCTTTATCAACTGAAATTCCTCTAAAATGACTTGTATATGGAAATATCTAGAACCGCCAATGAGATGGGAGCATCCCTGGCCAACAGCATTTTTTTCTACCTGCAGTACTGTGAATATAATGTGCAAAATGTGACCTGAAATACACTAGCGAAGGTAACCTCACAACTCTACTCTGTACTTACTCTTACTTTACACAGTCCCCAGAAATGGTTTCAGCTCTGAATATGTCATTGAACCAGTAATGATATTTATACAGATATATTCATCAAGAACACATTGGATAATACATTGGTAAGGAAATGGCAAGCAGCAAGGCTTGCTATTCAGCTGGGTTAAGCAGTTGTAGATGAAGTTGTGAGAAGAACTCTTAGCAAGGTGTTACAAAAATCCTCATGTAGAGGTTTTGAATGTTTATAATGATATCTTTAGAATATGTTTGGGAACTGGAAATATTTACTTGACTTTTTTTCCAATTCATAACCGAACTGTGAGAATTATTGATGTTTTATATATGTATTTGTATTCTGTATTTCATCATATTTGTTTTATGTAAAAATGTTTATTTCATCTTGTTACAATGTTATTGAGACCGTTATGAGCCTTCACTTTGAAATGTCATCGTTATGTATAATGTCAGTGTCACTTTTTTTCGTCACTTCTTCCCAATGCTTGGATGCAATTAGCCTAGGGACGAGGTTAGTGGCACTTTCCTGACCCAGTTTATTTTTTAAGATAAACTTTTTCTATTTTTTCCTCAAATGAAATAAGTATTTTTCATAATAAGAAAGTTGTCTCTTTCCTATGAAATATGTCTCACTCCTGTTTTCTCCACACCTCCTACAGAATTGTGTGATCAACTACATTCCATTCTCATGTATATGTATATATTTGTATATACCTTACACCTCTCTTTCATGCTATATTATTCGTTTGAGACAAAATAAGAATTGACCCAACTGTTTTCAAATGTAATTGACAGTGTCACATTCAAATTTCTGAGTACATCCTTGGTGTATTTCATGTCTTGCCATCCAATACAGTGATCAAATAAAATGTACATGTAATTGATTATCAAACATGGTAAGAAGGAGCTCCTCTACATTACACTGAATATTGTTGATAATGTATATTGTATACTTATAGATAGTTGAGTTGAGTGTCCAAATTTGTTTATGCTGTGAAAGGAACCCAACTACTCTATTTTGTGCAAACATTTAGCCTTGCTTAGCTATACAGGTATGCAAATACTATAAAAGAAGAAACGATGTACTGTATAAAATAGTACGGGTTAAGTGCTTTGTAAATGTACCACTATTGCAAGTGCATACATTTACTGTACCTTCTACTGCATTGTATAAATACTACAGCAAAGAGAAAATGTGTATTCTTGCATCTGGATTCAATGAAAATATTTTACAACATATTATTGAAAACATGAAGCAGTAAATTATTTCAGTGCACACACCTGATTCGAGAAATAATATTAGTCTGTGTGAATGCTCTTACAAAAAGACATGTCACATTTGCAGTTTCACATATGAAAATCACATTTCCAAGCAGTTTTCACATGTTGATGTGAAATTTCACATTTGAAACTATATTTTCACATGTATTACTTTGAGTTCACATGTTAACACCAACTATTCACATGTGAGGATAAAAACATGTTTTCACCTAACATGTAAATTGCAGTTTTACATGAAAATCAAATGTTGTACATGTGGAATTGCATGTTCACATGAAAATCAATCATGTGAAAATCAAATTTGCAGATTCACATGGAAGAAAATGCCATATGTGAAAATCTCACTTTCATATGTGAAATTGCAGATTCACATTTGGGGTTAAAATATGTTTTTCTCCTCACATGTGAAAAGATGGTGTTAACATGTCGCAGTAGCAATGTTTCCACCGGTGAAATTCCACCAGGGTGACCACATCTAAAAAGCCCAAATGCGTGACAAGGGAACGATTTTGCGGGACATTTACAGAACAGTGGACAAAATAAAGTGTTACCATACACTTTCTGGGGGCAGGTTAATGGATCACGTTCAAATGGTGACATGCACTCAGTGGCCTGTTTATTAGGTACACCACCCTGTTCCCGAAAATCATTAGATCCTACAGTTAGTGAGTCACAAGGGCGTGGCTTGCTATATAAAGCAGGCAGACAGGCATCAAGGCATTCAGTTACTGTTCGATTGAACGTTAGAATGGGCAAACGAGTGACCTAAGCGACTATGATCATTGGTGCCAGGGGCGCCGGTTCCAGTATCTCAGAAATGGTCGTCCTCCTGGGCTTTTCATGCACAACAGTGTCTAGGGTTTACCGATGGCACTTATGGCACTTTTTATAAAAGTAGGGGTGTTAACCCTGGTGTCCTGGCTAAATTCCCAATCTGTCCCTCATTCCATCATGGCCAACTAATCAGCGCTATGGTCTTTCCCCCGGTTAGGTATAGTGGTGTTTCCCCACTGGGAGAACATTGTGCGTCATTTGTTGTTTTTGTGTGGTGATCGTGGACAGAGCAGTTGTCTCGGGAGCAGATCTGTGGTTTGGGGTTACCAGCGAGCTGGTTCCTCCTTTGTGCCCGCTAGTGCAACAATACCCGCAGCAATGCCACCGACAACTAGGTTTAGCTATAGGATTTGGGGGAACTTACATAATACGTAAGGGGGGATTTGAACTTGCAACCTTCCAGTTACTAGTCCAACGCTCTAACCACTAGGCTACCCTGCCAACCTGCCGATACAGTGAAGTCAATTCTGCCAGCTAATTTGCTTTCCGCTGGTATTTTGAAGGCAGAATTGAGTTAACCTAGTCCAGCTATATTGGATGTACCAATTGTGTACTGGTTTGAGCAGAAAAATTAGTTACTTTTATTGCAGCTAAATCATGACAAAGATCTGGAAAGGTTGATAAAGCAAAAATAACTTGATTTGGGAAGGTTGTAGCGGGATTGGAACAAGCTAAACTGTAGCAACATCAGCGGTTAGAACTTGTCAGAAGGCAAGCTTTCAGGTGAATATTATTTTGAGTATGACTATTCAAGCTCCCCAATGGGAAGTTCTTCCCTAGGTCATTCTCCACCTTTTGATATTGCTGGTATTCTCCGGTTATTTCCTAAATTTACTGAAAAAAATCAGGATAAAAAAACATCTTAATTGAAAGTGTAGTACCTGAGCCGTGACAATTTGGTCCAGGGGACCAGGTTCTGGCCCTGCTGCCCATTTTCACTTCTCCTTTTCAGGCCAAATTCAGCAGCCCATACACTGTGTTTCGCCAATTGTCCGATCTAACTCTGATTGCTACCCCTGAACACAGAAAGGTGAATCAGCTCTTCCATGTCAATTTGTTGAAGCCCGATTATGCTTGTTTGTCTTCTGAATTGGCTAAATCAGAACTGTGCTAAAACTGATGTGGTTAGTCCTGTTCTTTTGGTGGAATCTGATCTGAGGTCAGCCACTCCACCTTCACATACAGTGGCTGTGTGAAGAGGGGGTACCAGGCCCTGATGGTATTTTGCGTTGTAAGTTGATGGGTCACCTGTCTAATTGACAAGCAGAGTTAACTGATTTTCAGTCTGTTTGCTGACACCTTCTCATACACGTTTGGCAGTGCATGATATTGATTTTGGGGATGCTTTCCCCATTAAATGTTTTTATTGTGTGTCATTGGAGACCCTATGTCACCTGGACTCAGATGAAGTACATGCCTGTTAATGAAATCGCTGTACCATTCTCCAGGTGGGCCTCCCTGTGTTTCTTGGTGAACAAGCCAGATGGTTCTCTTTGATTTTGCACTGACTACCAGAAGGTTAATAGTGTGACAACCTGACTGTTACTTAGTCCCATGGCTGGAAGATTGTGTTGATCAGGTTGGTGCTGCCCGGTTTGTCAGCAAGTTTGATTTACTGAATGGTTACTGGCAGGTGCCTTTGTCATCAAGAGCTTGTGAAATATTAGCTTTTATTTCTCCATGTCTTTTCTCCCATACTGTCATGAGTTTTGGCCTACACAACGCTCCTGCTATGTTTCAGAGTCTTATGAATAGGGTAATCGCTGGCCTTGAAGGCTGTGCTGTTTAGATGTGGTTGTTTATAGTGACATTTGGGAGCGACGTGGGGTCAGGTGTGGTCCCTATTGTGGTTTACACTGACCACAACCTTTTTCCTGCACACCATGCTTTCCCCAAATCGCAGGATTATGCGCTGGTTTGTTCCTCCAGGCGTTCCATTTGGATGTACAACGTGTGAACCGATTTAATAGATCTTCGGATGCCTTTGTTGTGGTGTGGTTTTCAGTTGGTGGTCTGTACAGGTTTTTATCTTGTCCTTCCTGTTGCTCTGGCTTCTGCTCTCCTGTCTCTCGTTCTCCATTTCTTTCTCTTAAATTGTTGCTTCCAGGTACCGTGGTTGGATGGGGTCAGTCGATTTGGTTGGGTTGGTGTCATGGGCATCCGGTGGGCCTCTTACCTTTTATGGTTTGTATAGAATTTTGTCTGAACCTTTATTAGTAATGGTTATTGATCAGTTGTATTTGTGTGAGTTTTGTTATCTAGTCCTTAGTCCCTGATTTTTATTGGAGGGGGATATTATGCCCACTCACTCTCCCTGCCTCTTCTGTTTGTGCTTTCATTTGCAGATTGGGGACAGGTGGAGCTGTTGGGGTGACAAGTTGCACCTGGGTTTGGGATCAACTAGGAGACAAGTTCCTGGTGCCCAGTCCTGGCTCTCTCCACAAGCACTTTTCTTGTGATCTGGTTGAGTATGTTTTTGATTAGATGCACCCTTTAACACTGACACACATTTTACCTTCATCCATGCATCTCCATCACACCCCTCACATGCCTACTTTCACACTTCACAGGTTATTTTTCCTTTGTAGTTTTATACATTAGTTACTTAATATTTGTTACTCCTAACTGCCTACGTGGACTCCCTCACTTGTCACCATCTAACAGCCAGGTTGTGTCAACTGCAGGGGGAGTGGGAGACATGGTAGTGAGCCAAAGACAGCTTTTATTGTGGGGGAGGTGGGTCTTTGGCTTGTCTCTAACGCTGACTCAAAGATGCAAATGTGTGTAAATTGTATTTCAACTGGGAGGGAAAATAAGAGCAGACAGGACAACAGTGAGAATGAGAACTGATGTGTAGTCCTCACAGGAACTTGAGGTCTGTCAGGAGCTTGGAAACTTCTAGAATTTAGAAGTCTGGAGATGGCGCATGGAATGTGGAATTTGTCAGGGGGAGGGGCTGACGGGTAAGAGACCTCTCTGCTTTGTTAGGATTTCCTGTGCTGAGGTCAGATGGCTGCAACACGAACTTCACACAACTTCGATGGTGCCACACTCGATGTCACTATTTGAGTAATTGTCTTTTCTTCTGACAAAGAAGAAATACTCATATCCCACCTGTTGGGAGTCATGTTTGTTAGTTTTCAGAAATGAAATAAAAAGTAAGAATGGATGATCCTACATGGTAAATTCAAACAGCTTAGCTCTGAAACTCAGGAAAATAAACACAACCTTTTCCTATGTAACCCAACATTCCACTCTATTGACTTCATCAGAGCCATTTGACAGTGGGAATATATCTTTCTATTTAACTAGGCAAGTCAGTTAAGAAAAAAAATCTTATTTATAATGACGGCCAGTTGTGCGCCACTCTATGGGACTCCGAATCGCGACCGGATGTGATACACCTTGGAATATGTATAGCAAGCATACACCACATGGAATTGACATTTTTCTCTTAGGCAGATGATTGGCTGCATGTCACTTACGTAATGGTCTAGCGTAAAGTGTGCTGACTGCTCACCCATTAGTGATACCTGACCTACAGTATATCCTGAAAGTCCTGTATACAGTATCATGTTCTGCTGTGGCTTGCAGCAAATAACTGTTCTGTTTATAACCAGGACATCCCATACTTGCATTTCAAAGCCAAGCTGTAAAATACACCTCGTTTTTGTTTTTCTACACACAATTTACGTTTCTATAAATGAGAGAACGCCACAGGTGAAGAGAAGTTCTCAGCTGTATTCACTGTGGGAGATCCCAGGAGGTTTAGTAGAGCGGTAAACAACAGTGGCTAAATGTTTACGTCTAATTTCACACTGAGCAATAAACAAAATGGCAGGGCAGCTAATGACTGACTAACTGCACTTTTTCTAACTGCACCTTACTACAGTCTGAATCAAATGTGACGAGAGCAACTTTTCATTGTTCAAACAGAAGGGAACTATGAGATTGAAAGCTGCATGACCAATTAAAGAGCATTATGTCTGTTCATACTGTGCATTCCACTGTGTAAACCCCTCAGTAGACTGGACAGAATCTCCCCTCTCTAACAGCTGTACAACATGAAGAGTGTGGACAGTAATTGCAGGCAGACTGCCACCCCTCTAAAGGCATGGCAGTAAGCCCCTTCCATTGCAAGGTCTCTGGGTTTATTTTCTCATGCCTCTGTTCACGGACAGACAAATTAGGAGATAGTGGGCAGGGGGGTATCAGCCAGCTAACAGCACATTGCCCTGGAGAAGGGGTGGGCACTGCCTGGGAATGGCCTTGAAAGGGTGAGATGCAAGCTTGCTACTAATCTCACATCAGCAGCTCACAGAGTTGAGAGAAGTTTTGTGGTGTTTCATTTTGTGATTGGGGATGCACATGTATTGGGGTTGCAGTCTGAACTCAAAGAACTCTCTTCTGTTCTGATTGTTCTTTGCTCTTCATTTTCTAGTCTTGAGTAAGGTTGGGGTTTGACTCAGCTGCCACATTTCAGTTTTTCCTCATGATTGTTGCAGCACAGCCACATCAAGGACAAACACTGCATGATAGAATATGTGATGACGGATCTCGCAAAGCCAGACATGTCTATGAATATTGCATATCCTCAGACTACCGTCATAGCTGTATAGTCTGGCATGGGAGTCTTGTTGACAGTTATGTCTTAGCATTATAGACACATGTGTGGACAGAACTGACTAGATAATAAATAATCTATCATTTACTTCACCTTTATTTACCAGCTACATACAGTAGCTGGTAAACTGGGGAAAGTACAGTAATAGAACCACTGAGCTACAGTGTGTATATATATATATGAATGATTATAAACTGGGTGGTTTGAATGCTGATTGGCTGAAAGCTGTGGTATATCAGACCGGATACTACATATATGACAAACATTCTCTTTACTGCTTTAATTACGTTGCTATCCAGTTCATAATAGCAATAAGGCACCTCTGGAGTTTGTGGTATATGGCCAATATACTACGGCTAATGACTATATCCAGGCACTCTGCGTTGCGTTGTGCAAAAGAACAACCCTTAGTCGTGTGACATATGTGGCCTTTATGCCGCATCCAAAACAACTGGGAACTCGGAAATCACCCAATTCGGAATTCCAAGTCGTGATGCATTCTCTACCTTCTTGCCCTTTGTGCTGTTGTCTGTGCCCAATGTTTTTACCATGTTTTGTGCTGCTATCATGTGTTGCTGCCTTGCTATGTTGTCTTTGGTCTCTTTATGTAGTGTTGTCTCTCTTGTCATGATGTGTGTTTTGTCCTATATTTAATTTTTTAATCCCCGTAGGAGGCCTTTTTCCTTTCGGTAGGCCGTCATTGTAAATAAGAATTTGTTCTTAACTGACTTGCCTAGTTAAATAAAATAAAAATATATTTTTTATTTTTTATTATAGAGCTCCGACTTGCTGATCTGAAAATCACTGATGTCAAAATTTGACTTCGTTTTTTTCCGAGTTCCAAGTTGTCTTGAAAGCAGCATTACCAATAAGTAGTGATGGGTCGAACAAATGGCTCTTTGAATGGTGAAAGAGCTGTTCATTTGGCTCCCTAAATGGCATACTGCTACCCCTGCATGTAGAGCTTAAAACAACGTTTTTCTGCAGATAAATTACAAAATGATTAAATAGTGGGTGGGGACAGCGCGTCAATCTGGTCGACGGGCATTCCGATACTTTTTGGCACACCGAAAATAGCCGAAGCTCATCACTACTAATAAGTTACAGCAGAGCACCCTCATGTGGTCAACAAAGGTACACGCTAGACCAGGATGAACTGCTTGTGGGAGTCCAACTTCAGAGCTGAGACTGTATAAATATGTGAATGTTTTTACTAAACATGGATTTCTTCAAGGTTCTAGTGATGCTGACATGCAACAATTACCATAAATTAAGAATATTTGTGCACTTCATTAAAATGGAGTTGGTCCAACCTTTGCTGCTATAACAGCCTCCACTCTTCTGGGAAGGCTTTCCACCAGATGCTGGAACATTGCTGCGGGGACTTACTTCTATTCAGCCACGAGCATTAGTGAGGTCGGGCATTGATTTGGGCGATTAGGCCTGGATCGCAGTCAGCGTTCCAATTCATCCCAAAGGTGTTTGATGGGGTTGACGTCAGGGATCTGTGCAGGCCAGTCAAGTTCTTCCACACCGATCTCTACAAACAAGTTCTGTATGGACCTCGCTTTGTGCACGGGGGCATTGTCATGCTAAAACAAGAAAGGGCCTTCCCCAAACTGTTGCCACAAAGTTGGAAGGACAGATTCGTCTAGAATGTCATTGCATGCTGTAGTGTTAATGTTTCCCTTCAATGGAACTAAGGGGCCTAGCCCAAACGATGAAAAACAGCCCCAGACCATTATTCCTCCTCCACCAAACTTTACAGTTGGCACTATGCATTGGGGTAGGTAGCATGCTCCTGGCAACCGCCAAACCTAAATTCGTCTGTCGGACTGCCAGATGGTGAAGTGTGATTAATCACTCGAGAACATGGTTCCAATTCTCCTGAGTCTGAAGGCGACGAGCTTTACATCCCTCCAGCCGACTCTTGGCATAGCACATGGTTATCTTAGGCTTGTCAGTGGCTGCTCGGGCATGGAAACCCATTTCATGAAGCTCCCGACGAACAGTTATTGTGCTGAAGTTGCTTCCAGAGGCCGTTTGGAACTCGGTAGTGAGTGTTGCAACCGAGGAGAGACGATTTTTACTCACTAAGCACATCAGCACTCGGTAGTCCCGTTCTGTGAGCTTGTGTGTCCTACTGCATATAGTGTTTAATATTCACAGGTGATCAGGCACTGCTCATATCAGGTGAGCAGCTGGAACTTATGATTTATCCACATTTCAGTATTGTATAATAGTAAAGCATAGTCTATTTCACAGAGGTGATATCAATTTTGAGAAATAGCTTGAAAAACTAAATGTTAGTAATCCTGGTCCTCCACACATTTCCATTTTTTATTTTACCTTTATTTTACCAGTTCGGTCTCATTGAGATGATTTAAACTCTTTTACATGAGAGACATGGCCAAAATAGCAGCACACAGAGTTGCAGACACGTTTACAACGTAAAACACAAAGAACTACAGTTTAAAAAACACCAATGTACACACTTAACAGCAAGATGATTTGGGAAAGTGTGGTGCAACTAGGAGTCAAAATATTGACAGCCCCCCACTTCATTTTCCATAACTTTCCATAATTTCCCCTTATTGTGTTAATCTAGCTTTTAACTAATATAAAGGGACAAGCTCCTTTAATTTGGAACTGGAATGTTTTTCTCCCTTTCTCCGTACGGGCCCTAGACACAATCACCAAAACACAGTCAAGTGAGCACAGGCGATAGTTTTCATTTGTCTGTCGGACAAAAATGGGAGCTGTTTCAATTTGGCCTTATAAATACCAATGATGTAATCTCCGAAGAGCTAATGAAGGCCAGCCCACTCTCATATAGAGGATACAGTGATGTGTGAGCGCTTTAGAGTCAGTAATAAACCTCAGCGCCCCATTGTACACAGTGTCCAGCATACATAATGACTCCACAGGGGAATACATGTACAAGATATCACCATAATCAATTACAGGGACAAAAGTATCGGAAACAAGCCTCTTTCGCACTTCAAAAGAAAAACATGACTTATTATGAAAATAAAAACTAAACTTGAGCCTAAGCTTTTTCACAAGACCTTCGACTTGGGGTTTAAAGGTGAGACACTCATCTATCAAGATACCAAATTCTTGTAAGTTGACACTTTCTATTTGCTTGTCCTGCATAGTCACTATACATGGAAGAGCATGAGGTTTCATCTTAGATTTTGTGAAAACCATCTGTACATTACAAGAACATAGTCAAAGTAGGGGGCCTGGCTGACCTCAGATCAACAACGGATGCCACTTTGCTATTGGCTGACAAATTGATCGCATCATCAAACACCAGTGTTCCTCCTCTGACCTCTTTCCCTTTCCAAAGGTGACCTGGCCAACCAGGCGTTTGGATGACTTCCTGGCTGCATGGATCTCGTACACAGAGACCACAATGCAGCACGCCCTAATCTGTGGGTCTGGCAGGGTGAACATCATGACTTCGTTGAAGACGGTCACTTCACACAGGGTCTTAGCAGTGGACTTCTGGTGCCGCAGCTTGAACTGGTTGCAGAGGACACTGATCCTGGCATACAACCGAACTAGAAAAATGAAACAATCACCAATCAATCCTACCTGTATCTACAACGCAACAGTATGCAACCTCTGCTCAATAATGAGTTTATCACACAAGAAAAGTGGCATTTACCTTTGTCTTTTTCACTTTGCTGAGACAGTGCCCTGATCTTCAGCAAACCCACCTCCAGTCTCTGGAGGGTGTGGAGGTACTTTAGAGAGAGAAGCACCTCTCCAACCATGTCCTGGAAATTGTAATACTGTATTACTAAAGTCATGACAGTACACCGACAGGTTTGATATCATTTGAACACTCACTCCCCTGTGTATTTATTTGGACAGTGAAGCTAAAAGTTCGAATTTGGCTCTAAACTCAGGCATTTTGGATTTGAGATCAAACATTTTATATTTTTTATTGAAATAACCTTTATTTAACTAGGCAAGTCATGAGCCGACAGTACAGAATGCCACCTTTAATTTGAGGGTTTCTGTATACGTATCAGTTTTACTGTTTAGAAGTGAAAGCACTTTATGTATCTAGTCCCCCCATCTCAAGGTGTCATAAGTATTTTGAACAATTCACTTACAGTGTATTCAATTTAGTCAAAGTTTAGTATTTGATCCCAAATTCCTAGCACACAATGACTACATCACACGTGTGACTCTACAAATTGTTAGATGCATTTGCAGTTTTTGTTGTTGTTTGTGTTTCGGATTATGTTTTGCCCAATATAAATGAATGCTAAATAATTTATTGCATCAAGTTGGAGTCACTTTTATTGTAAATAAGAATATAATACACTACCGGTCAAAAGTTTTAGAACACCTACTCATTCAAGGGTTTTTCTTTATTTTGACTATTTTCTACATTGTAGAATAACTATGAAATAACACATATGGAATCATGTGGTAACCAAAAAAGAGTTAAACAAATAGATTATTCAAAGTAGCCACCCATTGCCTTGATGACAGCTTGCACACTCTTACCAGTCAACAGTTTGGACACACCTACTCATTCAAGGGTTTTTCTCAATTTTTACTATTTTCTACATTATAGAATAATAGTGAAGACATCAAAACTATGAAATTAACACATATGGAATCATATAGTAACCTAAAGTGTTAAACAAAAATGCATTTTGATTTGTTTAACACTTCTCTAGTTACTACATGATTTCATATGTGTTATGTCATAGTTTTGATGTCTTCACTATTATTCTATAATGTAGAAAATAGTAAAACAAATTAAGAAAAACCCTTGAATGAGTAGGTGGATCCAAACCTTTGAATGGTACTGTGTATGTAGCAGAAAAGCTGTAAAAAAACAAACAAACAAGATGTGTCCTCCGAAGAGTGGTTGGGTTCAAAAAATAACAAATATATATAACACACTATAAGTTAATTTGTCCAAATACTTCAAATTGGGGGACTAGACACATAAAGTGCTTTCATTTCTAAACGGTAAAACGTATGTATGAAAATACCTTCAAATAGAAGATGACATTCTGAGCTGTCGCCTCATAAACATTTGATCTCAAATCCAAAATGCTGGAGTATAAAGCCAAAATCAATGTTTTAGCTTCACTGTCCAAATAAATACGTAGCGGAGTGTAGGTCCAGATAGAGTGTATCATCCACCTTTTGTGGTGTCTGTAGATCCTCCAGTACTTCAAGAGGGTATGAGATTTTCATATCACACAGAGAAACTCTGACCTCTCCCAAGAACCCATGCCTGGAGAACTTATCAAAGTCTCTGACCTGCAGAAAAGAGGAATATATTTTGGTTATCTGATTTAATTAGCTAATCAATGTAACACTACGTTATGTACCTCAAACCTGACGGTGGTGTGAGGGACATCCTCCTCCTCCATAGAGCAGGAGAACTGGTCCCCAAATGTAGGGCTGCTGCTGTCCTTCACCATACGGGACTGCCACTCATGGAGCACACACTGCAGTGAAGGAGAGGACTGCTCCTCCTTCTCCTCCTCATTATCATGGTTGGCCCATAGCAGCCGAACCCTCACAAAGGGGTCCACACTACGGCTGAAGTCCCTGACCGGCAGGCCCCGGGCCTCCAGGACGGTGACCACCAGTCTGGACTGCAGCTGGTCATAGTAGAGGGAGAAGCGCAGGGAGCCCTTCAGCTGGTTCCCCAGGCCGGGCAGCTCCACATGGCTGCCCATGTACAGGCAACGGCTCAACCTCTGTGCCTCTTCATGGAGCTTCTCCACCTGGGGAACAGATATGTTCATACTGTCTATTTCAGTGCGTTCTCTAAACCACAACTCACTGAGATAAGCCCTCTGTTTGATTTACGTCCATTCAAGAACAGCACGACTGCAAAGATACACACAGAATGTTAGCAATTCATCATAGTAGAAGCTTGTTTCTCCATATCAGTAGACATAAGACAAGATGGGAGAGCGTTCCTTGTGCGTAACCAAAGGAATTAATAGTTACAAGGAATAGAACGCTCTAACCTTAAAATTAGGCCTCTGGGTTTCCATGTAGAGGTCTTCTGTCTTTGCTGGCTTGCCATCAGATGAAAGTAAGTCATCCACTGCATTGAATAGAGAATTAAAGCAGCATCCCAAAAAATATAGGAATTTGCAATAAAGAATGTTCAGTACTTAAATTATTATTCCATTCAGTTCTACTGTACGTTGGTGCTTGACCCATATATGGTTTAACCAACCAACTGATAACTTATTTAGTTAACTTACCAGGTTCTTTTGGAGCCTGTGAGCAGTAGCGGTATAACTGCCACACCAGAATGCCCATAGCAATCAGGAAGAGGGTTACAGAGATTCCCAGGATACAGTACTTGACCTCTTCATTGAAGGGCATGCGTAGGTCCCCAATAGACAGGTCTACAGTGGGAAGGACACACATGTCTCTCTGCCATCTAAAACCCTGCAGAGCAGGATGCCATATCATTTCAGCACTTGTAATGTTCTATTCAAATCATATATTGACCCTGGTGTCCTACAGTATATGCAAAATTGGTGCAATTCTCAATGGTTAAACAACATTCATGAGATCCAGTAACAAACTTTAGACCACAGTCTCCTCTATGGAATGTTACTTGAACAGTTTCATGTTCGACCCATCATAGGTTCATATTATTAATGCATATTTACATTTTAGAGATACATTTTTTCGTTAGTGTTGCTGTATAACAACTCCGTCATAACAGTCATAACAAGGAGAAATCCAGCCCAGTCACGGACCAGGATGTCTTGCTCCCAGGCAGACTAAATAACTTTTTTGCCCGCTTTGAGGACAATACAGTGCCACTGACACGGCCTGCAACGAAAACATGCGGACTCTCCTTCACTGCAGCCGAGGTGAGTAAGACATTTAAACGTGTTAACCCTCGCAAGGCTGCAGGCCCAGACGGCATCCCCAGCCGCGCCCTCAGAGCATGCGCAGACCAGCTGGCCGGTGTGTTTACGGACATATTCAATCAATCCCTATACCAGTCTGCTGTTCCCACATGCTTCAAGAGGGCCACCATTGTTCCTGTTCCCAAGAAAGCTAAGGTAACTGAGCTAAACGACTACCGCCCCGTAGCACTCACTTACGTCATCATGAAGTGCTTTGAGAGACTAGTCAAGGACCATATCACCTCCACCCTACCTGACACCCTAGACCCACTCCAATTTTCTTACCGCCCAAATAGATCCACAGACGATGCAATCTCAACCACACTGCACACTGCCCTAACCCATCTGGACAAGAGGAATACCTATGTGAGAATGCTGTTCATCGACTACAGCTCGGCATTCAACACCATAGTACCCTCCAAGCTCGTCATCAAGCTCGAGACCCTGGGTCTCGACCCCGTCCCTGTGCAACTGGGTACTGGACTTCCTGACGGGCCGCCCCCAGGTGGTGAGGGTAGGCAACAACATCTCCACCCCGCTGATCCTCAACACTGGGGCCCCACAAGGGTGCGTTCTGAGCCCTCTCCTGTACTCCTTGTTCACCCACGACTGCGTGGCCACGCACGCCTCCAACTCAATCATCAAGTTTGCGGACGACACAACAGTGGTAGGCTTGATTACCAACAACGACGAGACGGCCTACAGGGAGGAGGTGAGGGCCCTCGGAGTGTGGTGTCAGGAAAATAACCTCACACTCAACGTCAACAAAACTAAGGAGATGATTGTGGACTTCAGGAAACAGCAGAGGGAACACCCCCCTATCCACATCGATGGAACAGTAGTGGAGAGGGTAGCAAGTTTTAAGTTCCTCGGCATACACATCACAGACAAACTGAATTGGTCCACTCACGCAGACAGCATCGTGAAGAAGGCGCAGCAGCGCCTCTTCAACCTCAGGAGGCTGAAGAAATTCGGCTTGTCACCAAAAGCACTCACAAACTTCTACAGATGCACAATCGAGAGCATCCTGGCGGGCTGTATCACCGCCTGGTACGGCAACTGCTCCGCCCACAACCGTAAGGCTCTCCAGAGGGTAGTGAGGTCTGCACAACGGATCACCGGGGGCAAACTACCTGCCCTCCAGGACACCTACACCACCCGATGTCACAGGAAGGCCATAAAGATCATCAAGGACATCAACCACCCGAGCCACTGCCTGTTCACCCCGCTATCATCCAGAAGGCGAGGTCAGTACAGGTGCATCAAAGCTGGGACCGAGAGACTGAATAACAGCTTCTATCTCAAGGCCATCAGACTGTTAAACAGCCACCACTAACATTGAGTGGCTGCTGCCAACACACTGACACTGACTCAACTCCAGCCACTTTAATAATGGGAATTGATGGGAAATGATGTAAATATATCACTAGCCACTTTAAACAATGCTACCTTATATAATGTTACTTACCCTACATTATTAATCTCATATGCATACGTATATACTGTACTCTATATCATCGACTGCATCCTTATGTAATACATGTATCACTAGCCACTTTAACTATGCCACTTTGTTTACATACTCATCTCATATGTATATACTGTACTCGATACCATCTACTGTATCTTGCCTATGCTGCTCTGTACCATCACTCATTCATATATCCTTATGTACATATTCTTTATCCCCTTACACTGTGTATAAGACAGTAGTTTTGGAATTGTTAGTTAGATTACTTGTTGGTTATTACTGCATTGTCGGAACTAGAAGCACAAGCATTTCGCTACACTCGCATTAACATCTGCTAACCATGTGTATGTGACAAATAACATTTGATTTGATATCAGATAAGTAAACTAAAGATATCTATCATGTCATCTGGCTCCCCAATAACATGTCACAGTATTACACAATGTACAAGCACTGTACATATCAATAAAGTCACCCTATATCCTTAATCACTCTATTCTGTCCATTCCTTTACAATTGGCAGATACAAATATACAGTGACACACTGGCAAACATCATCTGATAGAACTACAGTTATGGCAAAAGACTAAACACAATGTGATATGTGTGAAGTAAGAAAATAAGACTTAATACCATATGGCATCATCCGTCTGTCCCGCTCCATTTACTGTCACCTGTGTTTCCATTACCATACATTAATCCTCTGGCAAAATGACTTACTGATCCTATCAGTACCTGCCTATCCACCACCTGGTTTAACAGGTCTGATTAGTTTCTAAGGAAGTTTCCAGGCTGCCTCGTCTTATTGTACTTTCTCCACAAGCAGCCTTGACATTTGTAGATAGACGGTTTCACATTACTCTCTGGCTCATTGTTCCACCAGCACTATTTGCAAAGCCACTGTTAGATAAGGTTTATCACATGCAGTACCCAAATAGCTGCCAGAAGAATGATAAGATAGTGCAAATAAAATAAAACAGGTCTTAAATTATTTCAGCATTTACCTAACAGTGTTTGGATAACTAAAGAGCAAACTAAAGCATTCTTAACATACGGATGAAAACGTTTTTTTTTATCATATCCACTTCCTTGTTCCTCATTTTCTAAACACTTTTGTGCACAACTTGTATTTCAGATTGATCTAACATCAGAAAAACTCCTACTATGCGTCATAGGGGATAACACATGGGATAAATGTTATTTTGCAGGATTCCTACAAAATGTTCAAAAGACATGTAGTACAAATAAATACTCTCCATTACTATTTTATGTAATAACACCAAAATGCTTTTCATTGGAAAAGAGAGCCATAAAATGCATCACCCTTTCAGACATAACAGTGGGATATTTCTATATAATGACATAAAGAACTGGATCATTCACTGCTCAGAAATAAAATATTATAATTGAATATCCTCTTAGAATTTGTGGTTTACAAAGAAGTCACATGGGAAGTTACTTATCCAAAGCTTTATCTTTTGTTTTATATGTAATGTAAGTGCCTTAATGTGTCTGGATCCCAGGAAGAGGGATCCCTAATAAATACAAATACAAATAAGAACAGCTTTCTCAAAGAAAAACAGAATGTCAACTATTTTATTACTTGCCACTTCAACCTGTTGCACATAGGCCTACAGTACAATTTACTTGTCTATTTTTAATAACATAGGTTAGGCATACAGTATCAGTGTTACAGCTAATTAAGCTTATGTCATATATTTTGATCAAAAACACAGCATGTAAAGTGTTGGTCCCATGTTTCATGAGCTGAAATAAAAGATCCCAGAAATGTTCCATATGCAAAAAAGCTTATTTCGTGCACAAATTTGTCTACATTCCTGTTAGTGAGCATTTCTCCTTTGCCAAGATAATCCATCCACCTGACAGTGGCATTTCAAGAAGCTGATTAAACAGCATGATTATTACACAGGTGCACCTTGTGCGGGGGACAATAAAAGGCCACTCTAAAATGTGCAGTTTTGTCATACAACACAATGCCACAGATGTCTCAAGTTTTGAGGGAGCGTGCAATTGGCATGCTGACTGCAGAAATGTCCATCAGAGCTGAATGTTGATTTCTCTACCATAAGCCGCCTCCAAGGTTGTTTTAGAGAATTTGGTAGTACGTTCAACCAGCCACAGAACTGGAGAACATGTGTAACCACGCCAGTCCAGGACCTCCACATCTGGCTTCTTCACTTGTGGGATCATCTGCGATCAGCCACCCTGACAGCTGATGGGTTTGCACAACCAAAGAATTTCTGCACAAACTGTCAGAACCCCCCCCCCCCCCCCCCCCAGGGAAGCACATCTGCGTGCTCGTCGTCCTCATATTTCTCCTGTTTTTTTCTCCACCTTCTTGCCATTAAATCGAGTTAAGGAGGAAATCAACGCCTTTGCAGCCTGAATGGAGAATGTGTCATGTATGAACTGGTCCACGGGAAGTGTAGAAGTGTGTATAATCAGCTTCATGCATTCGCCATCTTCCGGCCTTTGTGCTAGGTTTCTGGCAATAATCTTACCCGCAGCAGAGCTCACATCACCAGAATTCCACTATTTGCAGACCGAGGCCTCGCCTGAGTCCTGTCACCTTTAACGTTAGTCCCCAAAAATTAAGCGTAACTCATGGTTATTATGAAAAGCCATTAGATATTTTGGCCTATTTTTTCATATGCACTGTAGTGACTACTGACTCTACAGTACACAAAGATTTACTTCAGTGGTTTAGCCTTCCTGTTTGGCCCTGTCCGGGGGTGTCCTCGGATGGGTCCACAGTGTCTCCTGACCCCTCCTGTCTCAGCCTCCAGTATTTATGCTGCAGTAGTTTATGTGTCGGGGGGCTAGGGTCAGTTTGTTATATCTGGAGTACTTCTGTCCTATTCGGTGTCCTGTGTGAATCTAAGTGTGCGTTCTCTAATTCTCTCCTTCTCTCTTTCTTTCTCTCTCTCGGAGGACCTGAGCCCTAGGACCATGCCCCAGGATTACCTGACATGACTCCTTGCTGTCCCCAGTCCAACTGGCCGTGCTGCTGCTCCAGTTTCAACTGTTCTGCCTTATTATTATACGACCATGCTGGTCATTTATGAACATTTGAACATCTTGGCCATGTTCTGTTATAATCTCCACCCGGCACAGCCAGAAGAGGACTGGCCACCCCACATAGCCTGGTTCCTCTCTAGGTTTCTTCCTAGGTTTTGGCCTTTCTAGGGAGTTTTTCCTAGCCACTGTGCTTCTACACCTGCATTGCTTGCTGTTTGGGGTTTTAGGCTGGGTTTCTGTACAGCTCTTTGAGATATCAGCTGATGTACGAAGGGCTATATAAATAAATTTGATTTGATTTAGCCTAGTCACCTAATTAAAGGCAGAGGGCGCAATAACCACATCAACAGTAGGCCTACATAGCACATCATGGAAAATAAATGTAGCCTAATGTGTGTAGTCATTTAGTTCAAAAAAAGTATTAGGCCTAAAGCACTTTATCCTTTTGCCTACCCGACTATGGTAAGACAAGTTTACCTTCTCACTAATACAGTTCACTTTGTGCTTGAATCATTGCTGAAAAGGAAGAATCTGACATTTACAAACTGTGCAACCATTTTTATTTTACAGAGAACTTACACTGGTCTGACATTACCGAAATCTGAGAAACTCAGAAGATTACAGTGCACAATCACGATGATCAGATTTGTACCATTCAAATTAACTTCGGTTTAATGAATCTATGAAACAGATGTGGATAGTGATGTTGGCCAGAAAAAGATCAGGGGTACAGTAGTTAAAAATCGGTGTCTATTCGGAACAGAAACAGATGCTTCCACCTAATGTGCAAAAAATAATAATTCTAACTCGAGACCACATGGTGTCAGAGTCCTGGAACCTCAGAGCAGGTGATTGAAAACCCATTCAAAGCTTCTACTGACATGCTTTAGAACATTTGTGACCCTGCATTCCATAATGTACAAGGTGGAGTCCACCATTAATCTTGTTCTTTCACAACACAAAGTAAAAACCAGTGCTTGGCTTTGAGGGAAAGTGTGTTACAGGGCGCCTGAACTGTGCTTTCCATGGCCCCTCAGAAACATACACCACAGGAGGCTACTGAGGGGAGGACGGCTCATAATAATGGCTGGAATTGAGTGAATGAAATGGTATCAAACATAGAAAACATGTGTTTGCTGCATTCGATACCATTTCATTTATTCTGTTCTAGTGATGACTATGAGCCCGTCCTCACCAATTAAGGTGCCACCAGCAGCCTGTGATGTACAGTACACCACTGAAAGTCAGAGGGCATCTTAAGGATTACATTTGACTTTCAATGATGTTCAAGAAAATCAGGGGGCATGGGAGTAAACGGCAATGTGCAAGCAACAAAACACCTTTCATGCTCCTGAAATTGAGAGTCAAAAGAGTTCATACAGTATACAGCATATATTACACACACTACCGTTCAAAAGTTTGGGCTCATTTAGAAATGTCCTTGTGTTCTTTCAATAACATGTTTTTTGTCCATTAAAATAACATCAAAATTATCAGAAATACAGTGTAGACATGGTTAATGTTGTAAATGACTTTTGTAGCTGGAAACGGCAGATTTTTTAATGGAATATCTACATATGCGTAGAGGCCCATTATCAGCAACCATCACTCCTGTGTTCCAATGGCACGTTGTGTTAGCTAATCAAAGTTTATAATTTTAAAAGGCTAATTGATCATTAGAAAACCCTTTTGCAATTGTGTGCACAGCTGAAAACTGTTGTTCTCATTAAAGAAGCAATAAAATGAGCCTTTGTTAGACTAGTTGAGTATCTGGAGCATCAGCATTTGTGGGTTTGATTACAGGCTCAAAATGTCCAGAAACAAAGACTTTCTTCTGAAACTCGTCAGTCTATTCTTGTTCTGAGAAATGAAGGATATTCCATGCGAGAAATTGCCAAGAAACTGAAGATCTCGTAAAACGCTGTGTACTACTCCCTTCACTTAACAGCACAAACGGTCTCTAACCAGAATATAAACAGGAATGGGAGGCCCCGGTGCACAACTGAGCAAGAGGACAAGTACATTAGTGTCTAGTTTGAGAAACAGATGCCTCACAAGTCCTCAACTGGCAGCTTCATTAAATAGTACCCGCAAAACACGCCTCTTCATTGTTGACATTGAGACGACTCCGGGATCCTGGCCTTCTAGGCAGAGTTGCAAAGAAAAAGCCGTATCTCAGACTGGCCAATAAAAATAAAAGTATAAGATGGGCAAAAGAACAGACACTTGACAGAGGAACTGGACAGACGGCCAGCATCCCGGAGTCACCTCTTCACGTTGAGACTGGTGTTTTGCGGGTACTATTTAATGGAGCTGCCAGTTGAGGACTTGTGAGGCATCTGTTTCTCAAACTAGACACTAATGTACTTGTCCTCTTGCTCAGTTGTGCACCGGGGCCTCCCATTCCTGTTTCTATTCTGGTTTGAGCCAGTTTGCGCTGTTCTGTGAAGGGAGTAGTACACAGCGTTGTTCCAGATCTTCAGTTTCTTGGCAATTTCTCACATGGAATAGCCTTCATTTCTCAGAACAAGAATAGGCTGATGAGTTTCAGAAGAAAGTCTTTGTTTCCGGCCATTTTGAGCCTGAAATCAAACCCACAAATTCCGATGCTCCAGATATTCAACTAGTCTAAAGGCCAGTTTTAATACTTCTTTAAATCAGAACAGTTTTCAGCTGTGCTAACATAATTGCAAAAGGGTTTTCTAATGATCAACTAGCCTTTTAAAATGATAAACTTGGATTAGCTAACAACGTGCCATTGGAGCACAAGAGTAATGGTTGCTGATAATGGGCCTCTGTACACCTATGTAGATATCCCATTAAAAATCAGCCGTTTCCAGCTACAATAGTTATTTACAACCCTAACAATGTCTACATTGTATGTCTGATCAATTTGATGTTATTTTAGTGGACAAAAAAAACTTTTGAACGGTAGTGTATATAAATAATCTGTTTAATTAAATGGTACTGTATCCATGGGAGATGTGGCAGTTGTTGATTGTTAGACAGTGCTCTTCCGTTACAACAGCAAAATAACATCCTTAACACACATTGTGGCTGGCGGATCATCACAACCAGGGACTCCATGCAGCAAATATCATCCCACATAAAACAAGTGCCATGACCCCAGTACCATCACCTAGAAAGGTTCCACTGGCATTAAAGTTTAAACAAAAGTTTGCAGCACCTGACATTAAATTTTTTTGAAAAAGGTTTTGTAAATGAATCCTTAATAAATTAGACGCACATTTCAATACAATTACCTTAAAGAGACAGTATTTTTAGTAAAGAATTTTCTAGAAAAATGTCTTAACCATTATTACTTTGGTGTTCCATATCACAGCCAATAGTTGAGCACAGTTCTTAGAGACAGGGTGTGCTCAGGCCAAGTGAGAGGACATGCTGCAATATAAGACATGATTCCAAACAGTGATATTGTGCTTGTTAGTTTTCATTGTCAAGTATGACTTACACAAGATATTTTGAGCTCATGACCACAGCATGCATGTCTGAGGGAGGGTAAAAAAAAAAAAAGATTCAAGAATTCCATGGATATTTTTTCAGGGAACCACACATTAAAAACCTAGTCACAGATAGTCCAACATACAATATCTAGACAATGCCAACAGAAAATTCAAAATAAAATAACCCTATGGTATCTTATTATGTTTGATTCTTTCCCTAAAGGAAAGCAGAGGAGAGGGTTCATTTACATAAGTTGTTTTGTTTTTCCTGTCTGACGTTACCACCCCTCCTTCCTCTGGTGGTGACTACGGTGTGACTCCTGGTTAGCCATCTCACTTGGTCACTGCATGGATACCTTGTGCAAGGTAACCCACATTGCCAGAGGTGACACCAGCCATGGATATACGCCCATCCTTTGTCATGTAGACGGAGAACTCCTTTGTGAGGCGCGCCACCTGCACAAGTTGGAATAGTTACTCATTACGACTCATCAACTGCATATTAAGCTATTTAATATCGAGACAGATACTTATAAGTATAGCCACGTTCGATGTTTCATCCAATGATTCCTTACCAGTAAGTAACCCAATGGAAATCACATACTATATTATATTATGAGACAGTGTAGAGTCTCAGCAACAGTTACTCTACCTGTTCAGGCTTCAGCCCTGTGAAGCAGAACATGCCAATCTGATCAATGACGTGCTGCCAGTTCTGAGTGGAGCCCTCCTTCTTCAGGTTGGCCACTAACAGCTCCCTCATTGTGATGATGCGGTTAGCCATGCCATGCACCTCCCCCAGCCTAGGGAGAGAAGAGCCGTCACTCAACTGGGCCCGTATCATGTTGGCTATGCGACAATTGAAATACGACATTTCGTGGATGACTTACTCACCACTCTTTGTACAGGTCTGGTGTATTGAGGATGGTGGCAGCGATGCGCGCCCCGTTCATGGGAGGGTTGGAGTAGATGGGCCGAATGAGGATCTTCAGCTGGGACTCCACACGCTTGGCCTCCTCAGCATCCTTACACACGACAGTGAAGCCCCCAACACGCTCACCTGAAGACATCACACACCACCACACAAGGCATGTTGCTTAGCTTAAATAATAAATATGGTATTTTGTTTCCCCCAAAACATTATCCTCAAATTTGACCAATGCAATTATCATAACTCACCATAGAGACCCATGTTCTTAGCAAAGGACTGAGAGAGCACAATGTTGTGGCCTTGCTCAATGAAATAACGGACAGCCCAGGCATCACGGTCAATATCACCACTAGCAAAGCCCTGGTAGGCCATGTCAAAGAACACTAGGAGGTTCCTTTTCTGGAAGAGAAAAACACGATAACTTGTTATGTACAGTACCTTCAGAAAGTATTCATAAACCCTGGACTTTAAAAATAAAACAAACAACTTTGAATATCCCTTTGAGCAGTTATTAATTACACTTTAGATGGTGTATCAATACAATCAGTCACTACAAAGACAGAGGCGTCCTTCCTAAGGAGAGGAAGGACACCACTCAGGGATTTCACCAAGAGGCCATTAGAACAGTTAGAGTTTAATGGCTGTGACAAGAGAAAACTAAGGATGGATCAACAACATAGTTACTCCACATTTTTTAATTTTACCTTTATTTAACTAGGCAGGTCCGTTAAGAACAAATTCTTATTTTCAATGACGGTCTAGGAACAGTGGGTTAACTGCCTTGTTCAGGGGCAGAACAGATTTGTTTTCTTTTTTTACTATTATACTAATCTAAATACTAATCTAAATGACAGTGAAAAGAAGGATGCCTATACAAAATAAAAACATTCCAAAACACGCATCTGTTTGCAATAAGGGACTAAAATAAAACTGCAAAAATGTGGCAAACAAATTAACTTTATGTCCTGAATACAAAGCGTTATGTTTGGGGCAAATCCAAACACTGCACATCACTGATTACCACTCCTCATATATTCAAGCATGGTGGTGGCTGCATCATGTTATGGATATGCTTGTCAAGAACTAACCTGTCTCAGTCTGCTTTCCAACAGACACTGGGAGACAAATTCACTTTTCAGCAGGACAATAACCCAAAACATAAAGGCCAAAATATATAATAGAGTTGCTCATCAAGATGACATTGAACGTTCCTGAGTGCCATAGTTACAGTTTTGACTTAAATCTACTTGCAAATCTATGGCAAGACTTGAAAATGGCTGTCTAACAATGGTCAACCACCAACTTGACAGAAATTTTTAAAGAATGTGCAAATATTGTACAATCCAGGTGTGTAAAGCGCTTAGAGACTCACAGCTGTAAACTGCTAGTGCTGAGCAATTAACTTACATTTCTGTAATTTTTTCAGTTTTTAAACAACTAATGTCAGTTAAATGATTTGAATTCCATTTTGTTCAGTTTTTTTTCCTGTGAGCTCAATGCGCACATTGCAGTTTCTCTGGAGATAAATCAGATCCAGCCTGAACTGTGCGATGTAGTAGGGAGTTGTTTCCAACAGGGCAATATTCTATGGTTTAGTGTATAAAACGTGGTAATTAATATATCGCCACAACCTCATGAAAAAAAAACACTAACTTACTATTATTCATCACTACCTTACAAGTTCTATTCAATATGTTTCACTACATACATGAGTGGTAAGTCAGTACTGATGATAGACAGATTTTGAAATTGTTGTGTTTATATTTTTGTTCAGTGTCGATATTACATTTCTTTATATTTAAATCTTAATATTTCACGGAATTTTAGGTCCCCCAGGCTGTCCCAACATGACGTGAAAGTGAATTCTGACAGTGTAAAAGAACCTTAGTTAACTATAGAATGTTGTATTCCATACCCATTTGAAGAGAAAAATGTTATTGTGTTTGATAAAATTAAAGATTCTCTCAGGGGACACTATTTCAATTTAAGGGGACAACACATGGGGCCCAGACCCCGAGTTGGGGAACCATCGTACTACTAACCTCTCTGCCTGCTTGCTTCAATGTTTCCTCTCTCTGTGTATCTGCTTTGCCTCCTTCAGCCTGACTCACCACTGTCTGTCTCACTACTCACTGTAAAGAAAAGGTATTTTGTTATGAGAATTTATACTAGCCAATCTTTTGATTATAGCTAGCTTAATTTCAATCAACTGCTTCTGCTGAGGTCAGGCTCCGTTCAACGTTAGCTTCTAACTTCATCCTTCTAGCCAGCTAGTTATAGCTAGCTAACAGCCAGAGCCCTTAACCTACCTAGCCAGCTAGACATCGGAATGAAATATCATCGACTATTTACCAGTTGTACACTCATCCTCAGAGAGTGAGGGTTTTTTTGTTTTGTGGGATGTCTGTTGACACGGCAGGAGGCGAGGGAAGTTCTTTTTTTTACTACAAAAACCACTGTCGGCGGCGTCTCCCTACCACTTGCCACAGTAGGTCTGAGCGGAGAGAGGCCGAGAAGTGAAACGAACTATGTCGTGGTCGGAGTTTCCCATCGGACAGAGTGGTGAGTGAATGCACTGCTGAAAAGGCAAATCCGGGGGAGCAGGAAACATAACGAGCATACATGAATCATTTATGATTCCACTCGTTCACAAAGGTAAGCACAATTAGAACTCAGATCAAGAATCCTTCTGAGCGTTGCTCAACGCTGGGAATGCAATAAGAAGTGAGTAAATGAAAATTAAATAAAGAAATGCGAGTAAATGCTATTTCACAAATAAAAAGGTGCGTAAGCGGAATTTATCCTCTACTACATCCCTGGATGGGTCTGGCAAAACCATTCATAATAATCTATATCCTGCAGGCAGGGTTGAATCTACATTTGCCCGGCATTTAAGCACCTCAAGCAACTTGCGCGAACCCTGCTCTACCTGAAAATACATGATCTAAGTGATTGATAGCTGTTATTCAGCAGTCATAAAAGTATGCTTTATTTAGTTTGAAGAACTACAAAATAGCGACTTTGTCAGACAGCATATGCAGCAGCTCTAGAGATGAGATGATGACTTGGAATGAAATAAATAACCAAATGTAATACACACAACTGAAATATGTTAAGCAGTAAAGAGCAGTCACTATCATCATGGGAGTTTAATTAATTGTGTTGTTACAGCATAAATAATCAAAATCTGTGATAATTTTTTTAAATTATCGAACTGACTTCAAAAAGCACTGATCGCTGCCAAAGGTGACTCTAACATATATTGACTCAAGGTGTGAATAATTATGTAAATGAGATTTGTATTTCATTTTCAATAAATTTGTAAAAATGTCTAAAAACATATTTTAACTTTGTCGTTAAGGGGTATTGAATGTAGAGGGGTGAGAATTTGGTAAAATATTGAATCCATTTTAAATTCAGTTTAACAACAAAATGTGGATTCAGTCAAGTGGTATGAATACTATCTGAAGGCACTGTATTTTGGCCTGGTTGGTGGATAATTAGGTTTCATCTGGCTACTGGGTCGTTCCACCAATTTAATACATTTTTTTTGTAGTAGAAAACATTTGTTTCACCTCATTTTAACATTGTCATAAAGAGCACATGTTCAACATAATAAAAAACAAATTTCAGTGTAAACTTAAAACGACTAAAACCAGATATAAAGTATGTAGAAAAGATTATGACCTATAATCTTTTTAATAATATAATCTTTGAGAACTAACAATCACCAAATTAAAATCTAGACAGTCAGGGAGAATGGAAAATTCTCCGTAGCCGTATTGATTTTGTTTTATGTTTAAGCAAAAGAACAGCAATAGCCATGGAATATTTAATAGAATTGCAGGAAATTAGCTTTAAAACTGCAAAATGAAGTATTGCCGCTCTATGGAGAAATGTGTCGAATTGCAGGAAATTGATTTTAAAATGCTAAATATTCTATACAGCCAAGATAGGGGCCTCTAAAATGTGTTCTAAAATTCGGCAGCGTCAATAGGCCAGTCACACCCATTGCCATGCCCACCCCCTAAAACTGTAACAGGGTTGACGTTTAATCTTAAATATCAGCCATAAATCCCCTTGTGACAAGGGGAATAGAAGCTTGTTGTGTGCAACAGAGAGGGGCAATTGAATGCAAGCTTCATCACCCAAAAATTATTGTTAAAAAACATTTCTAGCCTGTTAATCTATGGGTAACAGGGTTGATGTGTTATTCTCAACCCGTTCAGTTTCCCTCCACAAAAAAAGAAAATGGCCAAAAAGAGTAGAATCAGCTCACCTGCTTTTACACTATGATTTGACTATCAGATGTTCAAGTTTCTTTTAAAACAATTTTTTAAAGGAATAGTTTTACCATATTAAAAGGAGAGTTCAGTTCATTTAACAGGGTTGACCTTAACATTAGGGACAGGTTTGTTTGTTTTCATGTTGTCTAAATTAAAAAGGGCACTTCATTTAATATAACAGGCTTCTCAAATTCAATATTTGTGCACAATTTCTACCTAAAATATCAAAGGGACGCAAAAGGCACTCATTTCATGGAACGACCCTACTACATCACTTTATATTCAGTTGCGTTTACCTTCACCAGGTTAGCAATCTCCTTCCACTGCTCTGGCCGAGGGTCCACTCCTGTGGGGTTGTGGGCACAGGCATGAAGCATGATGATACTTTTCTCAGGTATTTTCTGAATAAGAGGAAACAATAACACATTTGTTAATCTATAATCCAGCAGTTACTTTAAGTACACATTGATAGGGAGAGTAAAATGTGTACACATTGGTAGGGGAAGATTAGGCTTCTGTGCCATGTCTTACAGAGATGTCATTCAGGGCTCCCTGGAAGTCAAAGCCACAGGTCTTTGGGTCATAGTAGGTGTAGGCCTTCAGTTGCATCCCAGCGTCTCTGAAGATGGGTGTATGGTTCCCCCAGGAGGGCTTGGGCAGGTACACATCCCGGGCCTCTGTATGGAAACGGGACTGAGGGAGGGGAGCAGGAACAAAGACAGTGGGGAAAAGAAGAGACTTTCATTCATTAGCATTCATGATGAAGGTTGGATTTGTAAAAAAAAAATTAAAAAGCAAAAGGATCGGGGCTCTTACCAGGAAGTTGGCTCCGATTCTCAAGGACCCAGTTCCAGAAATAGTTTGGACAGTGATGTTCTGGGAACAAGGAATAAACAACAAACGGTCAAAATAAGGCTTCTAAAGCTGTGCTGTAGAATGTGGAATCAGGATGTCTGAGGTTCCAGGAAAGGCTCGACTTACCCTGCCACTCTTGATAACCTCATTGTTGTCTCCCAAAGCCAGCTTGGCGCATGCCTTGGTAAAGTCCCCCAGACCACCAATAGCCAGGTATTCTTTGTCCAGCTTCTTTGCAGCAATCTGAGCTTCAGCCTAAGAATACAGAGGGTAAATGTCCAGCCAAAGTCTGTTGTTCTCTGTGTCCAAGTGATTGTAAGCAGCTAGGCTGATGTCTTTTTAACTTATAGTCTCTCATAAAATGTGGTTGTTTCTCATGTTATGAGGTTTATAATGAGAGTCATCATCATCATAATCATCAAGCAGTGATTACACACTTTGCGAACACAGCTGAGGACATATGGTTTGCCCTGGTCATCACGGTATGCTCCTACACCCAGATTCATCTTCTTAGGGTTGGTGTCACGCTTGTAGGCCTCTGACACCCCCAGGATGGGGTCAGGGGGACCCATCTGCACCTCGGACCACCATGAGCTGAGACAGTTGGGGAAGGAGATTGAACCATCCCGTAGAAAATAGAAAGGGTAAATTACAGACTTGCATCAACTCAATTTACACCCGATTAAGTAGTCTGATGCCTTTGCACTAAGTAGGATTTGATCCAAATTAGGTGATAATCCCCTAACAGTCTGAAGTTGATTAAGCTAGTCTGCTTTCACACACAGGAACGTTGGATGTGGCAGCATGCATGTGGCAGCAACAACCAACCACTAATGTTGCAAGGATGACATTCTGTCATACACTTACATCATAATTTATTGCATCAATGGCTTCATTTGATGGGCCTACCTTTCTTTCAGTTGTGAGCCAGTCACCAGCAGTACAGTAATGAAACATGCTTGACCAGTCATGTGGAGGAGGGAAAGCACTACATGCCCAGCTAAGCTCGTTAGTGTTTTGTGACCTTGTTAGTTTGCTACACATTAAAGTCAAATATTTCTAACAGTGCTAAAGCTGTTTCAACTCCTCCAACTGCATGTAGCTACTATAGCTGTGGCTATCTGGTTACCAGTTAGCTGCCAAAACATATCGTTGGATCCTAGTTAAGTAACGTTAGGTTAGCTTGGCAGCTAGCTACTGAACAACCTTGGTTGGTGGCGAGGTTGCAAATAGCCAACCAGCCACACAAAGCCTATGAAATCAGTTACCTAACGTTATATCATTGGCTACTTTGCTAATTACCCGAAAATGGCTGCGAAAACCAACTAGCTAACATGCTAGTTGTCCATTTGTCTTGAGATAGCTAGCAACCAACCTGCTCCCTTTGAGAGAAAAGACAAAGGGTCGTTCGTCTGCTAGCTAGCTCTGCACTGACTAGTTGTCTATGGCTGTCAGCTAACGTGGTAGCTAGTCAATAAAGCAGTACTCTCGGAGCACATTTTACCTGGCACGAATGGAGAGCGCACCCAACGGAGGGTGTACCCGGACGGTAGAGATGATCTTGCTAGATTTCAACAGGGCCATTGCTGGTACTAAACACAACACGCACGGAAAACCGTATCCTGAGTTCCCACACACTGTACTAGGTAGCTCTGCTGTCAATTGCAGCACACCCCCACGTGCTCAACAGCGCCACGAAGAAGAGTTCAGTCTTTTTGAGTGCACTGTAGGTTTGGGAGTAGCATGTGATACATATTATTGGCCACTTGGTAGCAATACAGCCCCATAGCAGTTTATCAAATACAAGGTCTCCATGCAGAAGATTCCAGAGCCCATGCGGGTTTGTAAATGCTATTGTATTTATTAGCCCACCCAGTGTACTTACTGTAAATGTTGACATCTTAAATAAATTGATAATCAGCTCTTTATTGTCATTAAATATGTCACATTCAAAGATTGATTAGGTTGTACAGACCACAGTCCCAACGGCAATCAAGCATGCACAGCCTTACCTGGAATGCTTTATTTGTTGGTTGCATTCACTGAAAGTGTTACCATTGAAAAATAAGGTTTCTACCAATGCATGCCAATGGTTACTGTAGCTTACCATGTCCAGTCATTGCAGTGTCTTTCAGTGCTTTATCACTCAATTTTACAACAAAAAAATGTATCCTTATGATATAGAATATTAGATGCAATATTAGTCCATCGTTTATAACTGTGAAATAGATGTGTGGGAATGTTTGTAAATGCAATAAATGTAGAGATTCTCTCAATACAAGGGAGAGATGTTCGGTGGGCTTTTCTATGACTGAGTGATGAAATTGCAGATAACATTTTCATGCAGGAAGGACTAAGTGCATTCCGCTGTGTATAGCAAAAGTGAGGTGTGAGTTAGGGTTAGTGAAGCAAGAGTAAGTGTACTTCTATCTCTGAGAAGCCTCTCCCTTTCTTCCCCCATCTTGTATTTCTAGCTTACCATCACCCACACGACTTCCTCTCCTGTCTGCTTCTATATTAGTCTGCCTTTCCCCTCTGATTGAAACAGCAAGTCTGATGAAAAGGCCATTTTAATATTGTCATCTACAATCTGTGTGGAAAATGGAATGGATTTTAGTAAGTATAGCAGTGAAATGCTCTGATACCACAATCAATGAATGTGTGAACATAATTGAAGTTGAGAGAATATAGACTACTCCTGTTATATTATTGGATTTCCTTGTTGCCTTTGTACGGCACCATTATTATTTTGCATCTTGTATCTCACCACACAAGAAGCTATGTGTTGGGATGGCCTAAGTCCATAGCAAATGTATTACATTGCATTATGGGTTTGTGGGAGGATAGTCCCTTAGGATAAAGACTGGTTTGCCTGTGTGCAATTATCAACGATGCAGTGGGATGCTTAGAAATGCCTCTGTCATGTGCTGATGGCATGTTGTCAGTGTTAGATAACATTATTGACTTAATTTACAGTTTGTTAGTTGTCCTGTGCCGGTTCAGTGATTATCACTGGAATTGGGCCAGGCCTCAAAATGTTCCCAATATGGTTTTGTTTTAATTGGGCATTGCCTGCATCTGTCTATCAGCTTGCCCCTTCCCTGTACATATGTACGTCTTTCATTATTTAAACCATCTTGAGATTAAGCTTTTCAAACTTGTTTGTTTTACTCACAGGACCATCCATGTGTAGATCACAGGCAGCCGGCCGGTGGCACCTTAATAAGGTGAGGACGGGCCCATATTAATGGCTGGAATGGCATAAATGGAATGGTATCGAACACATCAAGTTTATTCTATTCCATTAACTCCATTCCAGCCATTACTATGAGCTGTTCTCCACTCAGCAGCCTCCTATGCATATATTCATTATTTTGTAGTATATTGCACAGTAAAAAGGCTAATTTGTAAATAGGTTCAGTATTTATGTCTTAGTCACCAGAGTGTGTATTGGTGTTTGTGTGTGTGGCACTCAGTGGATATATTGTAGGGAATCTAGGCAGAGACATCCATTCGATTAGTTATTTAATTCACAGGAGCTATATTTAAAGAGTACATCAATAAAACACCAAGTTTCCTTTCATACAATATATGTTTAAATAATGAAAGGTATCGTCATGTATGAAACTGTTCTCCCTTGTTCTCTCCATGTGTCTGATATCTAGTCATAATATCAGTTATTAGTTAAGATCAGGATGGTGATTACAGATTCAACAAAGCTAAAACATGTCTATGTGAATCTTAATGATAGATTGGTACTTTTGTTCACTCTTTTCATTGACATCCTTACATGTGAAACCTGTATGGAGATAAACATGGTCATCATGAATTTGGAATGCCTCTTTCCAAAGGAGACCTTGATGGGAGGTGCCCATGCAGATAGTAAATTGAGGTAACACTCTGACAAAAAAATATACAGTATACTAATATGGTCTGTTAATAAGCATCTCATAGAAATTACTACGACATAACGCAAATGCTCATCTCTGTGCATTACACACTGGATAAAGAAAGCCAGTCTTTTCCTGCAAAACATGGCTTTCAATTAAATATTTAAATAGTGATTATTAATTGATAGGAATTTCTACAAGCTCTGCTGTGAGAGAGGGAAGTTTTACTGCTGAATTATTGAACTTGTTTTAAAAGCATCTGCACACAATTAGAGGGGATTTTTACTAGAAATATGAAGTCGTGCTTCAGAAATACTGATAGAGGAAATTTAGGAATTTATACAAGTATTCTCTTGTCTGGTTACCAGTCTTTTTAGCTAACATTCCACTCCATGCCACTCCTGTCATTTGCCAAAAACCGGAGTGGCAAGGGGTGGAACGTAATACCTGAACAGAGACTGCAACCAGGCTAGGTATTCTCTTGTAATTATAAAAAATGTGTGAGTGTTTCTGTGTGTGGTTGCAGTACCTCCCTGATATCTGGTAATGACAGGGCTCTCTTTATTTGCTACTCATACACCAACTTAATCTTTATTAATACTAATTGATGTACTTTTTTCCAAAATCAATATTCAATTTAATGGATTATCAACAACATTTTTAACAACCGGAGTACTATGCAAGATATTCTTTGTGTAAATTCCAAGCACAAGGAGGTGTAGAGAGAGAGTAAGGTGTAGACCCCAAAAAAACGGAGATATTCTTAATCGTAATATATATTTTTTAATGCTTTCTATCACATCCTCATTATAACAGTATCAGCCAGAAAATGCAACATGTAAAATCTAAATGTAACAGGGTAATAATATAAGGATGAAACACCAGATATATACATAGACGAACTAGATGGTAATTTTCCATGAAGAAAACTTGTGGGACTTGCTTTAACTCTTTAAAAGTATTTTTGTGGTAGTGGAAGAAGTTTAAAACATTTTAATTAAGCTAATCAGTTAAATATAGTCAAAGCTAAATGTAGAAAAATAATCGGTCTGCTTACTTTGATATACTACTTTATCAACCTTATTTCCTTGGATTGTGGGTCAATTAGATCACACATTTCATCAGAAATAACTACATCCAGACTAAACTTTTATACACTCTCCTACTTGAATATCACAGTATATGACAACTGTAATAACAGATTACAGAAGGTAATGAGGCATTGTTGAAGTTTTAAATAAAACATAACTGTATTTTTTCACAACATATTTGGACGACAGCAGGATGTTCATTAAATCCTCTCTGGGCTGGAGGAGGATACATGGGAAGAGGGACCCACCGGCCAGAAAGGGGGAACCCCTTCCTTCAGAGCCCCTCTGCTCCCAGGGGGGGACACAAGTTAACTGAGCATAGCATACATCTGATAATCATTATTTGAAATGCAATTGTAGTTTAGTTTTTGTTTTACCATGAGCATGTAGACATTTAAAAATGTATTTTGCTTTCACAACGTATTTTGACTTTTGCTTTTTTACACTAACATGAAGGAAGAACTAATGCAAGCAGTGAAATGTGATACCAATGTTTTAGTCAAGATTCATACCTGAGAGATGTCTGAAGTGAAAATGCAGTACACATGGTTGTGATAGCTGTAGTACGTCTGCAGCACACCTGAATGGAGGCAATGTTGTGGATGAGAAATTAACACTGGATTCAGCCTGGTATTATTTTCTGTGGTAGCAGCTTGTATCAACCGTGCGTACCCTCTATCATGAAACAATGTCAAGATGGGCTTGCTTGACCTGGATAGCAGATCCTTGTTGAAGTTGCCACAGACGATGATCGGTTCAGTGCCTTTAAACTATGACAATGGAAGGAGTGTGTGTGCGTACTGGTTTTAATGTGTTTATTACTTCTTACCTGTAGAAAATAATAATTTTGGCACTTCAAACAGACTAAGTAAGCAGGGGCATTAATGCTCAGTGAGATCATATGTTGCTGTGGTAACCAGGGAGCTTTCAATAACAAAGTTACCTGACAGTGGGAAGTTAGATGAAAGGAAAATACAACTCAAAAATATATTTTGGCATTTGTTTCATTAGTCCACTGTTGATAGTCTAATTTGTTTTGCATGTCAGCAATCAAGTTTTCAAGATATAAAACTTTCAAAATACAGAAAGTGTCACAGTATGATAGTATGATATGATATAAAACACATGACACTTTATGCATTTTGAAAGTTCTATATCTTGAAAACTTGATTGCTGATATGCAAAACACTTTGGGACTGTAACAACAGTGGACTAAAGAAACAGATACAAAAATATACAGTCGTTTTTGAGTGGAATTTTCCTTAATGAAATCAGTTGATACAATTACTTAAACAGCTTTACCTCATGATTGGTAGAAGCTATTCCTTTTCTGATTTCCGTTTTGAAAAACTAGAATTAGAGGAAGTTTTCATATGCTCTGCGTTTTTGTCTAATTTGTTGTAACCTCGGTTACCCGAAACACATGTACGTTTGATTGGTAGAATATAATTATGTCCTAATTTCAGTTTTGAATATCAGAAAAGCAGACTTAGATATTTCATGTGCTATGTTTTTTTTTCAAATTTGTTGGGAAAGTGGCCTGAGTAGCTGATTGTGTCAAAAGCGACATTGTTTATGCCGAATAGAATACGTCTTTATCAATAAAACGTCACAATAGGGTGCAGAGCGTTCAATTTTCCTGCTGGGGGGCAAGGAGACCCCCGGCTCCGGAATTGTTAAATAAATGTTAACTATTTGGCTGTAATGTCATCACCTCTTGAAGAGCATAGTCAGAACTACACATTTCCGATGATTCCATGCAAAACAATTACGCACATTTGAGCTCTATCATCAGAGTTATACAGCAAGTAACTGCATCCTTTTCATGATCAGTGTTAGCTGATGTTTAATTTGAAAGCTATCGTACTGATATAAATGTTGTACAGTTGTCTAAACATAGTGTGTAAGTGGACCTAATGTACTTTTTTTCTCCAACCAACATAGTCCTACCTAGCGAAGTTAGCTAACGTTATCCCCTTTTCAACATTGTTTTTAAGAATGTTAAATCACGATTGCGACTACATTGACTGATGGACAACGTCAAATTGGTTAGCTAGCTAATAACACATCACGTCAATATGGCTAGTTAACGAGCTAACTTTCAGGGGATAAACTAGATGGCTATATCCAAATATTGTTTGATTTGCTTGCCATCTATAGGGGTGATGACAGTAGTCCAACTGACAACTTTACCACGAGGACTTACCGATCTAAAGCTCGTTCCAAAAGCCTAATTTCTGATGAAGAAAGGCTAAATGACACGTTATTTGCTTAGCTAGCTAGCCTAGCTACTTGCCAAATGGATAGACTACCCTCATGTATCTGAACATACATGATCGATTGATGTTTACTGATCATGAAAAACATGCAGTTACTTTCTATATAACTCTGATGATACAGCTTAACGTGGGATAATCGGAAATGTGTAGTTCTGACTATGCTCTCTCTTCAAGAGGAGATTATATTAAAACCAAATATTTATAGCATTTATCCCTTGAAAACGGCACGCAGTTGTCAATGGTTTTAGCGGAGTTGAGGGCTCCTTGGCCCCCAGCAGCCAAATCGAATGCTCTGCACCGTATTGTGACGTTTTATTGATAATGACCTATAGACTACTGGTCTCATAATGTCACAATGGGCCCATTTAGAATGTTGAGGAAATCCCTTGAAAGTTGATGGAGGAGGATAAGAAAAACAAAAAGCTTAATAATTTAAACAAGTATAAATGTTATCAAAAAGTTGTATAATAGCACACTATTCCAGGCCTGTCTAAGCATTTTAAAGTTTCTAGCTTAAACTGTGTAAGAGGTGTAGCGTTCTAAAAATAACTAGAAGTTAGAAATAATTATTGCTGTCGCAAGTCCCATTATGCAAGTCCCATTAATAAAAAGTCAGAAGTATGACAAAGATTTAGAGTGGGACGTTTGCTGTCGCAAGTCCCAATTAAAGGGTGGATTTGGGAGAAAAAGAGAAGAGGAAAGTCAAACCAAGCATTGAGAATAAATAATCTTATATTCATTTTCATTCCGCTCCTGTTCACATTGCAATCATAATTAGCAGAAGTACCTTTTATTATCTTTATTCATTTTGTTAAATGTAGAGTTTAGGGATTGAGCCGAAGGCAACGTCAGTCTGTAGGGAAGAGTGTCGACAGGGGTCATGAGGGAGAGCTGGTTTGTGCTTCTCAGTGCACATTCATTCAAAACTCATAAAGGGAATGCCCGGCACATGCACCTGGTTACAGTCGTCAGGCAGCTGGAGGTGGGTGTGATCTGGGGATGGGCAGATAGGGTCATGAAGGTCAAAAAACAGACAGCGATGGTTGTCAGGGTTCACAGCATGGGCTCCCTGCAGAGCACAATCTCCAGCTCGGAGCGGTACAGCTTGCCCCCGTCCGACAGGGCCATGATGCTCTTCTTGTAGCCAGTCAGGTTTTTGGTGTCCACCTCCTGAGAGAAGACAAGACACCCTTATCCATACAGGTGCTTCTGTAATGATGCATTAGAATGAGAGATTCAGCATTATGGGGAATTGAGAGATAAACTCCAAACCTTCAATATTATCTCACCTTTTTGTTCTTTTCATAGAGGTCACGCAACAGAGCATCGAGCTCCTGCTCATCAATGTAGCCATTTCCATCCTGGAAGGAAGAGGGGAAACATTTAATTGTATTTATTTATTTCACCTTTATTTAACCAGGTAAGCTAGTTGAGAACAAGTTCTCATTTGCATCTGTGACCTGGCCAAGATAAAGCAAAGCAGTGTGACACAGACAACAACACAGAGTTACACATGGAGTAAACAATAAACAAGCCAATAATACAAACAAGTCAATGACACAGTAGAAAAAAGAAAGTATATATACAGTGTGTGCAAAAGGAATGAGGAGGTATTCAATAAATAGGCCATAGGAGCAAATAATTACAATTTAGCAGACTAACACTGGAGAGATAAATGAGCAGATGATGATGTGCAAGTAGAGATACTGGTGTGCAAAAGAGCAGAAAAGTAAATAAAATACAGTGCCTTGCGAAAGTATTCGGCCCCCTTGAACTTTGCGACCTTTTGCCACATTTCAGGCTTCAAACATAAAGATATAAAACTGTATTTTTTTGTGAAGAATCAACAACAAGTGGGACACAATCATGAAGTGGAACGACATTTATTGGATATTTCAAACTTTTTTAACAAATCAAAAACTGAAAAATTGGGCGTGCAAAATTATTCAGCCCCTTTACTTTCAGTGCAGCAAACTCTCTCCAGAAGTTCAGTGAGGATCTCTGAATGATCCAATGTTGACCTAAATGACTAATGATGATAAATACAATCCACCTGTGTGTAATCAAGTCTCCGTATAAATGCACCTGCACTGTGATAGTCTCAGAGGTCCGTTAAAAGAGCAGAGAGCATCATGAAGAACAAGGAACACACCAGGCAGGTCCGAGATACTGTTGTGAAGAAGTTTAAAGCCGGATTTGGATACAAAAAGATTTCCCAAGCTTTAAACATCCCAAGGAGCACTGTGCAAGCGATAATATTGAAATGGAAGGAGTATCAGACCACTGCAAATCTACCAAGACCTGGCCGTTCCTCTAAACTTTCAGCTCATACAAGGAGAAGACTGATCAGAGATGCAGCCAAGAGGCCCATGATCACTCTGGATGAACTGCAGAGATCTACAGCTGAGGTGGGAGACTCTGTCCATAGGACAACAATCAGTCGTATATTGCACAAATCTGGCCTTTATGGAAGAGTGGCAAGAAGAAAGCCATTTCTTAAAGATATCCATAAAAAATGTTGTTTAAAGTTTGCCACAAGCCACCTGGGAGACACACCAAACATGTGGAAGAAGGTGCTCTGGTCAGATGAAACCAAAATGGAACTTTTTGGCAACAATGCAAAACGTTATGTTTGGCGTAAAAGCAACACAGCTCATCACCCTGAACACACCATCCCCACTGTCAAACATGGTGGTGGCAGCATCATGGTTTGGGCCTGCTTTTCTTCAGCAGGGACAGGGAAGATGGTTCAAATTGATGGGAAGATGGAAGGAGCCAAATACAGGACCATTCTGGAAGAAAACCTGATGGAGTCTGCAAAAGACCTGAGACTGGGACGGAGATTTGTCTTCCAACAAGACAATGATCCAAAACATAAAGCAAAATCTACAATGGAATGGTTCAAAAATAAACATATCCAGGTGTTAGAATGGCCAAGTCAAAGTCCAGACCTGAATCCAATCGAGAATCTGTGGAAAGAACAGAAAACTGCTGTTCACAAATGCTCTCCATCCAACCTCACTGAGCTCGAGCTGTTTTGCAAGGAGGAATGGGAAAACATTTCAGTCTCTCGATGTGCAAAACTGATAGAGACATACCCCAAGCGACTTACAGCTGTAATCGCAGCAAAAGGTGGCGCTACAAAGTATTAACTTAAGGGGGCTGAATAATTTTTCAGTTTTGGATTTGTTAAAAAAGTTTGAAATATCCAATAAATGGCGTTCCACTTCATGATTGTGTCCCACTTGTACAGTTTTATATCTTTATGTTTGAAGCCTGAAATGTGGCAAAAAAGGTCGCAAAGTTAAAGGGGCCGAATACTTTCGCAAGGCACTGTAAAAACAGTATGGGGATGAGGTAGGTAGATTGGGTGGGCTATTTACAGATGGACTATGTACAGCTGCATCGATCGGTTAGCTGCTCAGATAGTTGATGTTTAAAGTTGGTGAGGGAAATAAAAGTATCGAACTTCAGCGATTTTTGCAATTCGTTCCAGTCACTGACAGCAAAGAACTGGAAGGAAAGGCGGCCGAATGAGGTGTTGGCTTTGGGGATGATCAGTGAGATATACCTGCTGGAACGTGTGCTACGGGTGGGTGTTGTTATCGTGACCAGTGAACTGAGATAAGGCGGAGCTTTACCTAGCATAGACTTATAGATGACCTGGAGCCAGTGGGTCTGGCGACGAATATGTAGCGAGGGCCAGCCGACTAGAGCATACAGGTCACAGTTGTGGGTGGTATAAGGTGATTTGTTAACAAAAAGGATGGCACTGTGATAGACTCTATCCATTTTGCTGAGTAGAGTGTTGGCGCACCAGAGCTCCAGTGCTCCCCCACAGCCCGGTCCATCCGGTGCCTCCTCCACGCACCAGGCCTCCTGTAGGTCTCCCCAGCCTGGTGGGTCCTGTGGCAGCCCCATGCACCAGGCTGTCTCTCCATCTCCTCCCTCCAGGTTTTCTCTCGAGGCCAGAGCCGCCCGTCTGTCCTGAGCTGCCAGAGCCGCCCGTCTGTCCTGAGCTGCCAGACCCGCCCGTCTGTCCTGAGCTACCAGAGCCGCCCGTCTGTCAGGCGCTGCCAGAGCTGCCCGTCAGTCAGGAGCGGCCGGAGCCGCCCGTCAGTCAGGAGCGGCCAGAGCCGCCCGTCAGTCAGGAGCTACCGGAGCCGCCCGTCAGTCAGGAGCTGCCGGAGCCGCCCGTCAGTCAGGAGGGCCGGAGCCGCCCGTCAGTCAGGAGCTACCGGAGCCGCCCGTCAGTCAGGAGCTACCGGAGCCGCCCGTCAGTCAGGAGCTGCTGGAGCCGCCCGTCAGTCAGGAGCTGCAGGAGCCGCCCGTCAGTCAGGAGCTGCCGGAGCCGCCCGTCAGTCAGGAGCTGCAGGAGACGCCCGTCACTCAGGATCTGCCGGAGCTGCCCGTCAGTCAGGAGCTGCAGGAGCCGCCCGTCAGTCAGGAGCTGCCGGAGCCGCCCTTCACTCCGTCGCTGCCGGAGCCGCCCTTCACTCCGTCGCTGCTGGAGTCGCGCTTCACTACGGTGCTGGGGGAGTCTCCCGCCTGTCCGGCGCTGCCGGAGTCTCCGGTCTATTTGGGGCCCGCTGTTAGGGTTCCCAGTACAAGGTCAGCGCAAGGGTCGCCGCTCCAAAGGCGCCACTTAAGTGGGCCAAGACTATGGTGGAGTGGGGTCCACGTCCCGCGCCAGAGCCGCCACCGCAGACAGACGCCCACCCAGACCCTCCCCTATAGGTTCAGGTTTTGCAGCCGGAGTCCGCACCTTTGGGGGGGGGGGGTACTGTCACGTTCTGACCTTAGTTCCTTTTTTATGTCTTTGTGTTAGTTTGGTCAGGGCGTGAGTTGGGGTGGGTAGTCTATGTTCTTTTTGCTATGTTGTATTTCTGTGTTTGGCCTGGTATGGTTCTCAATCAGAGGTAGCTGTCGATCGTTGTCTCTGATTGAGAATAATACTTAGGTAGCCTGTTTTCCCCATTTGGGGTGTGGGTGATTATTTTCCGTCAGTGTTTGCTCCATACGGGACTGTGTCGGTTTCCATTTATTCTCTTATTCTTTTGTTTTCTGTGTTCAGTTATATTTCATTAAAATTATATTATGGACACTTACCACGCTGTGCATTGGTCCGATCCTTCCTACTCCTCCTCAGAAGAGGAGGAGGAAAACCGTTACAACGCACCTTGACATTTCACTCATGAATCCAAAATATGTCTTGTATATGGCTGCTCAAGAGCAATAACTTTAAATGCATAAGGAGATATTATGGAGAGGAAGGGCCATGGCACTGAAGATACCGTGGTGTTGTGTTTCTTTGGGAATTCGGGGGAAACAGGCTGTCTTGGTTGCGGGCTGTCAAAAAGTTTTATTTCTCAAAGCTCTGTGCATTTACATTTTGGCACTGTAGCCATGTTAGTTTTCAGTTGACCTGGTGTGCTTCTTACTATCGCCAGTCTTTTTACCCATAATCCCATAACAGTGACAGCGGCTGCCAGTGATTCAGCTGCAGGGGGAGGTTGAAACAAACACTGAAATAATTATGCACGTAAATGTTTGATGCATATCATGTCTACACTGGCGGTGTTTCATTTCTAATTGAGTGTCTACCCCAGTCCTCTCAGCAAGCCTCTAGTCCAGACATCGGCACGCAAATATTTGTTCAACTTAAATACCTCTATAGCAAACTGTATCATTTTAGAATATCCAATCACATATCTAAATGTACCTTGTCGTAGAATGTGAAGATAGCACTGAACTGCTCAGAGGTCAGCTTGATATCCTGTAAAACACATTCGGAAATAACAGAGCACCGTCATTTTACTGGGTTAAATAGCAAATTAATGATTGTGTTAGGAAATATCTAATTATCATGTTGCTGGTATGTTTATTAGCCAAAATTACTGTGAAAACTACATTTGTTTGAAGGGATTATCAGTTCCTCTTGCACACTCCTCACCTGGAATTTCAGTAAGAAATTTTCCTGAACTGGGAGAAGCCTTAAAAGAGAAGAACAGAATAATTTCCATGAAAAAACTTGTTAGGAGTGTTGGATGCTGAAGGCACACATGAAATATAAAAATGTCTTCTTAGTTGCTGACAGTCACCTCGCCATTTCAGACAGGCCCAGCTTCCCATCTCCGTTTAGATCAAACATCTTGAGCTGCAGAGAGAGAGAGAGAGAGAGAGAGAGCGAGAGAGAGAGAGAGAGCGAGAGAGAGAGAGAGAGAGAGAGAGAGGGAGAGAGAGACATTAAAGCATTGGGCCTTCTGCAGTTGTGACGGCAAGTTTGGCTCTTCACACATTATTATTTTGATTTACCTCTGTTGGCAGTCTGTTGTACATACAAGTTGCTAGTCAACTCTAAGATTGGTAAAGATTGGTTCTCTCCCCAGAGTAATTCAGGTCAAGCTTTAGGCCTTGAGGTTGAAACAGGTGTTTGCACATCTGCTGTAGGAACACACAACCCATAGGACATTGTGAGTCCCACTCCCAACCACTCAACCACATAGCAACCACCAGCATGACGGGACAAGAGTTACATACAGTACACTCTTAGAAAAAAGGGTTTCAAAAGGGTTCTTCGGCTGTCCCCATAGGTGAGCCCTTTTTGTTTCCAGGCAGAACTCGTTTTGGTTCCACGTAGAACCCCTTTGGGTTGCATGTAGATCCTGTGGTTGCATGTGGTGCAGGATGTTGGTTACTTCTCAAATAAGTCTGTGAGGAAGGGCTTGGGTACAATACAGGAAGGGTTTCATTTAGACTGAAAAGACTCACTATTGTCTGTGTGTACTCGTGAAGCTTCTGGTCATCATAATGTCTGTTGGCTTTCTTCAGCAGGTCTGAGAGGAATCCCTGTGGAGTGGAGAAATATGAATAAACTATAATTGACTAATAGGTCAAAAACAATCCTATGACCTTAGCGAGCCTGGCTTGTCTATACTTTAGCCCAGAGGCCCCAGTTATTGGTTTCCGTCAGTTATATAAGTATTGGCTTACATAGAGTTGGAGGTATCACATACTTTCTCAGATCCTTTATTGAAAGAAAGGGTAATGCTATCTATCACTACCAGCTTGTTTTACAGTAAGACCCTGCTTATAAGACAGCAGAAAATACTTTAGAAATGAATTACAGTTTCAGACAATAGCATAATGGGTGGTATTACAAGTCATGATTTGTATAGTGTCCTCGTCTGACAGCCACTGAGAAGAGAGGAATTTGCATTGTCCCCATTTGCCTCACTGCATCAACACAACAACTATACCTGCAAGCATTTGGGTGTTGGTTTCTAAAGATTAATTTACATTGTAAAGCATAATGATGCATCTATCTCCTTGTTTTCTTATAGCTGGATCGAATGACAAGGAGAGATAACTATTGACTATGGTTGGAACTCTACCATAGTTTGTAAAAGGACCTACTGTAAATGTCTCTTATGGATGGGTAGTCATTTCCTGCAGTCAAATGACTCATGGTTTTGTCTTCTGTGATGTATATGAAGTGTAATATTGGGTTGCAAACTCAAAATGTAACACATTTCAACTGTATCTGACATGGTACTTGTGTCTTCTTTTTCTAAGCCCCTTTGATTTCAAATTAGATTTGTTTAAGACTACCAAGAAACACTCTGTGTGACCCTGATTTAGCCCACTGCGGTGAAACAAGTGAGAAACCATACCTTCAGTTCATTAGCTTCAATGTACCCACTGCGGTCTGTATCGTATCGTCGCCATGCCTATATATGCAAATACAAAGTCACACTCATTAGAAAGAAAAAAAATAGACATAGCCAATCACTTTCTCCCACAGTAGTACCAATCACTTTTTAAATGAGCCACCTCATTCCTCCACTCACAATCAAGCACACTCTAATGTTCTGTGACACCAAAGCAATCGAACTGGATTGTATTAATAGGATTGCATGGGACATGCATTAATTACTCTCTGGCGGGACAGAACATTTTTAAAAGAAGAGGAAGAGCACAAAAAAATCATATCCAATTTCTGTTGCTGGTAATTGTTAGCTTTTTCTTCCTGTAATCACACTATGATTCTCATGATACTTTCTAGATTTTCAATTCCGTTCTCCTACACATTGTGAGAGGGCAAGGATAGAGAAATGCATTTTAATTAATGTTTTAATCTAGCAGCTGTCCCTGATTCCAGAAAGTGCTCTTATCAAAGATAGATGCCCTCCCTCTCCAGGTCTATGGAGAATTACAGCAGCACATCTATAATATATGACTCTGAAAATAGAAGTTTGTACTTCCTCAATCTATCCTTTTAAATGCCTTCCCTACCACACCTGGTGATGAAAAAATATTCATTTTCTCTTTCTCATTTCAATGTTTCTGCCTTTGACATAATGGGTGTCCATTGGGTGGCTGGGTGGTCCCTCCTGTTACTACTGATAATCAAACTCTCTCCATTCACACTATGAGGACTAATCTGACAGAGCTGTCATGTGTCTCTGAAATTGTCTGCTCCATGAGTGAGTGATTGTGGCTTTCCACTTGGCAGAGGACACATACAGTATGACAGAGAAAAATTATCTTTGAGTAGGATTTGTTTTTGCAATGTAATTGCAGTGCAATTCAGTAATATGATTTATGTATGATTTGGGCAAGGCCAGGAATCCTACATTTGGATTGTTATTGGATTTAATTGCTGTGTCTAATTGTTGTTTTTCATTCTGCCTTATTACAGTAGCTCTATATTTCCAATCACAACAACACACATAAACAGCCTGTACCCGTCTTCAAATTCTTAATACTCAAACCATCTATATTCACCACTTACTGCCATGAATTCAGAACTGGATCCCACAAACTCTCTGAAGCAAAGCAGGAAGTTTTCCTCTGTGGGCAAAATCTGAGCTAGCTGGAGAAAGAAAGAAAGATTAATGAGGGGGAAAAAATTGAAAACTTTTGTTTCTCTGTGTTTGATAGTGTGAAAAATACTGTGTTAGATGATAGAATCTTATCTCTTAGACAAAGATTACTTGAATAAAGCATCGAGTCATCAACAGTTTCAGAACACATCTACCGTAATAATGTCTGATTGTTTCTGCATTGATATGCAAACTGTCTGAGATCATTAAGAATAATCCTCACTGGTGTATTCAAATCCTCAATGACCTGAAATAGGAAATGGAAAAATGTCAGCTCACCTCAGACATCTCAATTCTCCCATCTGCATTCTTGTCAAACTTTTGCATGAACTCCTTCATCTTCTCTTTGAAAGTGGAGTTTGATGGGTCCTGTAAAACATGCACAAATACATCCAAATACAGTTTGTCATGACATAAACATCAGTAAAGATCAGTTGTTTTTTAATGCAAACCGTCCTCTCATGTTATAGGGCTGTGGTCACTCACATTGTTGTGACAGAGCTAGTTTTAGATGTTAGTGGTTGTTACACTGGGCAGACAGAGATTGTCGCTCTTAAACAGACAACCCTCCCCTCCCCAGCTAAAGGGCTTGTCATGTTCTAGTCACAGACTTTATGCAGCTCCATGGAGTTTATGTAACATGATTACTGATGCTCTTTGATTCCTTTGTTGTACACACACGAGATGCGATAACAGAAACATTATTGTGCTGACTCCTCCCAAGAAAAATGATATTTTCTATCTGTGGGAGAACTCTCTGGAGAACTTCATTTTGATGTTGCTTGAATAATTAATTAGCACTTGGTTGGACAAATCAGTCACATTTTAATTACTGCTAGTGGTCCAAACTCAGTCTTCGGGACCTAAAGTGGTGCACGTTTTGTTTTTTTCCCTAGCACTACACAGCTGATTCAAATAATCAACTAATCATCAAGCTTTGATCATTTGTGGTGCTAGGACAAAAACAAAAACATGCACCCCTTGGGGTCCGGAGGACCGAGTTTGGGAAACTTTAGTCAAGGTCCAGGGATCATTCCCTTACCACTCCGGCCCCTTTCCGTGAAATCTCCAACTCCCTGAAGAAGTTCTCCAGTTCCTTGCCCTCGATATAGCCATTGCCTGCAACAGAAAAAAACGGTGATTTGACCAATCATCCCAAGATTGTATCTAACATATAGGTAGACTGTGAAGCATCAAATATCCCCATGTTATATACAGTATAGGACCACTGTGAAATGTGCATAAATGTGAGATTATACATACTCTTACATTTTATAGCAAATTAGGCCAATACTTCCCTGTTTTACAGCAATTTTTTCAAGTTTATCTTGCTTACTGGCTGATTGGATGGCTGGCTCAATGACTGACATTATAACTAGCTAATTTGTTGTCCAGGTGGTTAGCATGCTGCGAAGTTGGCTCTGGCTGATGTAATTGGCGAGATAGCTTGCACCCAAACCATGGAAATTGCTTAATTAAATCCCTTGAAGGGGTCTCCCAGTCTTGAAATGCACCACTACTCTCTCTCTCTCTCTCTCTCTCTCTCTCTCTCTCTCTCTCTCTCTCTCTCTCTCTCTCTCTCTCTCTCTCTCTCTCTTTCCATCTCTCTCTCTCTCCGTCTCTCTCTCTCAGTCTCTCTCCGTCTCTCTCTCTCCGTCTCTCTCTGTCTCTCTCTCTCTGTCTCTCTCCGTCTCTCTCTCTCTCTCTCTCTCTCTCTCTCTCTCTCTCTCTCTCTCAGTCTCTCTCCGTCTCTCTCCATCTCTCTCTCTCTCTCTCTCTCTCTCTCTGTGCCTCTAATTGCGTCTTCCAAAGTCTTTTAAGTCCAGTTATTTGAAAAGACAATGGGGAAATCTCTGCCTGGCATGAAAGTGTAAGAAATCAATACAGTAATCTCAACTTCAAATAAATGAGGATTTCCCATCTGTGCCTAGTTGCACCCTTGCCAGGACTATTTGGATGTCTATAAATAATGGTTAAAGAAATTATAGCTTTAAAAAAGGCAACACTAGTGAGATGGTTATTATAGTGGCTTTTGACAAAAACCAACTATGCATTTCTTATCAGTGTCACGATTTAAATGTCTTACAAATGCCTGTGTATTAATTTGCCTGTGGATTCTAGTGACATTTGCAAGTGGCTGAGTAGCGATGTCTCTGGGGAAGCAGCCAGTATGATATTTACCAGAAGAACAAGTATATGTCATTATGAACAAAGAACATTTGCATTTTGTGACAGCCCTGAATTTGTCTGAACCTTCTCAGTGCTTCTCCTCCCGATGGGATTACACAGAAAACATGATTTAATCCATATAGTGCGGATTTAATCCTACCAATATCATCATGAATATGAACTTTGTATAGCTATGTGTTAGTAAATCACTTAAGCACCAACAAGCTGGAGTTGAGCACGTACAGCTGAAGACGGAAGTTTACATACACCTTAGCCATATAACTGCGTGGTCCCATGGTGTTTATACTTGTGTACTATTGTTTGTACAGATGAACGTGGTACCTTCAGATGTTTGGAATTTGCTCCCAAGGATAAACCAGACTTGTGGAGGTCTAAAAAACAAATCTGAGGTATTGGCTGATTTCTTTTGATTTTCCCAGGATGTCAAGCAAAGAGGCACTGAGTTTGAAGGTAGGCCTTGAAATACATCCCCAGGTACACCTCCAATTGACTAAAATTATGTCAATTAGCCTATCAGAAGCTTCTAAAGCCATGACATAATTTTCTGGAATTTTGCAAGCTGTTTAAAGGCACAGTCAACTTACTGTATGTAAACTCCTGACTCACTGAAATTGTGATACAGTGAATTATAAGTGAAATAATCTGTCTGTAAACAATTGTCGGAAAAATGACTTGTGTCATGCACCAAGTAGATGTCCTAACCGACTTGTTAACAAGACATTTGTGGAGTGGTTGACAAACGAGTTTTAATGACTTCGACCTAAGTGTATGTAAACTTCCGACTTCAACAGTATATTGCAGAGAATGCTGTGTATGATAATGTGACATATACAGTACACTAGCCCAGAGTATGTAATGCAATGTCCCATGATCTTTCAATTATCTACTCAGACCCCAAAAGTAAATATTTCATTGGAGAATTTCCATCCACAATGAATGAATCCTGAATGTCTGTCTAAACAATTGTGGCAATAGAATGTGGCCAACTGTATTGGTTTAGGTCCCACTTTGTGGCCACAGACATGTCCAACATGATCTGATATTAGCTTCCTATTTATTCTTAAAAGTAAAGGTATCCCTCAGAATGTAACAACTTAATAGTAGCATTCTACTGTTATGCAATCAGAATGCATTATAAGACTTGATCTTATCCTATCAGCCATTTTGAGTCTTTTTTTTTTACATATAGAATGATATGCCATTAGTTTACAATTACTAGGCTAATATCATTAACACATGCTGAGAAACATTGGCAATCATTATGGTGTTATGTGTTTCACGTGCCAGTACATTTGATGAACTGTTCAAAAATACTATCTGATTACCTAATCCCCACAAGACTGGTGGATTCTGATTTCGAAGCCATGCAGAATCTACAAAAGAGTACATTATAACGGGACTACACTATCATGTCAAGTCTTACATTTATAACTGCATCATAATACACATCTGAAACGTCAATATCAGACACACATTCGTTAGGTATATACAGTAACTCTGTGTGTTCTCCATAGCAAAAATATTAATTTAACATTTTTTTGTGCGCCTAATCATTTCAGCACCATGGACAACGACGAAATCGGTATCCCAAATTATCTGGACTAGCCCGTTAGGCATATTTGCACCAGAGCAGAAAAGCACCCCGTAGGCCTACTCTATCCGTATGTCATGTTGTCTATGCAGCAAATGCTCAAGCCAGAGAGACAGTGCAGTATATGCCCTATAGGGTGGAACCACAGCACCAATCCCTGTTTGCGCTCAGAGAACATAAACACCCAGAGGGAACGTATAGTGATCCAAGAGACTCCTCGCGTTTGGAGGATTCTCATTCCGCTTCAACAACTGGTCGGGACGGAATGTGCAGTTAACACTATTAATGGGGGAGGATGCCCAGATGATGCGAATGGTAATGAGTGTGGAGGGGCGTGGGCTCGTGCGCTTGAAATGAGCTGAGAACTCATTATATACCATATAATACTGGAAGTATACAGTAACCTGTCTCCGTTTTAGTTGGGATTTAATCTGTATCGTGAATTACACTAATTTAATACTATTGAATCAAACTTTTTCATGCCGAAAATGTACGTATACAGTAGGAATTTGATTGACCAACTTCCTCCTCTTTTCAAACATTTAGTTATATTTTAGACGCAACTTTCTAAAGCAGGATTCCAACCATCAATGACCATCAATGATGATGCCTATGGAAACTGTCCTGGGTCCTGACACCATCATCCATTTTTTTATTTTGTTTAATCCTTTATAAAACAATACAGTTGGATAATATGGCTAGTTTATTTAAGTATTCAGTTAGGTTGTAAATGATTAGGCTAAGGCCTATACAAAAGTGTAACTTATTGTGTGGTTAGGCTACATATGTTTTAAGTGGACGACGGACCGTGGCACACGCCCATCCTTCCTTTAGCGCACGGTGCACTGAGGTATGGACTAGCCGTCAGATGCGTATTGATCGACCAAACAGACTGATGTACATTGTAATACTGATGTACTACATTTATCTGATTGGATTATTGTAATAACAGAATAAAAACCATGCATCCATACAATCAACCTTTTTAAATTAAACATTTCCACGAGCAATTCATACACAGTAACCTATTCTAACATTTCTAAGGATATAATATAGTGGCCACAATTAATTACCTTTATTTATAAATAATACTTTTTAACAATCTCAACAGTAACACCAGGAGTTTTCTAGCTGCTTTCCTACCTGTCAAGCACTTATTTTCTTTTCCACACAAAACGAAAAAAGAAATCGACATTCAAAACATCCAGCGGATTAGACCGTACGATTTTTCATCTTGGACAAAAGTTATGATATACAACACTTTTTAGATAACGCTATCCCAATATCCAAGCTGCATCTTTAAAAAAAACGAATAGCCTTGTTTAGCCTATGATATTTTCTTCTTGTAAACCAAAATATGTGATGGACTATTTATATCCTATGTCACCTACTCTATTCGACATGTTAGTTTACATTTATATCTGCATTTGAAACAATACCTAGTTTTTTTTGTAAATGCTGCGTAAAATTCAAAGTAACATTTTGGACAACTTTGCTCTCCGGTACTGACCGTCGGTATCGAAATGGTTCCAGATGTCGATGAACTGGGTGGCGCTCAATTCCGCCAGATGAAGGTGTGGAGGCTGCTGTAGTTTGTTTGCCATCTTCCCAACAACTTTTCCTCCTGTGCGCTAGAATATCCCGTGCAAACTTTTTCTCTGTAGGTCCACAATCCACACTGTAACAACCCTGCGCGCTGCCGGAGCTTTTAAACCAAAGTAGAGACTGCAGTTCCCATATAGTCATGCGGGTGGCGCAGTGACACCAAGATCAACGCCCCCACACATCCATTCGTCTGTGTTCGGCTGCTTCTGCGAGGTATCATGCGGAGAGGGATGTTTAATTAATAGTCCGAATGCATCCAAATAACTTCAATGGACTGAACCTTCTGTTGCTGTTCGGGTTTTGAACTCTGCCACCTCGAACCAGATTTCTAGGCTATTTGGTTTAAATTATGTAAATCACAGTGAGAGTCTGTGCAGGAATTGTATTGCTCCATGTGCAGAAAGTGCATCAAATTCCCTCAATGTATAATTTCCTTCTTTTATTTTCATTGTCAATGTGCATGCATGTCGAAGATGGATTGGCATTGAAAATTGTATTAATCCTTACTGTGTGTTTAATTGTTTTCAATAGACTTCATGGACACATCTGTGTTTACAATCACAGTAGGATAATCTGGTAGCAAGGAATTTCCAAAAGGCTTGGGTATTATCCTCAGTCAGGAGAACCAGAGCCCAGGGAGGAGACATGTCTGTGCAGTAGGACTGAGGAGCATAGTAGTAATTATGGTAGTCTTACTTCTGCTGTACAGCCACTGCACTGCATGCAGCTGTTGCATGCAAATCAAATCACAGGACGGGCTCATAGTCATCACTAGAACAGAATAAATGAAATGCTATCGAATGCAGCAAACACATGTTTTCTATGTTTGATACCATTTCATTCACTCCATTCCAGCCATTATTATGAGCCGTCCTCCCCTCAGTAGCCTCCTGTGGTGTATGTTTCTGAGGGGCCATGGAAAGCACAGTTCAGGCGCCCTGTAACACACTTTCCCTCAAAGCCAAGCACTGGTTTTTACTTTGTGTTGTGAAAGAACAAGATTAATGGTGGACTCCACCTTGTACATTATGGAATGCAGGGTCACAAATGTTCTAAAGCATGTCAGTAGAAGCTTTGAATGGGTTTTCAATCACCTGCTCTGAGGTTCCAGGACTCTGACACCATGTGGTCTCGAGTTAGAATTATTATTTTTTGCACATTAGGTGGAAGCATCTGTTTCTGTTCCGAATAGACACCGATTTTTAACTACTGTACCCCTGATCTTTTTCTGGCCAACATCACTATCCACATCTGTTTCATAGATTCATTAAACCGAAGTTAATTTGAATGGTACAAATCTGATCATCGTGATTGTGCACTGTAATCTTCTGAGTTTCTCAGATTTCGGTAATGTCAGACCAGTGTAAGTTCTCTGTAAAATAAAAATGGTTGCACAGTTTGTAAATGTCAGATTCTTCCTTTTCAGCAATGATTCAAGCACAAAGTGAACTGTATTAGTGAGAAGGTAAACTTGTCTTACCATAGTCGGGTAGGCAAAAGGATAAGGTGCTTTAGGCCTAATACTTTTTTTGAACTAAATGACTACACACATTAGGCTACATTTATTTTCCATGATGTGCTATGTAGGCCTACTGTTGATGTGGTTATTGCGCCCTCTGCCTTTAATTAGGTGACTAGGCTAAATCAAATCAAATGTATTTATATAGCCCTTCGTACATCAGCTGATATCTCAAAGTGCTGTACAGAAACCCAGCCTAAAACCCCAAACAGCAAGCAATGCAGGTGTAGAAGCACGGTGGCTAGGAAAAACTCCCTAGAAAGGCCAAAACCTAGGAAGAAACCTAGAGAGGAACCAGGCTATGTGGGGTGGCCAGTCCACTTCTGGCTGTGCCGGGTGGAGATTATAACAGAACATGGCCAAGATGTTCAAATGTTCATAAATGACCAGCATGGTCGTATAATAATAAGGCAGAACAGTTGAAACTGGAGCAGCAGCACGGCCAGGTGGACTGGGGACAGCAAGGAGTCATCATGTCAGGTAATCCTGGGGCATGGTCCTAGGGCTCAGGTCCTCCGAGAGAGAGAAAGAAAGAGAGAAGGAGAGAATTAGAGAACGCACACTTAGATTCACACAGGACACCGAATAGGACAGGAGAAGTACTCCAGATATAACAAACTGACCCTAGCCCCCCGACACATAAACTACTGCAGCATAAATACTGGAGGCTGAGACAGGAGGGGTCAGGAGACACTGTGGACCCATCCGAGGACACCCCCGGACAGGGCCAAACAGGAAGGATATAACCCCACCCACTTTGCCAAAGCACAGCCCCCACACCACTAGAGGGATATCTTCAACCACCAACTTACCATCCTGAGACAGGGCCGAGTATAGCCCACAAAGATCTCCACCATGGCACAACCCAAGGGGGGGCGCCAACCCAGACAGGATGACCACATCAGTGAATCAACCCACTCAGGTGACGCACCCCTTCCAGGGACGGCCTGAGAGAGCCCCAGTAAGCCAGTGACTCAGCCCCTGTAATAGGGTTAGAGGCAGAGAATCCCAGTGGAAAGAGGGGAACCGGCCAGGCAGAGACAGCAAGGGCGGTTCGTTGCTCCAGAGCCTTTCCGTTCACCTTCCCACTCCTGGGCCAGACTACACTCAATCATATGACCCACTGAAGAGATGAGTCTTCAGTAAAGACTTAAAGGTTGAGACCGAGTTTGCGTCTCTGACATGGGTAGGCAGACCGTTCCATAAAAATGGAGCTCTATAGGAGAAAGCCCTGCCTCCAGCTGTTTGCTTAGAAATTCTAGGGACAATTAAGAGGCCTGCGTCTTGTGACCGTAGCGTACGTGTCGGCAGGACCAAATCAGAGAGATAGGTAGGAGCAAGCCCATGTAATGCTTTGTAGGTTAGCAGTAAAACCTTGAAATCAGCCTTTGCTTTGACAGGAAGCCAGTGTAGAGAGGTTAGCACCGGAGTAATATGATCAAATTTTTGGGATCTAGTCAGGATTCTAGCAGCCGTATTTAGCACCAACTGAAGTTTATTTAGTGCTTTATCCGGGTAGCCGGAAAGTAGAGCATTGCAGTAGTCTAACCTAGAAGTGACAAAAGCATGGATGAATTTTTCTGCATCATTTCTGGACAGAAAGTTTCTGATTTTTGCAATGTTACGTAGATGGAAAAAAGCTGTCCTTGAAATGGCCTTGATATGTTCGTCAAAAGAGAGATCAGGGTCCAGAGTAATGCCGAGGTCCTTCACAGTTTTATTTGAGACGACTGTACAACCATTAAGATTAATTGTCAGATTCAACAGAAGATCTCTTTGTTTCTTGGGACCTAGAACAAGCATCTCTGTTTTGTCCGAGTTTAAAAGAAGCTTGCACAACTCACTCAGCTTTAATGCCAATTACTAGGGCTTCGGTGAAAGGATTCAGATGAATTAGAAATCCACACTCTAATCATATTTCATATGGCCCTGGAGGATTCAGTGATAAGGCTGAAATTCTTTGAGGACCAGAGCGTCCAACAAACATATTCCTTTACAATTATGAAACCGCATTTACCATGCAAATCTTAACACACTTGTTATGAGTGGTCATGTCAAGGGTAATGGTAGATCTGGTTTAGGTCGACAGCTAGTCAGTCTTCCTGGGGTCCGACACATTAAAAAAATACATTACAGACAAAAATACTTTACATTCATTACCATTTACATACATTTAAACATCCTTGGACATGCAGATCGAGTTTCAAAGGTCAAGAATGACAATGATCAACGCCTTATCTGTATTGAGCTCGGAAATGAGGACACACCTTGCTGTAATAATGTGAGTTTCCAGTGAGAGGCTACTGGCTGCAACTTATAAGTGGGCTTTAGTCCATGACTTTGTCTGGACTGAGCTGCCCTGGCTTTGTGGCACAGCGTCACAATATGACTAGTGATGAAAATTGTGAATGAACTCAGTTACTGAGAAATATGTCCAGTAAATCAATGCATCCACAACCTGGCAGTCTCACACTTCCTCTTATCTCCTCATGACATACTGTGTGTTTTCCTCTCAAGGCCACTTGAGCTTATTACTGTACACCCCCATTGAGAATAAAGCAGAGGCGACACTGGCTCTGACACTGGCTCTGACACTGGCTCTGACACTGGCTCTGACACTGGCTCTGACACTGGCTCTGACACTGGCTCTGACACTGGCTCTGACACTGGCTCTGACACTGGCTCTGACACTGGCTCTGACACTGGCTCTGACACTGGCTCTGACACTGGCTCTGACACTGGCTCTGACACTGGCTCTGACACTGGCTCTGACACTGGCTATTTATTTTACCTTTATTTAACTAGGCAAGTCAGTTAAGAACAAATTCTTATTTTCAATGACGGCCTAGGAACAGTGGGTTAACTGCCTGTTAAGGGGCAGAACGACAGATTTGTACCTTGTCAGCTCAGGGGTTTGAACTTGCAACCTTCCGGTTACTAGTCCAACGCTCTAACCACTAGGCTACGCTGCCGCCCCACTATGACACTCAATACAGAACAAAAAACTCTCCGAAACATCAATGTAATGTATCCTATTTCGTGCGTAACACCCACCAACCAGGATGGCTCATGAGAACATGTTTAGTGCAACAGACACCATTTAAATGTCACAAAGCCTCAATAACCCATAACTTTATATGGAATCTCAGCTAACATAATCTAAAATTAGCGGTTAGCTAATATGATCTATAACAGACAGTCAGCCAATACCATTTGAACAGGCCCATCTTCCATCAGATCCAGTGCTGTCAGACCAGTTTGGAAATATTGAAAGTCTTTATTCAGCAACAATGTCTCAGTCTATTTCCTCCGCAGGTCTTTTCACCGTGGAATAGTCTCCCGTTTATTGGCAAGACAGGGTCAGATAGATCATCATTCTGAGATGAGAGCTGTCACCATGCATAGAGGTTTAAAGCATTGACCTTAAGACAATAGCACTGGTGTTCTTTTCCTTCACCCCTCCATTCTTTTGGTTATCACTCTGGTTTTTTCTATTCAGGAAATGTTTTTGTCTCCTTCATGAATATAGATTGATTGACACGCAAACAGGGAATAGCAATTGTTCATATACATATTAGAACCGCCTCTGACTGATAATGTTGTTTTCAATTGTGGTTCCCATCTCTGCTGCTCATGTATCTCTTTTCTTTCTTTCTTCTTCTACTATTTAGCGATTTTAATGAGCAAATAAAGAAAAACTTAAACAAACTTTCAAAAGAGTGTGTGTTGTTCCACGGTGCACTGGTGTGTGTGTAGGCGGGAATCTCCCAAAATAATTTTAAATCCCTCTCTTATTATTACACTGTATTTTACAGACTCTCCCTCTGGTAGCTTCGAACATTTGATGCAAGAGAGTAAAAAAAAGTATCTCCGTCAACAGTGGGATTGCTATTTACTGATTACACCAAAATGTGTGTGTGTGTGTGTGTGTGTGTGTGTGTCTGTGTTGTTAAGAGATATCAGGGTAGGAGAGACAGGGAGAGCGTGCCTCTTGATCTAAAAATGGGCACTGTTTTTTTTTTAGCTTGGTGTGTGTTTATATAGAAGAGAAAGACCATATTGCATTTTATTGTGAGTGATTTACAAGTTTAGTGACTCATATGGGTTTACTGTTAACTGAAATCTGTTATCCACATAGAGATCTTGGAAAGTGTCCCTGAAATATGGGGCCTGAGAGAACAAAGTTGCAGTGACATTAATGTGTAGTGAGCCAAAATGGATTTGGGATCTTTACGATGATTTAGCAGTTGTTGTTTGAGAGATGGGGGGGGGGGGGGGGGCTGCAAAAAGGGATGCAAGATGTGCCTGGAAAAGAGAAAAGAGGAAAAAGACAGGAGGAAACAAAAACAATCTCTGACATCTGCCAAAAATGGAACAAAGTGTGCAATGTATGATTAACACATTGTATCTACCGTAGCTTGCTCCCAGAGACATCATGATATCATGCAATAAACTATGAGATTGCCCAAACAGCTCTGCAATAGTTACACGTCTGCAAGTGGCTAAATTAAATACTGTGATGTAGCACTATCGCTCATAGCAATGCCAATGTTGCCTTCCCTGTTATAACACAGCACTGTTCCAGACATGTGGTTTTTAATCTAACCTTTGTGTGGTGGTCAAATAGATTTGAATGATAGGAATTCAGTAAAGCTTATGCAGGGTTCTCCCCAAAGAATGTGAGAGGCGCTGCAGACTGGTTGCACCACGATGCACCATTATGCTCAAAATTTTACCAGTATCATACCACCCTGCATCCCAGTGCTGGCTTGCCTCTGAAACTAAGCAGGGTTGGTCCTGGTCAGTCCCTGAATGGGAGACCAGATGGTGCTGGACGTGGTGTTGGAGGGCATGTAAAAGGCATTTGGGTGAAAGAGAAATGGGGGAGGTTTGGGCAAGTTGCTGTGGGGGGTGCAGGGCTGTTGGCCGAGTTAGTGGTAGCCAGGTGGAAAGCATGGCCAGCTGTAGAAAAATGCTTATTGAAATTCTCAATTATCATGGATTTATCGGTGGTGACAGTGTTTCCTAGCCTCAGTGCAGTGTGCAGCTGGGAGGAGGTGCTCTTATTCTCCACGGACTTTACAGTGTCCCAGAACTTTTTGGAGTTTGTGCTACAGGATGCACATTTCTGTTTGAAAAAGCTAGCCTTTGCTTTCCTAACTGCCTGTGTATATTGGTTCCTAACTTCCCTGAAAAGTTGCATATCGCAGGGGCTATTCGATGCTAATGCAGTACGCCACAGGATGTTTTTGTGCTGGTCAAGGGCAGTCAGGTTTGGAGTGAACCAAGGGCTATATCTGTTCCTGGTTCTACATTTTTTGCATGGGGCATGCTTATTTAAAATGGTGAGGAAAGCACTTTTAAAGAATAACCAGGCATCCTCTACTGTCGGAATGAGGTCATTATCCTTCCAGGATACCCGGGCCGGGTCGATTAGAAAGGCTTGCTCGCTGAAGTGTTTTAATGAGCATTTGACAGTGATGAGGGGTGGTCATTTGACCACAGACCCATTACGGACACAGGCAATGAGTCAGTGATCGCTGAGATCCTGGTTGAAGACAGCAGAGGTGTATTTGGAGGGCAGGTTGGTTAGGATGATATCTATGAGGGTGCCGGTGTTTAAGGATTTGGGGTTGTACCTGGTAGGTTCATTGATCATTTGTGTGAGATTGAGGGCATCAAGCTTAGATTGTACTCTGTATGACACATAATGTTGTTCTTAACCATTTTTAAAAAGAGTAATTTTCTTGCCATAGATAGAAGCATCTTTGGAGATATTTCTTTATTTCTGGTGGTAGGCTGATAGGCTCCCTGTGTTAATATTTCATCTCAGCTCCACTTCTACAGTGTGTTGGCAGAACTGTTGAATTATGTAATGGATTGGGGATGGGAAATTCCTTTTCATTCACCACATTTTGGAGCATGTTTAGTGTATATGTTGATGTGTCCATATCTACAGTTGAAGTCGGAAGTTTACATACACTAAGGCTGGAATCATTAAAACTCATTTTTCAACCACTTTAACAAACTATAGTTTTGCAAGTCGGTTAGGAAATTTACTTTGTGCATGACACAAGTCATCTTTCCAAAATGTAGACCTCCACAAGTCTGGTTCATCCTTGGGAGCAATTTCCAAATGCCTGAAGGTACCACGTTTATCTGTACAAACAATAGTACCAAGTATAAACACCATGGGACCACGCAGCCGCCATACCGCTCAGGAAGGAGAGATGAACGTACTTTGATTCGAAAAGTGCAAATCAATCCCAGAACAACAGCAAATTACCTTGTGAAGATGCTGGAGGAAACATGTACAAAAGTATCTATATCCACAGTAAAACAAGTCCAATATCGACTTAATCTGAAAGGCAGTTCACCAAGGAAGAAGCCTGTGCTCCAAAACTGGCATAAAAAAGCCAGACTATGGTTTGCAACTGCACATGGGGACAAAGATCGCACTTTTTGGATAAATGCCCTCTGGTTTGAATAAATAAAAACAGATCTGTTTGGCTATAATGACCATCGTTATGTTGGGAGGAAAAAGGGGGAGGCTTGCAAGCCAAAGAACTCCATCCCAATCGTGAAGCAAGGGGGTGGCAGCATCATGTTGTGGGGGTGCTTTGCTCCAGGAGGGACTGGTGTACTTCCCAAAATAGATGGCATCATGAGGAAGGAAAATTATGTGGAAATATTGAAGCAACATCTCAAGAAATTGGTCAGGAAGTTAAAGCTTGGTCACAAATGGGTCTTCCAAATGGACAATGACCCGAAGCATACTTCTGAAGTTGTGGCAAAATGCCTTAAGGACAACAAAGTCAAGGTTTTGGAGTGGCCATCATATATCTTTGACCTCAATCCTATAGAACATTTGTGGGCAGAACTGAAAAAGCGTGTGCGAGCAAGGAGGCCTTCAAACCTCACTCAGTTACACCAGCTCTCTCAGGAGGAATGGGCCAAAATTCACCCAATTTATTGTGGGAAGCTTGTGGAAGGCTACCCAAAATATTTGACCCAAGTTAAACAATTTAAAGGCAATGCTACCAAATACTAATTGAGTGTATGTAAACTTCCGACCCACTGGGAATGTGATGAAAGAAATAAAAGCTGAAATAAATCATTCTCTCTACTATTATTCTGACATTTCACATTTTTAAAATAAAGTGGTGATTCTAACGGACCTAAAACAGGGAATTTTTACTGGGATTAAATGTCAGGAATTGTGAAAAACTGAGTTTAAATGTAGGTGGCTAAGGTGTATGTAAACTTCCGACTACAACTGTATGTTTTCAGTGCTGTGACCCAGTTATTTCAAAATACTGATAGGGATGGTGTTACGATCAACTAGGAGTGGTGGTGGGTGGAATCAGGCGCAGAGAGCAGGGTTCAGTCTTTCTTTCAAATGTATTCCCCAGCGCAACAAAACAGTCACGCCAACACACAGGGCGTATAATAAGTTGCCGGTCCAAACAACAGGACAAAATAGTCCGGAGAATAAATATATGAATAACTCACACCACCAAACACAGAGTAACACAAACAAGCCCGCACAAATACCCAGCGGGCCTAGTGCCCTTAAATACCCTACAAACAAACCCTAATACAAAACAGGTGTACCCAATTACCCAATAACCCAAAACAAACGGAAAGGGAATCGATGGCAGCTAATAGGCCGGCGACGACGACCGCCGAGCACCGCCCGAACAGGAAGAGGCACCGTCTTCGGCAAGGTTCGTGACAGATGGGGAGGAGGGATGTTGCGTGGGGGCGTATCCCCCTTGTCTTTTTCTCTCATTTCATCAGATTCCTTCTTTTTATTGATCAACATTAATGATGATAATCATCTCACTTGCCCTTTTATTTTTCCCCAATTGGTAGTTACAGTCTTGTCTCATCACTGCAACTCCCGTACGGACTTGGGAGAGGCGAAGCTTCACAACCCAACCAAGCCGCACTGCTTCTTGACACAATGCCCACTTAACCCGTAAGCCAGCTGCACCAATGTGTCGGAGGAAATAGCGTACACCTGACAACCGTGTCAGCGTGCACTGTGCCTGGCCCGCCACAGGAGTCACTAGTACGCAATGGGACAAGACATCCCTGCCGGCCAAACCCACCCCTAACCCGGACAACGCTAGGCCAATTGTGCACCGCCCCATGGGTCTCCCGGTCGTGGCCGGTCTTCGACAGAGCCTGGACTCGAACCCAGAATCTCTAGTGGCACAGCGCTACTCGGGAGGCCCACTTGCCCTTTTAAAACAAAGCATAACATAAATGTACTGCTCTATGAAACACATTAAAAGACTGTTCTCTTCCCATATTGCTCATGAGTCAATATGAACATAAACAAGAGGTAATAAACCATTCCGTTCAAAGGATTTTCACTACCTGTAATCTCACACTAACATTGCTCCTGCACAAACACCCTCACGCAAGCACACACACACACAACCTCCTACTCAAGGTTCTCAGTATTGTTTTGCCTATACTGCATGTGACTCTCACAATAACAGTACACAATTTTATAAGTGTAATTTGCTGGTTTTAAACCGTATATTATGTGAAAATACATTCGATTTTAGGACAACTGAAATGAAAGTAAAGAAGTTAATCTCCTACATACAGTACATTACTACTCCTCAACTGTGAAAAACATCTGACAACAACAGTCTCCTTTTTATGATTACGAAAATAACTGGTCCCCAATATACAAAACATTAAGGACACCTGCTCTTTCCATGACATAGAATGACCAGGTGAATCCAGGTGAAAGCTACGATCCCTTATTGATGTCACTTGTTAACTCCACTTCAATCAGTGTAGATGAAGGGGAGGAGACAAGTTAAAGAAGGGATTTTAAGCCTTGTGCCATTCAGAGGGTGAATGGGCAAGACAAAAGATTTACATGCCTTCGAACGGGGTATGGTAGTAGGTGACAGGCGCACCGGTTTGTGTCAAGAACTGTAAGGCTGATGGGTTTTTCACACTCAACAGCTTCCCATGTGTATAAAGAATGATCCACCACCCAAAGGACATCCAGCCAATTAGACACAACTGTGGAAAGCATTGGAGTCAACATGGGCCAGCATCCCTGTAGAACGCTTTAAACACCTTGTAGAATCCATGCCCCGACTCAATATTAGGAAGGTGTTCCTAATGTTTGGTATATTCAGTGTATGTTAGTTTAAAAAAAAAGTTTTACTTCTCATCACTCTGAGAAATTTGATTATTCTTATAACCATGATGAGTTTTGGCGATCTCTCCATCGAGTAGCAGTCGGATTCTAGAAAGGTAGAATAATAAGTCTAACAAGGAAGAAATATACATTGTTAATCATTACTAATGAGCAACAACACAATGATTGTTGGTCCACGTGATATACAGACCATTGATTTGACTTTCAGTGCTTGATCCCATGATCACATTGACCATGAGATTCATTTGTACTTAATAATTGTGCAATACATTAATGTACATGAAGGCTACATATCTTACACTTCAGTGTGATGCATTTTCAGTTTTGTTTTAATTCAAAGGAATATATTATTTTCAAGTATTACATTACTTTATAGCCATGTGGACAACCCCTTTTTGAAGAGGTGAGTTTGGTTAGTATGCCTCTTTACAGTGCTTCAGTTTAGAGATTACACAATGAAGACAAATCCTAGCCTATAAGATGTCAAATCAAACTGAAGTAGCAATACTAGCATTAGCCTCTGTGCTGAGAAATGTAAACAAATAAGACATTATTTAAAGCTATCTAGCCTTTCCTTCAAATTACGTATATCATATGATTGCAATGATCTGTCTGCTAGCTATTTCTCTAGAATATATGCATCTGTGCTTTCTGTATAACATCACCTTACAGTAGCTATGTTCCTGGGCAGTTAACACAGACAGACTGGGGCTGATCTACATCTTAGCCAGCAGGTTACTGATCAGCCTCTGTAGGTCCTGAGTGCGCATTCTTGTGGTATCCAGTACCTCCTCATGGTTGGCCTTCTCCAGGCTGTCGTAGTCTGTGACCACCTTGTTGGTGATGAGAGACAGGCCAAAGACACGAAGACCACAGTGACGAGCCACCACCACCTCAGGGACTGTACTCATACCTACAGAGCACAGAGAGGGTGAAAAAGAAGACAAGCACCAGAGTTCTGTAGAAGAAATGGACATCTATTGAAAGATTTCAGGGCATTGATAAAGCCCAATGAACCATACTAACCCACAGCATCTGCGCCTAGTTTCTGGAGAGCTCTGCACTCTGCGATGGTCTCAAAGTTGGGACCTGCCACCATGCAGTACACGCCTTGCTGGATGAAGGAGGAACAGCCCTGCTCCTCAGCAGTCTCTTTGGCCAGTATAGAAAGGTCTTTGTCATAGGCGTCCGACATGCAGGGAAAACGGACTCCAAACCTGAAGAGATACATAAAGTCCTGTGTCATATCAGAGACCCTCAATGTCAGGTAAAGGATAAAGTACAATCCAAGAAGTCCACAAGTATAATACCCATGCGCTTTACTGTAATATAATGCCAGTAATCAGGCTTCTCAGACAGCAGGAACGTGCAACATGACCCTTCCTTCCAAAGATCAAGAGACTGCTATTCTAACCAGGAGTGATGGAAGGCTCACCTTTCATCGTTGTGACCACACAGTGGGTTCTGGCCTGCAAAGCCTGGCATGTTGATGTGATCCTTGATCAGCATGATGTCACCTACTTTAAAGTTGGGGTTCAGCCCCCCAGCAGCATTAGTGACAATCAGGGTCTCCACCCCGAGCAGGAAGAACACTCGCACCGGGTATGTCACCTAGAGAGAAAGAAGAACTAGAGATAAGAGATCACATGCTCAGTACTAACATTTTTTAATAGCAAGCCTGCACTGTTTTCATTTAGTGTGTTCCCTCAGGCTACTACTCCACTATCACATATTTACAATACAACATCCATGTGTAGGTGTGTGTAGAGTGTGTGTCTTATCATGTCAGAGTGCAGATTATATTGTGTCCAAAGATTTACGATGAAAATTCAACTCACACTGTCAAAGGTTAACCCAAATTGCCTGGTATGCTACTTTTACAGAGGTTAAAAGCTAACTCAAGACACTAACTGTGTTATTCTAATATTATGGTACTTATGTTCTTCATAAAAGTACAAACTGGTGAAGTATCATTGAGTATCCTCACTACTCATTTGAAAGAATATAGTAGCTGCATTTAAAATTAAATATCATCCCATAAAACAGGTGTCAGGTTTACCATGGGATATACAAGCATTTCAATACACTTCCACAACATACAGTACATAAAAAATGTAATGAGGATATGGCTCTGGTGGGTGGAGAGAGTGGAGCTCACTGTGGCAATGTTGTAGCCTTCGTAGAAGTGGAAGCGGCCCTGCATGCAGACACACTGCTTCCCCTGCAGCTCCCCAAAGACCAGCTGACTGGCATGTCCTTGTACTGCAGTGGTGCAACAAGAAAAAAAGGTGGAGCATTTTTATAGAATTACTGAATGTAAATATTTCAGTCAGGTCCCAAGGACAGGAAGCAGCAGCCAGCATTGGGTGAAGGTCTGGTTCTGGGTCACAGTGAAAGACTGGTGTTCTTACTTCAACTTTCAAAACATCCACTTAAATATTTCTTATCTAATATTAAATGATTAAATGCATAAGTTATCAATGATCATTATAACATATATTGAACTTTGGTCAAGTGTTCACTAAGCATAACACTGTAAGATAGTATGTAATGTCTACAGGATGATGTAATGATGCATGTACAAACTGAAGACAGTGTGTTGCTGTACATTTTCCGGTGGGACAGTACAGGATAAGGATATTGTCTGACCTGTGCTGTTGGGGAAGCATGGGATGTCCTTGTAGGGAAACACAGTCTTGTTGTCCAGCAGGTCAGCCAGGCCGCCCAGGCCAGAGCCACAGATGATGGCTACTTTAGGCCTCTGCTCAGTGTGGGACAGCAACCAATCAGCTGTTTCTCTATAATCCTCATATTTGTAACTGAGGAAAGAAACATAGTAAGTGCATGCTATTCAGTGAAATATAATAATAATATATGCCATTCAGCAGAAGCTTCTATCCAAAGTGACTTACATTAATTTGTGCATATATTTTTACATATGGGTGGTCACAGGAATCGAACCCACAATCCTGACGTTAATTTAAATCATCAAAGATAATCTGTGTTTCAGCTGAGATAGGTTACTATATACCTTTCATCTGAACACAACCAATAGTAACTTTTCTTAGTTGATGAGCTCAACCTGTCAATTACAGAAGGGTGATCTTCAAAAGTATCTTAGCAACTTCTACAGCTGGTAAAAACAGAATCACAGACACAACACACCCTGTAACCCCCTCTCTTGGTAGTGTGTGTGTGTGTGTGTGTGTGTGTGTGTGTGTGTGTGTGTGTGTGTGTGTGTGTGTGTGTGTGTGTGTGTGTGTGTGTGTGTGTGTGAGAGAGAGAGAGAGAGAGAGAGAGAGAGAGAGAGAGAGAGAGAGAGAAAGAGAAAGAGAGTTTATCTACTTGAATTAAATTGAATCGTGAGTTCAACAAAATGTAATTAACTTCTACACATTCAAACTCTACAAGCACATCGACTTCATTTGAGACACATCACTGTTGTCGGCAAACTCATCGGGTGAATGATTGATTGCAAGTCCTGTAATTTAAAAGCAGGCTTACACAGCTTTTATAAGTTACCATAAACCCAATTAGATCACTTGACTAGAGGTCACTCTAACAAACATTAGTTGCAGAAGGCAGTTTGAGTTCTGCAAATAAAAAAATAAATATCATCCTCATATTCGATGTTAGCAATAAACCTCCAGGCACCATAAACTTTTATATCGGCAGGGCATGTTTTATGGGTTGTATACGCTTCATAATAAAGCTGGATTTAAAATGGAAAATAGTGGCAATTCAACCTTCTGCTCGCTGTAGTAAAATGGTGGGAGCTACAAAGGCTCAGTGAGCAAGTGAAATAAGCAGCAGGATTGGATGATTCAGTGGCAGCGCAGTGCGGAGCTGTCCGTGGTGCTGCTGCCTGCTGCGGGATCAGCGCATTCCATTCAGGATGGTCCACAGAGCCGCGCGACTGCACACTCCTACTGAACCAAGCGCACAATGAACACGCACAATGGCCACTCATTTTGTATTTATTGACAGACAACGGCGAGTCCCTTTCCTTTCAAATGAGCTGGCAAAAGCTAGGGCTACTTTCAATGCTTGAATTCGTTTTGCATAGAGTTTGCATGAAAAGGAAGCATGTTTCTTTAAGTGCTGCCCACGCTAACGTGTATCTACGTATGAGGATGTAGGCAGCCTAGTTACTAACAATGATAGGGAGATAAAAAGCTTAAATATTGTTAACCTTATAAACAATATACATTTTCGATATGTAAATCAACTATTTGTATTGATATCTATCAAATAGAGCCACGATAATCTCTTGCCATATGTCAAAAATATGCCTATTTCATGTAGCCTAATCCACCGACACATTGTTACCTACGATATGACGATTTTACTGACCTAAACTGGCATTTTGGCAGAACTTTCATGGGTTACTGTGAAAATTATTATAGGCTCTACTGTGTAGCCTATCAGGAGGACAACCGTTCACTTCGTTTTACTTCGATATACACCAATATGTTATCTTACCTGCATTTGTTTGAGGATGACTTGTTCATTGCTGATGATGAGGTAAAGCTACAGTAGAAATGGTTTGTTCTTCAGGCACAGCGTTTAGCGACAAATGGTACTCGTAGGACAAGGTCAGTGATGGGAGGGTGGCGTGACGGAGGAGGAGTCGTTGAACTTGCGGTTCCTTTGAAAGGTCTCGTTGTTCTAATCCAATTGTCTAACAGACTGGGGCGCTCACTGACCCGCGCAATAAACCTTGACAACATAGGGAACTGAAAGGATCCTATGACTAAAGCAGAACAAATAATACATAACTCTACATTAAAGCTTAACCACAAAACAATGATTTACTGACAGTGAAGGTGCATGAAGGGGAACTTTTTTCTACCTGAAACCACGCTCTCACACTGAAAATACCCACGTTAATAGTTTGGTTAACACTCAGAGCAGAGACCTCAATTAGTCAACTATGATTTGGGCTGGGGGGGGGGGGGGAATCCCCCCCCAAAATATAATAAAATATGCCCACTCTTTTGAATGTCTCCATGTGCTCTGACTCATGTGAAATGCAAAAAGTGTGGTTAGACGTCAGGTTTTGGCCTGGTTGTGTAGGACTACATCGAGAAATATTGCAGTTTGCAGGCTACTTCAAGGTCTTTATCGGCCCATTTGCTGAAGTCATGTTCTAACTCAACCTGATATCTTATCAATTAATGTGGCATAGGGAGTTAGGCCTGGACTCATTCTGTAATTTTTTGGTGATGCAGAATAGGCATGTGCATTTTGAGAGAAATCCCCTGGTATCAGGGTCTTCAGGACAAAATAGTCTGCTACTCTATTATTCATGATCTTTCACAGGTTCTACTACCTAGTGCATACTCATGCATATGTCTACTGGGATAAAATAACTGTTAAAGAAACATTAAACATTTTTGATAGCAAACATTACAAATATGCTGGCACCACAATTTATAGATTAATACCCCAAATGTAGCATACATATTGTCTAACAAGACTTCCAAACTGTTACTCCAGTATTTATGCTGCAGTAGTTTATGTGTCGGGGGGCTGGGGTCAGTTTGTTATATCTGGAGTACTTCTCCTGTCCTATTCGGTGTCCTGTGTGAATCTAAGTGTGCGTTCTCTAATTCTCTCCTTCTCTCTTTCTTTCTCTCTCTCGGAGGACCTGAGCCCTAGGACCATGCCCCAGGACTACCTGACATGATGACTCCTTGCTGTCCCCAGTCCACCTGGCCATGCTGCTGTTCCAGTTTCAACTGACCTGAGCCCTAGGACCATGCCCCAGGACTACCTGACATGATGACTCCTTGCTGTCCCCAGTCCACCTGGCCATGCTGCTGCTCCAGTTTCAACTTCCACCTGACTGTGCTGCTGCTCCAGTTTCAACTGTTCTGCCTTATTATTATTCGACCATGCTGGTCATTTATGAACATTTGAACATCTTGGCCATGTTCTGTTATAATCTTGGCCACCCCACATAGCCTGGTTCCTCTCTAGGTTTCTTCCTAGGTATTGGCCTTTCTAGGGATTTTTTCCTAGCCACCGTGCTTCTACACCTGAATTGCTTGCTGTTTGGGGTTTTAGGCTGGGTTTCTGTACAGCACTTTGAGATATCAGCTGATGTACGAAGGGCTATATAAATAAATTTGATTTGATTTGATTTGATTTCACATGTAGTTTGAGTGCTCAGAAAGGAATGCATGCATAGCCTACTAATGAAGCCTAGTTAGATAAATCTAACATTTGTCATCTTGATACCCAATTAGAATTATTAACTTTGATCATTAATGGGTTTAACATAGGCGGCTAGATAGAAGACTGGTCACTCTAATAAGAGAGTATGGGTTGGTTCGTCTCAGAGGTACATTTGGATACATTGTTTCTGACGTTGCCTCCCCGAAACCCACCCTTTTATTCCCGCTTTGGACACGTGACCAATGATCAATGAGGACCACGTGACCAATGAGAAGAAACCAGCACGCCTGTAGAGTCGGTGCCATGGTAACGGCTAAATGCGCTACAAACTGAAAGGAGAGAAAGAGAGGGACAACTATTGGTGACTATTCTGTAAGTTTCAAAACAAATGCCAATGCCTGGTTACTAGGAATATAAAGAACCTAGAACTGAGTATAAAATGTTTGAACTGGTTTGATAATGTAGACACATTTACTGAAGTTTATAGCTAACGTTAGCTAGTTGCTAACGTTAGTTGGTTGCTAGTATAACGTTATTGTACTGTTTGCAGATTTGAACGCCAGACGAAATATTGACACATTTTGATGGATTCAATATACCTTCGTTACCACCAATAATAATAAATTACTCAGCCAAAGTAAAGACAATTCTAGCTACAGTGCTGAAGAACTGTTATCTCTGCGCACAGGCTGTAATTGATCCAAAACACGAAATAAATTACTTTTGAGCACTGTTTACCACCAGACTTGCCAAGTAACATAACTTCAGCAGGGAGGAAGAGAGAGGCCCAACTCAGGTTTCGTTTTTTCGCCCACAATGAATTCGTTTTTTGTATGGCGATTAATGAGAGAGTGGTGAATTTGGTCAACAAAAAATGAATGGTTTATTTGCTAAGTTATTGAGGTTTATTTGATCGAATAGAAGTTTCGTAATGCTTAAGTTGTTACGAGTGTACTGATATAAGTTGGATACGAGACATCCAGGTGTTGTGCCGAAAATCTCCCATGTGCCAGAATTCTCCACCCTTCGCGTTCTTCATTGCTGCGACTTGCTTGCTAGTTGATTTCTGCTCTTCACTCCGTTGTCAGTTTAGCTTACATTTCACTGATCTAAGTAGCAGAAAGCATTTTGGGCTGCAGTTTTCGGTTTGGAGATTTGTTTCAAGTGTATGTGGCGGTTCTAGTTTATATGGCGCCCTGGGCGAACTCCCCTTCAGTGCCCGCATCCCGGGGCGCTCGTGTCCCGCCCCCGGCAACAGACGCCTCACAAGTCCTCAACTTGCAGCTTCAACCAGTCTCAACGTCAACAGTGAAGAGGCGACTCCAGGATGCTGGCCTTCTAGGCAGAGTTGCAAAGAAAACTCCATATCTCAGATTGGCCAATAAAAATTAAAGATTAAGATGGGCAAAAGAACACAGATACTGGACAGAGGAACTCTGCATAGAAGGCCATCATCTTCACTGTTGATGTTGAGACTGGTGTTTTGCGGGTACTATTTAATGAACCTGCCAGTTGAGGACTTGTGAGAGGTCTGTTTCTCAAACTAGACACCCTTATGTACTTGTCCTCTTGCTCAGTTGTGCACCGGGGCCTCCCACTCCTCTTTCTATTCTGGTTAGGGCCAGTTTGTGCTGTTTTGTGAAGGGAGTAGTACACAGCATTGTCTGAAGAAAGGTGTTTGTTTCTGCCCATTTTGAGCCTGTAATTTAACCCACAAATGCCAATGCTCCAGATATTCAACTAGTCTAAAGAACACAGCGTTGTTTCAGAAAAAAGGTATTTGTTTCTGGCCATTTTGAGCCTGTAATCAAACTCACAAATGCTGATGCTCCAGATACTCAACTAGTCTAAAGAAGGCCAGTTTTATTGCTGCTTTAATCACCACAACAGTTTTCAGCTGTGCTAACATAATTCCAAAAGGGGTTTCTAATGATCAATTAGCCTTTTACATGATAAACTTGGATTATCTAACACAACGTGCCATTGGAACACAGTAGTGATGGTTGCTGATAATGTGCCTCTGTACTCCTATGTAGATATTCTATTAAAAATCTGCAGTTTTTAGCTACAATAGTCATTTACAACATTAACAATGTCTACACTGTATTTCTGATAAATTTTATGTTATTTTAATGGACAAAAAAATGGCTTAAAAAAAAAAAACACGGACATTACTAAGTGATAAAATCATTGATCTGTTTAAAGATAATGATTAAATAATTCTACCCTGAAACGTAACCATTAGCGAGTATCGTTTATGTTGCATGTATAAGGAATACTTAAAGTATTAAACACAAGTCGAATTAGGTTGGACTGGGAGAGAGAGAAATGTGTGTGTGCCTAAGAAAACACAGAAGAACAGTGGTGAGAACTATGGAGAAGGATAAAACTCACCTACTGTTTGTGTGTATGTACAGTATGTGCGTAGGATACCTACTGTTTGTGTGGAAGTATGTGCGTAGCTATAAAATGGATGTCTTTGAATAATGGACTTCAGAACGTTCTCGTGAATAAACTGTACTATCTTTTTGCATAAGCTGAGTCTTTGACTAATTGTTATTAAACCCATGGTCTTACAGATCTCAGGGATTGGTCAGAGCTATTGATTGTCAGTTATTATCATTGGGATTGAAAATTCTCGTGACACTAAGTGAACCCAAACTTTTGAAGGGTAGTGTATCTACTAGAATAAAGACTCTTAGTGAGTCTGTCTTGTTGATTTCTAAATAAATGAATTTATTCATATTCAACAGGATCCGCTGTATTCTCAAATGAACTAAACAAAGGAAGATCCAACTTTGCAATGCCCACCTCCAAGGTTCAGGCATCCCATGCGGCTCTGCCAAGCCTGCCTCTGAAAATACCAGAGGGATTCAAGAGCAAAGTGGTGGCACCCAGGAATCCCAAACTAGTTAGAAGAGAGGATATGCCTAAAAAAGTGAGTACATTCATATGGAGTGTATGTTTTCAATATACACATGACTTGCATCTATTATTGAATATATCCTCCTACTTCATTATTAATTTATATATATAAAAATGTGTCCCTGACTTTGAAATGAGTGCAGTTCTATGTTTACTTATTGATGAACTAACTGATGGAGAGATGTTATTATGGGGGAAATTAAGCAGAATATGTGTTTGAGTTGACCTATTCTAAAAGGGGAGAATAATAACATTCCAGGAATATGTCTGTGGTCAAGGATGGACATTTTTATTTAATGATCACTCATGGATTCTGTTCATTGAATTCCCTTTCTCAATGTAGTTGACACCATCCGCTTTTGCACAAGAGATGTCTCAATCTACGGAGGAGCGTCTGGCAAATACACATGCGATGCACCCACCACGCATTCTAGAGCTGATAGACATGACTGAGACCACTCACCAGAAGGTAAAGTCTATGCAAATGCACTACAACAGGATTTCCCAACTCGCGGCCTACAGGCCGAGTTTGGCCCGCGGGTGATTCTACAATTTTTCTGAGCAAAAATAAATAAATTTCCAAAGTATTCCCACACATAGTAGAAAGATACAGTATATGTGATTGTATACAAATGTAAGCAAGGTTTGAAATTATTATGTTTTAGTCTAATATTATATATGTTTAGGCTCAGGGGTCACGTTAATGCAGAATTTAGTTTTTCACATAGAACAAAATATATAAAACGCATAAGAAATATCTTGCTGGCCTCCCGAGTGGCGCAGTGGTCTAAGGCACTGAATCGCAGTGCTAGCTGTGCCACTAGAGATTCTGGGTTTGAGTCAAGACTCTGTCGCAGCCGGCTGCGACCGGGAGACTCATGGGGCGGTGCACAATTGGCTCATCGTCATCCGGGTTAGGGGAGGGTTTGGCCGGCAGGGATGTCCTTGTCTCATCGCGCACTAGTGACTCCTGTGGCGGGCCGGGCGCAGTGCACACTGACACAGTCGCTAGGTGTACCGTGTTTCCTCTGACACATTGGTGTGGCTGGCTTCCGGGTTAAGTGGGCATTGTGTCAAGAAGCAGTGCAGTCTCTTGGTTGGGTTGTGTTTCGGAGGACGCACGGCTCACGACCTTCGGCTCTCCTGAGTCTGTACGGGAGTTGCAGCGATGAGACAAGACTGTAACTACCAATTGGGGAGAAAAAGTGGTAAAAGAAGGGGGGGAAAATGAATATCTTGAAGCGTTTTGTGAAGGCAGATCTAAAATGCTTCTTATTGTAATTTCTGCTCGTCATCAGACCAACGTTAATTTTTTTCCACTCTGATGAGAATTCATGAACAGGCATTCTATGAGCAGATGTGTAGCTACCTTTCTCCTGTACTTTTGGTGCAAGATTAACTTTCAGCAAAACATTAGGAAATGTAGCTGGCTACATTAATTCTAAGATAAACATTAGAAATATGATGGCCATGCAACGTTTTTGCAAAAAATACCTTGCTTTTTCATTGTAAGCTCATTTACTTGTGTGGCTGCTAGCCGAATAGCATTGCACTTCTGTTATCATCTGATGAAAATGAAGATATTGTCTGTCGAATGTGTTGTACTAATATATTTTTTGTGAAGGAAAACCATAGTTGCATGCCACGATCACTCAATTGTTTTTTCTGTGAAGGAAAACCATAGTTGCATGCCACGATCACTCGATTGAAGGAACAAATCGTATAAAGCATCTGCTCTCTGCACCTCTCTCTCTCTCTCTCTTTGCCCCTTTCTACCTCCAGCGTTTTCTTGCCTCTGTAATACTAATGTTAGTTAATATAATTATTTTCCAAAGCTTGTCCTTAAATCAGAGCCCATCTTCTGAAATTGTATACAAAATTAAGTCAAATAGGATGAAGGGGGTTCAAATCAAGGCATTCTCTTTTTCACTTACAAGCTGGCCGATTGTGTGGAGTATATTTCCACAGTTGCAGAATACAGAATGTATCATCATTATGAGATGAAGGTCATTTTGACAGAATTGATATTAAGTTTATGAACCAGGCCTGTTATCAGCCTTCCCTTAGTCAGCATTGTCTGATGTGACCTTCTACTGTAGTAGTAGAGACCATCTAATGTAACTTAAACAATTGCAATTGTCTACAGTTATTATGTAATATTATTTTGTAATATGTGTGTTACTAAAGGCACAATGTGGCTTGCTCAAAAAAGTATGTTATTGTTCCTACCCTAAGAATCCTGTCTTTTTTACTTTTCCTCTGTGCTGTTCTCAGTTCTCTACCATTGATGTGGACCAGGCCATGTTCCAGCCATACCCCTCGGAGATTGTGTTCCAGAATTATACGCCCTCAGAGACCTATGAGATTTCACTGATTCTCCGTAACAATGACAAGGTAGGGCAGGGCGGGTTTGGGTACCAGGGAAGCATGGAAGGTTGATGTGAGGCTGAGCGAGCAGCCATGTGGAGAGTGGGTAGTTCTGAATTCCCAGCGATAATTGTATGGAGTACGTTATTAGGACACAATGCCCACTGGTCATTAGTTACAACCCCATATGAGCCACACCAATATGTGATTGGATTCTCCATTAAAAAGTGCTCCACTACAAACACTCAATAAACTGTAATTAATCAGATGAAAGGGCTGAATCATGCATGGACCTATCATTTAAATGGGCTCGATTACAGTTAGAAAATATGTCTCTCCTAAAACCCTGTCATGGTGTCAGAGATAAGTCAAGGAAATATATTGTTAGGCGTAGCCTATACATTTAATGCATAACCTACCTAGGATTTAGAAGAAATATCCAAATGTAACTGTCAGTCCATTATAAAAAGGTGTAAGTGCATGAAATCTGGAGAAGTTCTGTTTTCGACACATGAAAAGGCATAACAATCTTTTTACAACTCTAAAATGATTGATATGCTTTTAACTTGCCTCTCAGTTATGTTACCATTGATCAACGATGATGTTATGTCTCTTCTTTCACATGTTGATAATGCATTGTGGAAGTCACAGAGGTACAGTAATTTTACTATGTAATGCAATAGTAATTCCCAACATAATAAAATCTCTGGCCCAGCTATGTGCATTGTGCATTATTACCCTTTTTCTTATAGGCTACAGTGCATTATTACCCTTTTTCTTATAGGCTACAGTGCATTATTACCCTTTTTCTTATAGGCTACAGTGCATTATTACCCTTTTTCTTATAGGCTACAGTGCATTATTACCCCTTTTCTTATAGGCTACAGTGCATTATTACCATTTTTCTTATAGGCTACAGTGCATTATTACCATTTTTCTTATAGGCTACAGTGCATTATTACCCCTTTTCTTATAGGCTATAGTGCATTATTACCCCTTTTCTTATAGGCTATAGTGCATTATTACCCCTTTTCTTATAGGCTACAGTGCATTCGCAATATTCCTCACACAATAACATACCTCTCTTTCCCCTACACTCATCCTTTCAAATACCAACTGTTTCTACCGGTTTCATCCTTTCAGAACAGTGAAACTCATTAGTAACTACATTATGTGTTTTTTAATTAGGTATTTTTTTAGTTTGAACAAAAAGCATTGTGATGAAAGGATTATATAGTGTCAACTGATTTGGTAGTCTACAACCTACATATTTTCTCCCAACCATTTACCTTTCAGGGAGATGGGGTAGACATACTGTAATAAATATGTATATTAATTCCATGGAAAAACAACCTCTTTATTCAATTTATTCATGACCACAATGAAGCTGTAATGCATACAGTAGTTGGATTTAAAATGCAAGGAGAAAATATATGAAAGATTTAGCTTCGTAGTCAAATGTCTCACTTTCTCACTGCAGTCCCATGTTGATGGCAAATAGATAGGCCTAGAAAAAGTTATTGGCAGTATAGTCAAAGCCACAATTCCTCTTATTTATTGTCCATTTAAATCCTGTATTTCTAAATTTACTATGTTGCATGCCTGTCCAAACCCCAAACTCTTTTTTTAGGATGTATTGCATTTGGCTGATTTTTATATCAAACAGAAGTTACACAAGTGAACTTTTACATTGATGCATTTGGTGACGCACTGTTTTGTTCCAGTGTTAATTTCGTCAACAATAACTATGATGAAAAATATTTGTCAACAACCTATTTTTCCTCACGAAAACTAATGACGATAGCGAGACGAGACGCCATGAAAAACACAATAACTTTAGTAACAAATTCGTTTTCATTTTAGTTGACGAAAATGTGACGAGACTAGAATTCCACATGAGACTAATGGACATTCAATTAGACATTCATATTTTTTGTCCAATCATAAGCATTCATATCTTTGCAGAATATTTAATGCAATCCTCTCATTGGCAGAATTAACCGCTTTTCAGTCACACAGCTTCCATGCAGTCACTTCAGTCACTCAGAAATATTTTGAACTGATGCACAGCCAGCGAACCAGGACACTTTAATTGTAACTAACCTCAACTAAAAACTATAATGTTTACTCTCTTACTTTCATGTTGGCTATTTTCGCTTTGATCACATCACATGCTCCATTTTCCCATGTGTGCTGTTATTCATCTGTACTGCTGCTCTTGCAGTCGGCAAATACGAGTCACTGTTATTTAGCCCCATCCCAAGGTTATGATTGGGAGAAAAGAGCTGTACGCTTAAATTGTTTAACCTGTTGCCAAGGCTTTGTAGCCTATGGTAAGTCATGGCTGGCATTGGTTACTATCTTCCACAATAGCAATGTGCCAGCTATATGAGGGGATAGTAGGCCTCGTTGGACAAGGCTATCTTAATGTGCACATGATGGAAGTTACAAGTCAATTATTTAATGGAAAAAAAATGCACTGACGAATATTTGACAAAAATGACTGTGACTAAAACTACACTAAAATTGTCCTGAGTTTAAGTAGACTGATAATAACTAAAACTAAGAAGGATGAAATGACTAAAATGTGACTGAGACTAAAACTAAATCTAAAATAGCTGCCAAAGTGAACACAGTTCTGTACCTTAGTATGGTCTGCCAAACTGCCACCAGCTGTTGAAATATATTTATATTTAAAACAAAGGAAAGGAATATAATTTCTTATGTTCTTCTTGCAGTTATTTCTCTTAAATATGTTTGTTGTCTTTGAGCTTCTTTTGGGGCTTAGGAGAGTAGGGAGTAGGGATGTTGCAAAGAAAGTGGAGAGTTAGTCATTATGTCCCTCTCTCTCTTTCTCTCTTTTTCTTTATCTCTCTTTGTCTCTCTCTCTCTTTGTTTCACGTGCGTGCGTGCATGTGCATATGTGTGTGTGTGTGTGTGTGTGTGTGTGTGTGTGTGTGTGTGTGTGTGTGTGTGTGTGTGTGTCTTTCTGGTCTTTAGATCCCACGGCTGGTGAAGGTGGTGGAGGGAGACTCTCTGTATTTTAAAGTGGTCAGTCCAGTGGATGTGTGTAGCAAAGTGGCCCCAGGGATGGCGTCCACATTCAGTGTCCTCTTTACACCCCAGGAGAACAAGGTACTGTCAACACAAATCAAATAAAAATGATATGGCAACACACTTAACAAACAGTTGGAACACTGTAAAGTGCAATAAACTATTACTTTTTCTTTTAATGCTATGGATCAAAGCAAACAAGTGTTTCCAACTTTATTCCAATTTTATTCAGTCTGTTCATGAAATTTCCTCTTTCTGATTTCAAAAGAAAACAGCTTTCTTATGTTCTGAAAATTACTGAAAGGAATGTCGGCCTAGTTAAGAAACCAGTCTCATTCATTACCCTTGGTCTGAAGGAAAGATTTCAATGCTTCAGGTTTTCCTCTTCAGTAATGACAACACGGTGAAACATCAATGTCAAAGCTCATATTCCTTGTTAATGCGCCTCTGCACTGTAATTCTATCAGAGAGTGTGCTTTGATGAGCATGGGCATGACAGGGAATGTTTCCACCACCGCCTACTCTCACTCCATTAGCTGCCATTCTCCAGGCTCTAATATGGCCTGGTAATCTGCTTTGCTCTGCTTGCACATTAATACAGAGTGTAGTTGTTAGAGAGATTCAGGGGCCTTGGCAACATAATCAGGCCTGGAGCCAACTCATCTGTATGGAGACAATAGGGAGAGATGACTGTTTGGATGACAGACCCCTGAAAAAACAACATACTTGACAAGATGTGAACATTTGGAGCAGTAGTGCACCTTTGGTTATGCATGTGTTATAGTTCCAAGACATTGTTGATCAGGACATGTCCTTCATACACCACATGAGACAGAATCCAATAAGAAACTGATCAAAGTTGAATCTGAAGTCTACCTCTGTGCTGTCCTGTCCTTGTGAACTTCATAAAGTAATCTCTCCTCCCCCGTCTCCCAGGACTACATCCACAGGCTCATCTGTGTGACAGAGAGGGAGAGGTTTGAGGTTCCTATCCGGGCGATTGGGGCGCGGGCCATCCTAGACTTCCCTGACCACCTGCACTTCTCTCTGTGCCCTGTGAAATGCTCCTCACAGAAGACCCTGCTGGTGCGCAACATTGGCAACTGTGAGGCCAAGTTTCAGCTAAGCACACACAGGTGAGAGATGATCTATGATAGGAGTCTGTTCTAGCCTTTAGTCTGTTCTAGCCTAAGTACTCTATGCTAAACCAACCATTTCTACCTGTCCATGCCTTTGTTCTGTCAAGACCTTTTTCAGTGGAGCCCCCTCTTGGAACTATTGGAGTTGGAGAGAGCATGCAGGTGACAGTTGACTTTCTACCCAAGACTGCAGGAGACCACAGCCAGGATCTGTTTCTTCACTACCATACAGGTGCAAGACCATAACTATAAAGCAGCAGGTACAGGTCTGGCTAGACAAGATTCAGTGTCCTTGGAGCTTTATGGTCACCATTATACAGATGGTACACATGCATCTATACTCTACAATCATCTACATCCAAAATTCCCCCCACAAAGGACAACCCATATACAATATACCCCCAGTGTATAAAACATTTGGAACACCTTCCTAATATTGAGATGCACCCTCCCCTTTTGCCCTCAGAACATCCTCAATTAGTTGGGAAATGGACTCTACAAGGTGTCAAAAGAATTCCACAGGGATGATGGCCCATGTTGACTCCAATGCTTCCCACAGTTGTGTCAAGATGGCTGGATGTCCTTTGGGTGGTGGACGTTTCTTGATACACACGGGATACTGTTGAGCATGAAAATCCCATCAGCGTTGCAGTTCTTGACAAACCGGTGCACCTGGCACCTACTACCATACCCTGTTCAAAGACAGAAATCTTTTGTCTTGCCCATTCAACCTCTGAATGGAACACATACACAATCCATGTCTCAATTGTTTCAAGGCTTCAAAATGATTCTTTAACATGTCTCCTCCCCTTCATCTACACTGATTGAAGTGGATTTAACAAGTGACATCAATAAGGGATCGTAGTTTTCACCTGGATTCACCTGGTCATTCTATGTCATGGAAAGAGCAGGTGTTCCTAATGTTTTGTACACTCAGTGTACATGTCTCCCCAGAGTCCCCACCGATAGACCCACTCACTTTGCATTACGCGAGCACACAAGTACTTGCTCTACACCAGTAAGGTACTTCATAGAAACAGATGCATGCACACATTCACATTACATACATTTTTTTGCATAAGATAATCAACTACATCAAATGGAGTGGAACTAAAAGGATGAATCTGTTTAGCATACATTCACTGTGAACACAATAATAAAATATCCCCTTCGTAATGACCCTGCAGCAGGAATGGTAAAACAGTGTTAATCATTTCAGGGGCATTTATTCACAGTCTTTAATCTCTGCTCTTTCACACAGGTTGCACCTAGCGTATAGGGAAAACACCCTAATTAGCATATATCCTATTAACAGATGTATGAGTGTGGATGGCTGGGTGTGCTGGTGTTATCTGTTGCCTATAGCAGTGTCATCAGCCCAGTTAGAATGGACAGCCCCTGGAGACACGTCTGTCTTGTTTTGTTTGTGTGATTATACCAGCTAATGGTTTGAGATATTGATAGAACTCCATTGGAAACCCCAATATGTTTTCTTTTTGGAATGTAAGCAGATGTGCAATTATTTTTGGCTCAATTCAAGATCTTAAACTGTCCCACGTTTGTGATTGTGATGATGGGTAGTGCTGGCAAAGGGACCTTATAGGATTCCAAGGTGATTGCAGTGTTAAAGATTGATAAAAGTGTTTTTATGCTGTGGTGAAATCCAGATTTGATGGAGGATTTAGAGTAGACCCCTTTATCACTTAATTATTTTGACAAGCCTATGGTAGAATTGCAAGTTAATAAAAGGTGAATTTGCAATGTTATGGAGAACTATATCTGTGTGAGATACAGTAAACCAATTAAGAGCCAGAGGAGTATTTGAGTGTGTGTGTGTGCATGTTTATCTGTGTGCTTGTGTGCGTGTGCATCCATGCGTGCATGCGTGTTTGTGTGCGTGTAAACGCATGTGTGTGTGTTTGGCTCAGGTGGTGCTTGGTGGTCTGCTGTCTCACTACATACACACACAGGTCTAGTGAAGGGCAGCAGCATTAACATTTTATAATGTGCTCTACTCTAAAAAGACCACTCACTGTAAGCCCATCAGGGTTGTATCATTTTTAATTCAGCACCTTTCCCTGTCTCCTTCTCATGTATGCATCAGATGAAGCTGCTCTGGAAGTTACCCTCTGGAACCAGTGAACGCAGCAAATCATGAGTATCTTATCAAGTAGTACTGTACATTTTTGACCCATGAACATGTCATTTCAAACATGGTCAAATTTTTGCAGGGGTGGTTAAGCAGTGATTCTACTGCACATACAGTGTCCATCTATTCTAATCAATCCATCTATTGGTGTATTAATTTGCCCTTTAGTAGCCTTCATCTAGGACACATTTACATATTGTATATTTTATTGGATAGTAGCCGAAGCGTGACAGAATAGAATTATATATATTTTATACACTGCCAATTGAACGCAAACAGATATAGTATCTGACAAAAACAGAATAATTTCAAACCTTGATTACATTGGGATACGATCACATACTGTATGCCTCTCTATTTATGCTTGGCAATACTTGTTTTAGTATCCTTAACTCCAAATCCCTAACTCCTAACTCCTTACCCTAAACCTAACCACTAACCACTAACCATAATTCTAACCCTAATCCTAATTGTATCCCTAACCATAAACCTAACCCCTTAGCTCTGCTCACCCTCTCCTCACCAGCAGCACTCCAGCAGAATCTTCAGAATTTTTTCAAGAGCTGTTCACTGAGGGCTCAAGTCTCCTGTCAAATACAGCATGGGCAATCAAAGGGAGAACTTCTAACAGCAGTATCGGCTGAGGTTAAAATGTCCTCTGCGTAGCCTGGAAACTGATGGCCGTGCAGAATTAATCTCTTGAGGAAATTAGATGATGAAAGCATGATATTGGCTCGACCAGTGGGGGAGAAAGGCACATTTTTCTTGCCCATCAACCGTTGTCATAGTATCAGGATCTCAGCGATAATTATGGTCCCTCCATTTTCCCCTATTTTCTATTCTTTATTTTTTGTAGGACACATCTTACAGCTTTATTGCACATGACAGGCTTGTCGTCATTAATATGTGCTGGTTTTAAGTGTATCTTTGCTTTGGTGATGCTGCTAATCATCTACGGTTCCTCCTGAGACAACATTAGGTTCTTTAACTGGGCAGCAACTACCGTAGTGAGCATGCTCACCCACCTTGCGTTGTCCCTTGGTCCCAAAAGAGTGCCGTTCACCGAGATATCACAGTCACACCACTGTAATAGGTCTACTTGATGTTCCACAAGAGAAATCGGTGGATAAAAGGAAAAGTGGATAGATTTATGAGGTTGTGACATTGATATTCATGTCTTAAAGAAAAAGCTTATTTCCCTGGATTTTGTACTTCATCTTACTTTGATGAAGACTTATTTACTTTGACTTTATCTGCAACACCAATTTAAGAGGCATACTGTCAAGCCAATCCTTTATAGTAAGGTCTTTGAAGTGATTTTGTTATAATGTGATTCTTGTACAGTACTGTATAGCCTAATCCACATCCCTAATAAAGGATGTATGGTTCCAGGAGGCCTATATAATGGTTTATGTGCATCTATCTTTCTTTGACTAATCTTTTGAAGAGGTAGAGTACTGTATACATACTTATTTGATAGAGACCGACTGTTTTCCAGCATTGGACTTACTGTAGTACCAGGCTAGCCTGGGTACCAGTCTTTTTATCTAACACTCCTTGCCACTCCTGTCATTTGCCAAAGAGACTGCAGGGTGGTGACCAATAACACAATGGTCACTCTGACAGAGCTCCAGAGTTCCTCTGTGGAGATGGGAGAACCTTCCAGAAGGACAACCATCTCAGCAGCACTCCACCAATCAGGCCTTTGTGGTGGAGTGGCCAGACAGAAGCCACTCCTCAGTAAAAGGCACACGACAGCCCGCTTGGAGTTTTCCAAAAGGCACCTGTAGACTATCGGACCATGAGAAAAAATGTTTCTACTCTTTAGCCTGATTGCCAAGCGTCACATCTGGAGGAAACCTGGCACCATCCCTACGGTGAAGCATGGTTGTAGCAGCATCATGCTGTGGGGATATTTTTCAGTGGCAGGGACTGGAAGACTAGTAAGGATCAGAGCAACGGAGCAAAGTAAAGAGAGATCCTTGATGAAAACCTGCTCCAGAGCGCTCAGGACCTCATACTGGGGCGAAGGTTCACCTTCCAACAGGACAACGACCCTAAGCACACAGCCAAGACAACGCAGTAGTAGTCTCTGAATTTCCTTGAGTGGCCCAGCGCAAAGCCCGGACTTGAACCCGATCGAACATTTCTTGAGAGACCGAAAATAACTGTGCAGCGGTGCTCCCCATCCAACCTGACAGAGCTTGAGATGTCCTGCATAGAAGAATGGGAGAAACTGCACAAATACAGGTGCTCCAAGCTTGTAGCGTCTATATATACGTATACACTACCGGTCAACAGTTTTAGAACATGTAACGGCATTCCTCCTTCTCTTCTGAGGAGGAGAAGCGAGAAGGATCGGAGGACCAATGCGCAGCATGGTAAGTGTCCATAAAGTTTTATTTTAGGATATAAACTGAACACTATGAAAATACAAAACAATAAACGTGAACATGAACAAATCCGAAACAGTACTGTGTGGCAACAAATACACACACGGAAAACAAACACCCACAAACCAAAAGTGAAACCCAGGCTACCTAAGTATGATTCTCAATCAGAGACAACTAACGACACCTGCCTCTGATTGAGAACCATACTAGGCTGAAAAACCCCAACATAGAACAATACACATAGACTGCCCACCCCAACTCACGCCCTGACCATACTAAATAAAGACAAAACAAAGGAAATAAAGGTCAGAACGTGACAGAACATCTACTCATTCAAGTGTTTTTCTTTATTTGTACTATTTTCTACATTGTGTATATAGTGTAATGTATATACAGTGTATTTGCATAAACATTGTGATTGGATGATAGGTTATCAAATCAGGATCACATACTCTGATATCCTAGAACTCATTAAAGATAGAATGTTATTTGAAGATTGCCGGAAGGCCAGTCTATTTCGCAATGACAAGGAGTGGCAAGGAGTATAATTTTAGCTAAAGAGACTGGTACCCAGACTACCCAGTATCAAGCTACTTGAAAGAAAAGAAAGAAAAGAAAGAAAAAAAAATATGAAGAAGAAGGCCTGAAAGAAAAAGGAAAAAAATATTTAAAATGTTGTTTGTATGTATGTGCTGGGCTTCATGGATTGTTAATTTATATGTTTTGGGCTTTAGTTGAGATTATTCTTGACGGAGTCAGGCATATTTGTCCTGGCCTCAATTGTTCCTTGACTAGCATTAATTCTCGCTGTCTATAATTCAAACCTTTTAACTTTTAATAGTAACTGTATCTACTGGCAAATTGAGAGAGAGTGGGGTGATTGCCCTCTAAGGACCAACATCTTTTTTTTGCAGCAGCAGTTCTGCCTGCCAGCAGTAATCATCTCTGATTGACTGAGAGATTTAAGAAGCTATCATCGTTAATTAACATAGTAGATGCAACGCATTAAATATTTACATTTGCACTTCGTAATGAATTTTGTAACTTTGTCCCGGAAGCATTTAACTGCAGGGCACGTCCACATCATATGAAGGAATGTGCCCATCTGATTTAGGGGAGTGAACAGTTGGGAGTTTGGGCCAATTTCATCCAACACTTTTCCTTGGTTTTACAGTCTGTGAACAAAACAAAGTTGATTGTTCGGATTACAGGATGCCAAAGTTATATTTTTCCATATTTTGTTCCACTTAAAGGGATGTTCAGATTCATTTAGCTCTGTGGCCCATACTTTTTTAATGGCTAGCTCAGAATATGAGCTTTCCAAAAGTTGTTTATATATTATAGAGATCAGTCCTTTTGGGAGCCCAGATCATTTATTTATAAATCCCAACATTGGATGGTTTGGTAGTTGGGTTTCCCAAGGGAATCCATATGCCAGCATAGCTGTTAATGTGTACTGTCCATGATATCGGCAAGGGTAAGGATTCCAAATTTGGACCACTGGGGGGATGGAAAAGGCTGCCCTCCAGATCGCAAGGCATGCCATTTTGATTCCCAGTTACATTGTTTTTCAATTTTGCGCCACATAAAAATTGTGTGAGCAATAACAGGACCAAAGCGTAGTTTACATTGTTTAAGGGATATACAGTATCAGTGTAGACCACCTCTTCCACGGGAATAAGATACACAATTTTTCTCTATATACTCAGCCAGAGAGTGGAAAAATCCTGTCTAAAGCAAATTAGGATGGGACAAAATGCTAGTTCCTGGAAATACAATTTAAGGTTTGGTACAAATAGTCCTCCTACATCTCTCCCTCATTGTAAGTTTTTATCCAGGGTCACTTACCTTGCCATATATATAACCATATGTATTTCGAAACCACACTATGGATTTATCCCTATAGCCAGAAAGGGGAGACAAGGGAAGCATAGAACTACAGAAATTAATCTGTGGCAATATATTCATTTTAAAAATAGATATTCTGCCTTCTTCTGAGGTCAGATTGAATTGATTTAAGCATTCTGTAAAAGTTTTGATGAAAATACGAATAATAACTATACTGTTGTGGAAAAATTGTTAGAATAATACACCTTATTGGGTAATGATCCACAGCGTCACATTGTGTTTACTTGTGGTGTATTACTCTGAATTTAACATTAACCATGTTTTTGCTTAATGAAGTTTGATGGCTGCCTGGTGCTTACTGCCTGTTTAGAACTCAGGATGCAATTTGAATACCAGCCTATTTAATTTTGTGTTAAATCTTTGCTCGGTTCACTCATTAGGGTCAGGTCAGGATCTCTTCTAAAGCACCATGACTCTGCTTTGAATGTAACCAAACTAGCCAAACAAAAAGCTAGAGGTATTTACATATTCCACATGCTGATTTATGCAATGATTTTGCATTGTATTTTCTTTTTCATTCTGTTGGCTGCTCCGGTGGGAACCATGTGACTTGTGCTAATGTCACTGAGTCCCAGAGAGACTTTGTTATTGTTGTGGATGGCTCAGACAGTATAGTCTACATGTCATGCTAATCCAACAGCGCCATCTCCATGACCAATTATGAAGCACTGACCAATAGTAGCACGCTGACTAGGCTATAGCATCACATTTTGGGGCTTTGCCATAAAGTCCTGAAAAATAAAATAAATAAATGGAAAAGCCTGTATTTTAGAACTACCCACATGTACTTTTGACTTTCTATAAATATATTGGACAGCTACAGTGCTCTTGAATAATTCAGTTGCTGTTTGTGTCTGGGCTTTGTTGTTTCTCCTAAGGGGAGGATGTTGGCATCAGTCTGTATGGAGCGTCTGCAGACGTGAATGTGAGGCTGGACAGGAACTCTGTCATAGTGGAGAAAACCTACATCTCCATGGCCAACCAACGTTCAGTCTCCATAGTGAACAGGAGTGATACTCTAGTCCACTACCAGTGGAAGAGCTTGGCCACTAAAGAGGAGGAAGAGCAGCAGAAGCTAAGGTGGGATGTCTGTTCATGCTCATCTTCATGATGTACATAATATAAACATGATCAATACATCAACAGACATTGATTTCCTGTAAACAAACATCTGAAGTGACCCTTGGCTAATGGATCATCGTAAAAATTTGAGTATCAGTCCACATCAATGCTGTTTTATGTAGCCTGTTCAGATGCTCCTCTGTTCCCCATCCCCCACCTCATCCCCATACTCTCTCTCTCTCTCTGTGTGTATCTCTGCTCTGCTCTAGGTTCTGTTCCGAAATGCAGCGGGAGGAGGAGGATGACATGGAACAGTTCCTGACAGAGTGTGACGCAGACCCCACTCTACGTGACCGTCTCTCCCTGCTCTCACGCACCTTCCAGGACCGACGCAGGCAGCTGAAGGAGGAACACCTGTCCTTCTCAGACAACTACATCACAGTGGAACCTCTGGTGTGTGATGTAGAGTGGGGGTGGAGGGAGGGGAATTTACTGTGTACTGATAGCAAATGTTTTGATATACACTGTAGAGTCCAATTTTCCTGTCATACAGGACTTTGTGCACAAACAAAAGAGGAGTTACATGATATAATCACTCCTGGTGATCCTCCTCTAGGAAACCTACAGTATGTTTTGAGTCACGAAGTGCAGTGCATTGAAGGTACAGTTTTCTCAAATATCATCATATTTTCTTATACAGCAGTAGCCATGCCAACTTGCATGCCAAAATCCTCAGTAATCATTGGTTTGCATTGGAATGCCTAAGGAAACTTGATACACTAAATTAATGGATGCACTTTATTACACCACACCCTGTACTAGTATTCTGTACCAACTACTATAACCCAGTGTGGTGTCTGCTCACACCTCCAGCCTCAGGTGACAGTGACAGATCTGGCTCTGTGGATTACTCAGCTGTGGTGGAAGACAAACCACAGCCTTTAAAGCACATTTAAAATGCTCTGCTTATAATTCTGCCACCTAGCAGTGAGTCACTGCTCCACAGCAGCTATAGAAGTCCCATGAATATTCCTATATTTCATTTCATATTCTTCAACCCCATTTGTGTTTGTGGCAATGCACTTATGAGGGGCCATGTGTTCTTGTGTGCGTGAGAAGTATCAGTGTTCCCAAACACTGTGGGAGACTGCCTGCTGAGTCAGAGGCATGGCCACGTGGATCTAATTAGCCTCTAACCTGATTTCACCTGCTGTCTCGGAGTCTGACCGATGGGCTGAGACGCCCCTGGGGAGACAGCCACTCATTCTCTCATCCATCCTGACGAAACCCAACTCGCCCTAGGCATCTGTTAAGCACACTAGGTCCTAAGGGAACTCTCACAATCATTTGACCTTGATGCCTCAATGTCAGAGAGATGGAAAACAGAGGGGAAAACAAACTCAACCCCCCCTACCCCAAAAAAATCAAGGCATCCAAAAAAGCATTGCTTTCCAGGGACAAACTCTGCACCCAAATATTCTGTAAAGCACCTTGAAGAGCTGTGCTCCATCAGCACAGAGTGAGGCCAGAACCCCACCGTTACCCTTAGGCAAACTTTTCCTTCTGCTCTTCAGAGCTCTGCTGATTATGATTGCATTAGTGTCTTTCTAACTAATAAGTACTACATCCATTAGCACTCGGCTGCTTTTATTTTCCACTTGATGACTTTATCTATTTGACAGACACTATCATTTAGACAGAAGCTTTATACATATCTTTCATCAGCGTTGAGTTGTCTTTGCTCTTGCATAATCACAAGTGTATAAGGGGAAGTATTATAATATATCATTTTTAATTATATATCAAAAGTATATAATTTAGCTACTCTACACTGTCTTGACACATTTGACACATGATGGACTGTACCACTTTCTCCTCCAGCAGGATTTCAGTAATCGTGTTGCTACTGTAAGATGCACATTGTTTAAAGTTGCCTCATCTGTTGCCTTTGTGTTACCTGCAGGAGGGGGACATTTGGCCAAACACCACCTCAGAGGTCAACATAATTTTCAAACCACAGGAGGCAAAGATTTATCAACAGACGGTCTATTGCGACATCACAGGTGAAGTTTGATGTCATTTGATCAGAGAGAGGGCTCATGTATTTACTACAGTATTAGCTAAGTTGTGTATGATGTTACAAACAGAAGTTTGATGAACAGAAATAAAATGGTGCATTGATGAGAAAGCCCCACCTTGGATTTGATCAAAAGTGACAAGGCCTGAAAATGTATTATATTTATGCATTTTGTAAAAGGTGTTTTCTGGTATTATAGTCAAATCATATAGCCTACAAAGCCATAAGGCAAAAAACATGTGTTAGTTCACAATTTTAATTCTATCATCTCATACTGACAAAGCAGTTGTTGGTTGATTTGCATTTGGTATCCATCTATATTTCCGGTGCCGGAGGTCAGATTTCCATTAATTTCCATGACTGACAGAGTTTCATGGGCAGGTGGTGACCTCAATAACACAAGTCATAGAGAGTTGATTTTTGCCTAAAGGGCAATGTACAGTATGTCTAGATGTTTTCATTACACACCTGTGTTCTGCAGATGTGCTTGATTCATGCTCATTTGTTTACATATATTCAGTTTGTTTATTTAATTCCGTCTTTGTATTCTCTGCCTTTGTGCTCTTCGTTATCCACATTAGGCCGTGAGTCTCGCCTACCACTACGGATAAAGGGGGAGGGGTTAGGCCCCAAACTACAATTCAACTTTGACCTCCTTGACATGGGTACCATCTTTATTGGCTCCAAACACAGCTATGAGGTACTTAACCTTAGTTAGGAGATGTACTAACAATATTAAACAAAGCTAAGACACAAATATTTCTACACTTACACTGAATGAGAGTTACAGAGTTTTGTTTTACACCTTTGTTCCAGATTATCAGCCCTCCCAACAAATGATACTCATAATGTGCAAGGTCCCAGCTGTTAGAGGTGCAGAAGAGTTAGACAGGAAATAGAGATGTACTAGAAATAACAGCACTGTGATTATCCCCTGTAATAAGATGTGTCTCACATGAAAATAAATCACATTGTTGCTGCTGGTAGTCTCCAGATACCCATACTTTTGAGTAATTGAGTAATTGAAGTATAATTGTTATAACTGTTAGTCTTATAATAGAACAGTACATGGCAGGCTCTCTATGAATTCACTGTTAGATTAATTATTTAAGGTGTGACTACCCAGTCAGCCCCTTTTGTTTTTAGGGCATTCATGGCAGCCTTGCTGTAAAACACTGTGATACTGGTTCCCACAGAACAAGACTGTTGGATCATGTTTGTTAGCGTATTGCTAGCTTTCCAAAGCCAGCAAAAAAGTATAGATAAGACCATGGAATATACACTGCAGTCACAATACACATTAATTCTGATTAGGCTAAATAAAAAAGTGAGAATATGAACACACAGAAAACAGTGCTTGGTTAATCAAATTCTACATTTACATAGTTAGGTTTTCCCTACAAATGTCCCCTCGCCCTGTTTAAACCTGATTTGACTCCACTATCCATCCATGCACTCTCTTCTCAGGTGCTTCTGTCTAATAATGGGCTCATCGAGGCCACCTTCAAGCTGGTGCCTCCCAGCTCAGGGTTTGGCCAGTGTTTCTCCTTCAACCCTACTGAGGGGATGGTTCCCGCTGGGGCCTGCCAAGCCATGGAGCTCTGCTTCTCCTCCAGCACCCTGGGGGTCTTCTCTGAGGAGTTCATCTTCACTGTGGGGGGAAACCCACAACCTATCAGCCTCACGTTTAGGTAACACTCGCCCTATCACCCCTCTCATCCATCCCAGCACAGTCCTCAACCTCTCCATCATTGTCTTGTTAGGGTCTGTACAGTACATCACCACTGCGGTATATAAAGCATTGGCGAGCATGTCCAGACACATATATCACCCCATACCACAGCAGCTGGGTGATTCTCAGCAAACCAGTTTTAAACATGTCTGTTACAAAACCATGAAGCATCTGCAAAAATCAAATGATCATTGGAAAGACTAAGATGTCTAGTGTTTGGCAAATTGTCTAATTTGAAATACATTTGACATTTTCGCCAGAATTTAGAAAATCTTCCCCCCAAATTCTCATTACCAACATTTGTCCGGATTAAATTCTCGGATAATTTTATACAATTTTACATAACTTATTTGAATAAAACAAAAAATATGTAACGCATAATAAACGAGGGGTTATGCATTATATGGAACATCATTAATGACGTGGAAGGTGTGTTCCACGACACGCTAATGGAGTAGAACTGACCTTCTACGGAGTTGCATTATTTTTCCATAGAACGCTTAGAGCCCCGAGTTGATTATCCCTTTTTTACAATGGCTATAATTGAACACATTTGCCGTTTGCCGGTAGAAATGTGTTCAACATCCACTGATGTAGCTAGCAAGTTTACTAGATAGCTACAGTAGATTCCAAGGTAACCAAACAAACAGACTTGGTTTACCAAACCATCAGTCCTAGCTTGCCACGATAAAAATCGAATTCAACAATGCCAATAACGTTTTCAATTAGACTTTTTCTGTCTCCTATTACTTGCAGATTAAGCTAAGGTCCTCTCATTACCGAAACACAAATGTCTCATTACCGTGTCATTTTTCAGGCCGTTTCGGTAATGAGAACCTTAATTTCTGTATTAATTATATGCTAATTGTAATGTATAGTCAATGGGTGTGCTGTGCTGGTAACTTTATTTATTTACTAGGACCACTAATACCTACTGTATAGATTTTTTATAAAACAACAGTTATTTGACAGATTGTGACTATTTGCCACAATCTGCAATTTGTGTTTCAGCAAAGAGTTACTCCACTACTTAAAGGAGGATATCCCCCATTGTTACATGTGTACCTGTTTTCACACTTAAGTACACTGAGTGTACAAACATGAGGAACACCTACCTAATATTGAGTTGCACTCCCTTTTACCCTCAGAACAGCCTCAATTTGTTGGGGCATGGACTCTACAAAAGTGTTCTACAGGGATGCTGGCCCATGTTGACTCCAATGCTTCCCACAGTTGTGTCAAGTTGGCTAGATGTCCTTTGGGTGGTGGACCATTCTTGATACACACAGGACACTGTTGAGTGTGAAAAACCCAGCAGCATAGGAGTTTTTGGCACACTCAAACCAGTGCGCCTGGCACCTACTACCATACCCCGTTCAAAGGCACTTAAATATTTTGTCTTGCCCATTCACCCCCTGAATGGCACACATACACAATCCATGTATCAATTGTCTCAAGGCTTAAAAATCATTCTTTAACCTTTCTCCTCCCCTTCATCTACACTAATTGAAGTGGATTTATCAATAAGGGATCATACCTTTCACCTGGATTCACCTGGTCAGTCTAGGTCATGGAAAGAGCAGGTGTTCCTAATGTTTTGTACACTCAGTGTATTTTTAATTTTAATTTATTTAACTATGCAAGTCAGTTAAGAACAAATTCTTATTTTACAATGACGGCCTACCCCGGCCAAATCCCCCCCCTAACCCAGACAACGCTGGGCCTATTGTGCATCTCCCTATGGCGGCCCCCGATCACAGCCGGTTGTGATACAACCCACGATTGAACCAGGGTCTGTAGTGACGCCTCTAGCACTGAGATGCAGTGCCTTAGAGTGCTGCTCCACTCGGGAGCCTAAAAATACTGTTGTTGCTTGATGTCCCAAGAAAAATGTTGGTTCATATCGCACGTATTTACAGTAGGTACTTTATAGGCATATTGTGTTATGCTTTTTGCCCATAGGAACCCATTCAATCCAGAAATATATATACAATTCTTTACAACCATAAATATCCACGTACTAATACACCAATATTACCTGTAAAGACCTTGGATATTTTTTTTTGTCACTTTTAGTCTACTTTTGACTTTTGAAAATACTGTACGTGCATGTACTTACATTACTTATACTGAAATAAGGGGTATTTTAGTCAATTGCATTAAGATCAGTGATTTTAGTATCATGCAAGTCATTTGGGATTAACAAATGGCACACTTTGATGATTTGTTGGCTTACTGAATCTGATAGAGATCAGTCAAATTTTGCTAAACGATGCAACACTCATTATCAAAACATGTAGTCTCATCTCCGAAACCTGCTTATCATTACCGTAATGCACCAATATTTAGGAAATATAAAGAAATATTGTACTTTAATTGAGCAATTTTGGCTTAAATCGGATTGTGTGATTTTTGTTCTTTATCCAAATATGTGTGCATAAATAAAATGCATAAATAACATGCATACATACACAAGTGATTATGACCAAAAAATATTCTAAAAAGGTTATGTGTTAAAGGTAATGAGATAAATTACAAAGTAAATGTTAATAATTTATTGGTAAATATTTTTATTTTCAGAGTTATGTTTAACTTAGGTCTTTTCATTAGACTTTGAAAACTGTTGTGGTAATGAGAATTTTTGCATTGTTACGGTATTTGTGGAAATTGTGGTAAAATACATCATATCTGATCAAAAAACATAATAATAATAATAATAATTAAATAAATTACTACAGATCCTAATCTCAGTGATCCGAGAGGAAATTTCATGGAAAATCACAGTTTCATGAGAATGACCAAATTACCTACATTAATCCACCGAATGCTTCATCTCCTGAATGCTTGAATACTTGCTCTCCCTGACTTACATGTTTGATTAGTACATTTTCATACTCTAGGTTTGAGTAAGTGACTCCCTTAACGTTGTGTTTAAACTACAGAATTACCCTTCCACGCTGTCATCCAAGATATTGACTGATCTTGTTTTTTTCTTCAGTTGCTCTATACTTGCCCAACCCAGTGTAATTATTATGCATTACCCGGTGACCTTCATGCTTGCTGGTCAGCACAAATGTATTCTGCATTTCCTGTCTCTTTTATCTCTTGTAGGGGTTGCGTAATAGGCCCCACTTTTCACTTCAGCGTTTCAGAGCTCAACTTTGGGGATGTGTCCTTTGGTGAGTTAAGCTATGGTTTGTTTTTCATTAATCCTCATTGATGATGTCTGTTACTCACGCTAGATGCTTGTGTTAGGCTTGGGGGCAGATTTATCAAACAGTGCATTTGAGACACACTGATAATTCCTACTGCTTTGTATTTACAGTATAAAGCACAAGCATAACAATGAATGACAGATGCAAATAAACAACCATTACTGCAAGTCTACGAAATAGATGTAGCCCACAATATACACTGAGTGTACAAAACATTAGGAACACCTTCCTAATATTGAGTTGCACCTCCTTTTGCCCTCAGAACAGCTTCAATTCGTCAGTTATGGACTCTAAAAGGTGTCAAAAGCGTTCTACAGGTATGCTGGCCCATGCTGATGCCAATGCTTCCCACAGTTGTGTCAAATTAGCTGGATGTCCTTTGGATGGTAGACCATTCTTGATACACACAGGAAACTTTTGAGCGTGAAAAACCCAGCAGCGTAGTAGTTCTTGACACACTCAAACCGGTGTGCCTGGCACCTACTACCATACCCTGTTCAAAGGCATTTAAATATTTTGTCTTGCCCATTCACCTTCTGAATGGCACACATACACAGTCCATGACTCAATTGTCTCAAGACTTACAAATCCTTCTTTAACCTGTCTCCTCCCCTTCATTTACACTGATTGAAGTGGATTTAACATCAAAAAGGTGACATCAAAAAGGTATCAAAGCTTTCACCTGGATTCACCTGGTCAGTCTATGTCATGGAAAGAACAGGTGTCCCTAATATTTTGTACACTCAGTGTATAATTAAGCAATAAGGCCCGAGGGGGTGTGGTAGATGGCCAATATACCACGGCTAAGGGCTGTTCTTACACACGACGCAACGACACAGCCCTTAACTCTGGTATATTAGCCATATATCACACACCCTCGAGGTGCGTTATTGCTATTATAAACTGGTTACCAACGTAATTAGAACTGTAAAAATAAATGTTTTGTCATGCTTGTGGTATATGGTCTGATATACTACGGCTTTCAGCCAATCAGCATTCAAATCAAATCAAATCAAATTTTATTTGTCACATACACATGGTTAGCAGATGTTAATGCGAGTGTAGCAAAATGCTTGTGCTTCTAGTTCCGACAATGCAGTAATAACCAACAAGTAATCTAGCTAACAATTCCAAAACTACTACCTTATAGACACAAGTGTAAGGGGATATAGAATATGTACATAAAGATATATGAATGAGTGATGGTACATATCGGCATAGGCAAGATACAGTAGATGGTATTGAGTGCAGTATATACATATGAGATGAGTATGTAAACAAAGTGGCATAGTTAAAGTGGCTAGTGATACATGTATTACATAAGGATGCAGTAGATGATATAGAGTACAGTATATACGTATACATATGAGATGAATAATGTAGGGTATGTAAACATTATATTAGGTAGCATTGTTTAAAGTGGCTAGTGATATATTTTACATCATTTCCCATCAATTCCCATTATTAAAGTGGCTGGAGTTGAGTCAGTGTGTTGGCAGCAGCCACTCAATGTTAGTGGTGGCTGTTTAACAGTCTGATGGCCTTGAGATAGAAGCTGTTTTTCAGTCTCTCGGTCCCAGCTTTGATGCACCTGTACTGACCTCGCCTTCTGGATGATAGCGGGGTGAACAGGCAGTGGCTCGGGTGGTTGTTGTCCTTGATGATCAGGGCTCTAACTACCCAGTGTGTATTGTTTTGCAGTAATAGTCCCATACAAACAGTATTGGCACACTATACCTTCTTGCAACAATTACTGCACACATTTACTCCCACTCTTCACTGCAAAGTTGTCATTTTGGATCTCCTAAAATAGGCCTTACACACTATTTGACCCTTCCAAAAATTGTCCAAGTTGATACATTTGGCATTGGATGTATTTTGAGCAGGCCTATCTCTCCTACATTTTTATGGTCCACTCAATTCTCTGCCTGCAATGCATCATGCATGTGCATGGCTTACAAATGGCTTACTGTGGAATGAGACTAACACACTATTAGCCATGGTAGAATGCACATTTTTCTTGTGATCAATAACAGCAAAGGTCTTTGCAGACAGATAATATTTAAGTATACTATGACACTTTTTTAATCTCAGTGGTTATTTGTGTGGCAATTCTCCCCACACAAACCATACATTTTAAAACCTTACAGATAAATCAAAGTCTTGATTATGAGTTGCCCTGTGGCATTGCAGCTGTATATCAGATAACAGTGTTTGGAATTATCTCTGCACTAACCCTTAGAACTGTAACATTGCTTGCTCTCTGTTTCATTCCTTATCCCTCCTTTCCTACAGGTTTCCCTCACACACTGACCTGCAGTCTGAACAATACTTCTCTGGTTCCTATCAACTTTGGGCTGAGGGTTCCAGGGGATGGCAGTGGCCCTTCCAGCATCACCAGTGTCTCCCAGGTGTCAGACCTGAGTAGGACAGAGTGGAGCTCCAGTACTGTACCAGATCGGCCCATTGAGTTCACCCTGACACCCAACTCAGGAACTGTGCGTCCTCAGGGACTGGTTGACATCCAGGTGTGTTAGAGGAGCAGGGAGCATTACCAGAAAGTAATCAAACATTATTCAAATGAAAATGTGCTTATGTACTCACTGTAGTAGAGTACCATTTAATTATGTTATTAAATGTAGGTGCTGTTGGGTCATGCTGAGTCAGCTAGCTTTCCAATTAGTGCTAAAGTGTATGCTGTAGGTTTTTCATTTGAGATTTAGAATAAACTAATCATTCGATTAATTACCTCTGATCGAAACGGATTTAATCAATGATAGCCCCTGAGGGGGGCAGAGCGTAATTGTAATCATCCTGTGGAGAAGTTGAATAAAAAAAAATCTGTTGCAGATAAATGCCTGGGGAAGCTGCCTTTCTCCTTGTGGCTCTATCAGGGAATCTGTGCAGCTGTCTTCGGTGCTTTGTATAGGGTGTCTCCTGTCTGCCGCCCTCCCTTTGGCTGTCTGCAGCATGCTGCTCTGCTCTCCAGCCTAGTGACAGCACAGTGGCACTCCGGGGCTCTAATGAGATCTCTTACAAGACCAGAATAATGTATGTAGAAGAGGTCAGGGGAAGACAAATGTGCTGGAGGGAGATAATCTTCATCACCTAGACCAGAAAATGGGCCCTGGCTAACCTTTCAAAGTATAGGAAGTTACTCATGGATGGATGGTGCAGAGATAACTGTTTCTCCCCATATGCAGGCACCTTTGACCATGCAGTCTACTCTACTTCCTCTGATGAAAGTAGCTTAGTAGGGTTCTACTGTATGTAGTATAGGCTATGTCAAGAAGTGTAAAGAAAAAACAAAAGGAACATGATTGCAAATTATTGCAAATTAAAAAAGTAGTGTAAACTGTAAATACATTTGCAGGGTTCTCCCCCAGATATTTGAAAAAGGTGGTGCTGCTGAGTACGGCCGGGGGAAGTTTATGAACACCTGTAACTGCCATTTCCTGCCATCTAGAGCAAAAAGTGGTCTTATATGATAACACATAAGTAAAAAAAAAAAATGTTTACATAGTGGTGCAGCCAGTCCACAAGTTGGAGCAGCGCCTCTCTTACATTCTTTGGGGAGAACCCTGATTTGCCAAACAAGCACAGTAGAGGTGCCATGGTTATGTCATGGTTGTGTTTGACTGTTTAACCAGTATGTCTGCTGTGTACCTCCATCTGTAGGTGACTCTGTGCTCCAACAGTGTGCAGCGCTACAGCCTGGCTTTAGTAGTGGACGTACAAGGGGTTGGGGAGGATGTGCTGGCCCTACCCATCAATGCCAGGTTAGAGGTCTAGATCCAGGGTCTAAACACACCTCTTAGCTACAAATATGTCCTGATTTATGATCAGGGGGGGAACTCCTCATTCAGAGCAGATGATTAATAGTCCTTTCATTCATTTCAATGTCAGAGAACCCTTATAGAAAGCTACTTCATAACCTCAACACATCAATGTAGAGCTGTAAGCACATAGGAATAATTATTCTACTGTGCAGGCCAATATGTGTGTAACCTAAAAGGTGAGTGGTGTATTAAGCTTGGGTAAATGTCTGTGTCCGTAGGTGTGTTATACCAAATGTTCTTCTGGATACCCCAGTACTACAGTTCCAGAGATGTTTCCTGAGTTACCCTTACGAGCAGTCAGTGAAGCTTACTAATGACAGTGACCTGCCTGCATGCTATGGCCTTCTGTTCCAGGTTAGATTTGAAGTGTTACTGTTTTATAATGTTTCAGTGTCTCTGACTTTCTGGTCTCTCCACCATCCATTTGTCTTTGCTCTACGCTTGGCTTCCATTGATCACTGCCAAGGGGCCATTCTATTGTCTTTGACAGACAAGTTTATCAGGCCACTTACTGTTTGGGTGTTTCAGTGCTTCAGGCATTTCTCTAACACTGTGTCTGTGGTCCCTCTCTCCAGGAGTATGAGGAGTACCCGTCTCTGCTCTACTCCAGTGCCCACCCACGAGGGGTCATTCAGCCCCACAGTGCTGTGGACATCCCCCTGGCTCTGCGGGCTAAGACTGTTGGCAGGCTTCAACAAACTGCACAGATTGCTATATTTGGGAAGAAGGAGCCTCCTATGGTGAGGTCATGTCTGTGCTAGTGTGTGTGTGCTAGTGTGTGTGTGTGTGTGTGTGTGTGTGTGTGTGTGTGTGTGTGTGTGTGTGTGTGTGTGTGTGTGTGCGTGTGTGTGTGTGTGTGTAGCCTTGCATTTATACCCCTGGTCCCTCTAATTTCTTGGAATTCCATAGAACCTGCAACTGTCCTGCATTGGGGAGGGTCCGGTAGTCCATGTGATGACCACAGAGGTGGCATTTGGCAGCATACCAGTTCTGACCGATGTCTCCAGAACACTGCAGCTCTCAAACCAGTCCCCAATACCAGCACGCTTTGTGGCTCAAATGGTGGGTCAAACTTAACAAGGGGAAATTCTCTCTCCCTTAAATTCTCTCTCCCATTGGCTCTGTTTACCTCTGCTCATTTTCTGGTACATGCTGCCTCTGATTCATTTCTAACCTAATTCAGTTTGTAATTCATTAGTTAATTGGTTAAATTCTTTGTTAGCTTTCTGGATATCATGCTGCCAGTGCAATCTAATCCCAATAGCAACTCATCAGACTTTTACATTTGCTCCATGGCCCTTCCTTTATTACCGTGTTACATCTGTCCTCCTAAATCTTCATAGTCTTTACCAATAGGCACAAATTAGAAACATAACAATCCGAATTTCATCGTCTTTAATTCATTAATTCTGCAGACCTTTTGCGATAGATGGGGCTTTGTTTACTCTCGCCCTAAGATGTTTTACACAGTAATGTGGGTTTGTTCTATTACACATACTGTACATTGTGTTACTAATGAATCCACTGAGTATAGTGTTTGCTCTGTCTCTATTTCTGTTTGATGCCTCTTTTTTGATTGGAACCCTGCTATGCTGGGGCCTTCTAGTACTGCAGTCTACACAAACACACACACACACACACACACACACACACACACACACACACACACACACACACACACACACACACACACACACACACACACACACACACACACACACACACACACACACACATATGGTATCTTGGATTGCGCTTAAATCCTTAAAGTGCAGTGCTGTGGAAATGAGCGAACACTCTTTTGTCCTCCAAGGCTAAAGAGATGTGTGTTGATAAGGCAGGCATTTTTATAGAGCAATTTCAAGCATCAATCGTTGGTGATTCTTCCAGAGTAATATTAGAGTCAATCGATAGCATGGCAAAGAGCCAGCCTACTGGGCACAGACGTCAGTTCACCATCTAGTTTTGATTTACATTTGGTTGAGTTGTCAACTAGCGTGAATCCAACAGGAAATCAAAAAAATTGTCGTCATGTCATTGGCTTAAGATTCAAAGTTGGGTGAAAAGAAATACGAAATTCCTTTACATTGATTACTTTTTTTTAAAACGATCAATGTCATCACATTGAATGTATTTGCTAAAATAACATGGAAACAACATTGATTCAACCAGTCTTTGCCCAGTGGGAAGTAATACTGGATAGCAAAATAATGTGAAAGATTTAAAAACAAAGTATACATTCTATTTGTACTTTGTCATTAGTATATTCTAGACTGTTCATGATGGCACTATACTGTTCAATCTACTGAGTTTTGCAGTGGTTTCCATTCTAAACCTCATTGGCTGTGTTTACACAGGCAGCCCAATTCTGATCTTTTTCCCAATCACATTAGATCTTTCACATCAGATCTTTTTCAGAGCTGATCTGCTTGGTCAAAATACCAATTAGTGAAAAAAAGATCAGAATTGGGCTGCCTGTGTAAACGCAGCATTTGACATGCCATGGTTCAAAACAATCAATTTTATTAAGCCTCTCTAATGCAAGTCTGATCTGATTATTGAAATTTCAGCTGGGTTGTTCTTCACTCAGTTCCCCCTCTCAGCGAAGACACCCCTCCATGATCACCTTTGTATCGACCGGCGGCTCATCTCTCACTAGCTCTCTGCCACATAAAGCCTGAGAAAGTGAACTATGACGCTCAGGCTGTGTTTACACAGGCAGCCCAATTCTGATGTTTCTTTCACTAATTGGTATTTTGACCATTCATATCAGCTCTAAAAAACATCTTATGTGATTGGTCAAAAGACCAATTAGTGGAAAAAATATCAGATGACTCCAGAATTCACACAACGCTCACATGGATGGTTAGCGTGTGTCTTATATGTGAGGTGTAGTGGATCATTGTTTCAAGGGCAGTTTACTCCCCTTTCTCTGCAGGTCTATCTGTAATGAGCTGACATCCCACTTTGAACTGCAAGTGAATATGAAATACACTGTAGTGTACGCTCTTAGAAAAAAAGGTGCTATGTAGAACCTAAAAGGCTTATTTGGCTGTCCCCATAGGAGAACCCTTTGAATAATCATTTTTGGTTGCAGGTGTTCCATGTCCAATCCTTTCTACAGAGGGTTCAACATGAAACCCAAAACTGTTCTACCTGGAACCAAAAATGGTTCTATGGGGGCAGCCAAAGAACCCTTTTGGAACCATTTTTTGGGGTTCCAAAAGAGTGTAGAGAGTCTATTAGAATATATTCATTATGACTAGACATCTTCAAAAAATCTACCCTCATTCTGTCTTACAGGCTGACAGAATATGTTTATGTCTGAATGATCGGTTGGTTCTACATGACTGCTAGTAACATTAAGATCTTCTGTCTCCAGCAGACCATGCTCTGTTCAATAAGGTCTCCTCCACACTCCAACACACACTGAAACTCCAATTAAATCCAGTGCATTGCACAATATCAGTGTAAGGAAGTTGCATGTTGTAAAAAAAGTGAGTATTACTGCCCTTGCTTATCTAGTTTGTAGACTAGCGAGTTTGTTAGATAAGATAAGGCCCCTGCAAACACTGAGGTCATTCAGGTTCTTTGGTTGCTGTTCAAAAGCAAACGTCATGATGGCAGTCAATTGTGATGATTCTGCTTAGTCCATGGAAGCATCCAGATAGTTGGATGATGCCTCCAGTGTGGTGGTGAAATAAAGCATCAGCAATCAGAAAGCCCAATCCAGTGTCCCAGAGCTGGATTCAGTCAGAATATCCCAATTAAAGCACTATGTGTATCAATCAGGATGCTGCTGCATGGATAATTGATTTTAGTCCTCTTTCAGCTAATAGCTAAGATATAGAGAGCTGCTGGTGCACTTTGGGCTTATCTCCTGATGTGAACAAGGCTGAAGATGTGGTTGTAGAGAAGATTAATGTGTCTTCTTTTTAGATGAGTTCCTTATTGAATGTAAATTCATTCAAATCGATCAGAAATCTGGAATGGAGCAGAATAGGATGGGGAAAGTAGGTTTCTCATCTTTTTTTCTTTAGATGAAACATACTTTCAGATAAAGATCCAATTCTCAAACTGAATTAGAAGGAAGGCTATTAGTGAAAAACAAGCACAGCGGGGTGATCCTTGTATCTATATCAACACAGCTTTTGGGCCGTTGATCTGATAAAACCTCAGCCTGTCTGTTATTGTTTCAATTAGCAGCTTCACATTCTCTGTAAAACTGTTAGACGAGTGAGCTTCCCCACTGCAGCCTTCCTCTGCCTCCACCAGGCTACCAAGAGGCCCACAGATAAGACAGTATAAGTAGGGAAGAGACTGGAGGGAGCCCGGACATGCTATTACTACATGGCCTCTCATTGTACAACACTGCATGGCTCTAGAGCCAGATAAGGTTCTGCTAAAGGTGTCAAATTGCTTCTTGTGTGCTGCCCTCGTTTTATTTCTCAATCTAAAGCACTCAGACACTCTGTAAGAATGGGCCAATAATAGAGTTTAATAGAACATATGATCTCTATTGGCCTAATCATAAAAGGGTTCAATGCCTGTTGTTGCCTTTGGCTAACCTCCTGGGTGTTTGGCTAACCTGAGGATGTTTAATCAAAATTACAAACATAGTCTTACAAAGCCCCTCAGTGAATCTATCGTGCATTTGTTTTGGCTCACTGCATACTTTATACTGTATTCTTTTTCTATTACCACCTCAAATGTTAGAACCTATGTAACAGAAGTCCACTGTATTTTTCCAGGTGCGCAGCAGGTCTCTGTGGCGGGTGGAGCCAAGTGAGGGAGAGGTTCCACCCCAGGGGAAGCTGGAGCTGAGGCTAGTGGCTCACCTGGATGACACCCTGCATTTCCAGGACAAGCTGCACCTGTCTATCCAGAATAGTGAAACACACACCATCCCTTTTTCTGCTACTGGCAAGGGCACTACTATTGTCACCAACCGCCCTTTTGCCCCCAGTCTGGACTTGGGAGCTCATTTCAGGTAGGCATAGCTACGAGTGAGGAAATACTGAAAGTGCATACTTTACATATTCAATCAAGTCAGTCATTCAAATCCTTTTTATTCTTTCCCCCTGAAACCTTGTCTTCTGTCCTCTCATCTCCAGCTCTGGTCCATGTCAGTACCATTTTAGAGTGACCAACCGAGGTCGCCGCTCCCACCAGCTGTACTGGACAACGGATGGGTACCCCCAGTTTCGCCGAAGAGTTCCCCCACCCGCCAACACAACCAGGGAGGGAAAGGGTCGCAGCTCCCTGGTACCCCCACCTGTAGATGGGCCAGTCTTCAGCCTACACCCCATGCGTATGGAGCTGGCCCCGGGACACACTGCCGACATGGTGCTGGAGGGCTCCTCTGACTCTCCCAAGGTGGGAACATGAGACAATGGTTAAAAACACTCCTCTGTCAGACACAACCTAGATATTCAGTTGAGATCTAGAAACATACACACTCCCTCAAGATACACATACGGTATGCTTCTCAATGAAAATCTATGCGGATCATGCATTGTGTGTTACGTGGAAAAAATGCGCTGGAGTCGACATTAGCGACAATGTTCTTCCTCAACACCTAAAGTTGTTGAACTTTGAATAAAATTATTTAATTTTCTTCCCAAGACCTACTATGTTTCACCATATTATACCTTTATGAACTCCAGTTTGTTCAGCCAAACCAGTTCGATTTAGTGGAGCATTACCAGTGTTTGGTGATAGTAATCACAGCTGGTTATTAACATTTGCTAACATTTGAACAAACATGTGAAATACAGTCAGTGCACTCTTAGCTAGCATATTAGATCACGACACAGGGGGTTCAAGGTTGAATTCTACAGAGATAAAGGTGTAGAATCTTCCCAAAGTAACACTGCACAGGCCTGGGTGTTGATTTCCTCTCTGGGGTATTACTGGGATGCCTATTGATTGAAAGAAGGAGAGGGAAAGAAGCAAGAACCAGGGATAAGCCCACGCCACTGCAGCCTCTGCTGATCCCTTATATCTTTGAATGGCTATTGTGGAGTTGTAATTCAGGAAAGCCCAAGCAAAGCAGAGTGTGGCTATGTCTCAGAAAAGCTTTGCCAGGGCTCTATTTCTGTTGGGTAGTTATAGGAAACTATGTCACATTTATACCTAAACAAGGTCAAAAGCTGAGCTTAAGTGCAGAATTGTATCTGCCGGTATAAAGGTTGTGTTAGCAGTTGATGTTATTCTTCAATAACACAGGCCCCAAAGCAAATCAGTGGTAGAAAAATAGGTTTATTCAAAGAGAAAAAAATCTAAGTTGTTATGTTGGGAAGTAGATGACAGTTGTTCTTTCTTCCCTGTCCTCAGCTGGTTAACCGTGTGGTTAACTAATTAGAATTCCTTGCAGTAAAATTGGGCCAATGGTCAAGTACCAAGTATCCTGTTTCAGGTTCAATGTATAGACAATTCGAACCAATGAGAACTTGCCACATGTAGCTATGAGTCCAGGACTGAAACCCCTACACAGATTTTAAACAGATGTTGAACCTATTGACCTCTAGTCCACTGTGTTGTGTATTATCTTAAAGTATTCTTACAGTTGTCTTGAGTTAATGGGATGTGTCAACTGAATACCTGTGTTTCTAACCCAGGTGGTCCGAGAGAGGCTGGTGTGTCACGCCATCCTAGGTCACCAGAGTGGGAAGGAGCGCATCATGACGGTGGACGTCACATGTCGGTTTGTCTCACCCATCCTGGACATCTCCTCCCAGCAGCTCAGATTCTATGTGGAGAAGGTGTGTGACACCAATCACCCATCACCCACATTTGCTGCCTCTCTGCTCACAATGCAAGTGCATTGAAGCCTTAGTGCATGGAATTCTTCTCATAAGCTTCTACAGTCATGGTGTAGCCATCTATGCCCAATGACACATATTTCATAATGCTTGCAGTGTTTCCCCTATATGCATTTAGCAGCGGCGTACCATTACTGCTAAATCATGGCCGCCACTGTAAAAAATATATTATATATAATGTAGCTGTATAGATGTATGCCACAGGATGACCCCGTCCGCCACCCCGCAGGAAGACCCATCCCCCCTACTAACTCTGCCACCGCTGCTGAACACTGAATGCCTTCAATGAACAAATTAGGATTTTTTTCAGCAGCGGTGGCAGAGTTAGTAGGGGGGATGGGTCTTCCTGCGGGGTGGCGGACGGGGTCATCCTGTGGCATACATCTATACAGCTACATTATATATAATATATTTTTTACAGTGGTTAGATCAATGATTGAGTTCTGTTGAGACATTGTGTTTATTCGATGTTCTCCAGCTCCAGTGTCAGGAGTCCATTGCTCCATGAAGCTGGATCATAGTGATTATCTCCTAAGGAAATTAAACTGTATACTTCTGCACCAGTTCGTTCCTGATTTATGATGTGAAGATGGCAATGGTTCTGACAGAGCACAAAGCTTTGCCCCAGATTATGTTAGTGTAACCAATAATATATTGACCCAGTGGACATGAGAGGAAGTTGTTGACCAGAGAGGTTCGGCTCAAATCGAAAATTAGTCCACTTATTGCAGTATGCTTAAACCTGAATACACATTATGCCTATTGGAAGATGAACTTGGGTTTAAGCTATTTTCAAGGATTCTATGGGGATAGAAAAAACACATTGCACTCTCCATCTCATATCATCAGAATGATTGAATTCTGAATGAGAGAAAGAATGAGGCGTCACCTCTATCATCATAATGAAATGATTTCCTGTCCCCCCTATTTTACTTTTATTATCACTAGCACAAACTCTATCGCAATGTTTGTATTAACGCCCCTTTTCATGCTGAACCTGTGCATATTTTTACCCATACCTAACATCTCCTGGAAGCTGCTTTCAGGTTCTGTTGCTGATCAGCCTTTCAGAAATAAAAATTATAATTTATTTCAGTGGAATTCTTTTATCTGACTCTGTCCCATTCATCTATGTGTTGACAGCCTTTCCTCTAGATTTACAGGCTGCTTGTGCAGCAGACCTCTCCGGGATAAAGCAATTAGAGAGAGGGAAATGGGATGGGGGAAGGAATGGAGAGGGAGAGGGAGAGGGGGGGAAAGGAATGGGTAAGGATAGACAGCAAGAAATAAAGGGATAAGAAATGCAGTAGAGTTGAGAGGAGGAGGGAGAGAGGCTGAGAATGAATTGCAGATGTATAAGGCCTGCTGTAAATTGTGTTGCCCACACAAGAAAGTGATAGATAGAGATTATAGATTGAGTTATTTCTGCTTTGCTTAACCTTTAAGAAGTTCTTAACTACAGGGCAGCTTTTATATGGGCATTATAGTCAATTGACTTCCAGTCTCTAGAGTCTACTGTATTGAATACCGGTAGTTACTCTTAACTTATTTAATTCATCTTCCCAATCAGTCTTATCTTTCCTTTTCTAATGTGTGTGTGTGTGTTTGTGTGTTAGAATTCTAAACGTGTGACTGTTGGTTCCCCCACTGCAGGCTCCAGGTGTCTCTCTGCTTCCTCTCTACCAAAAGCTGCTCCTGAGGAATGTGTCGTCTCTGGCCCTCTCTCTGCAGCTCACTCTGGCTGAGCCCTTTGGTCTGTCTGACCACGATGGTGATCACACATGTGTCACTTCTAAGGTACATCCTTCTGCAGGCAATACTTGTACAATACATCGCAGGGATTATAGCCTTGGTTCATACTTAACATAATCTGACACGTTTGATTATTTACATTTTTTAGGTGGGTATCTGTACCTAGTATTGAGGGGCAGGTACCATATTATGTCCATGTCTCTGTGTTGGTAGACTTTGGTACTGGCTGTAGGAGTGCAGACGGAGCAGTGGGTACGCTTCGATCCCTTATACCGCCAGGACAGTATGACGCGGGTGGCTGAGGAGGTGCTGGAGGTGCGCTACTCAGACCATCCTCAGCAGGACACGGTGGGCCTGAGGGGAGAGGTCCACTTCCCCAACCTGCACTTCTCAAGTGCGGCTCTGGACTTTGGCTGTGTACTGAACCACACCGAGGTTCAGCGCCAGATCACCATGACCAACTGCAGCCCTCTGTCTGTGTCCTACCACTGGGCCTTCCTGGTCGACCAGCAACAGTACGATATCAGGTAGAGTGCCTAGTCCACCTCAACAACGTCACTGTTAGACTTGTTTAGCCACCATCCCTGGGAAAGAAAACTCAAGATTTAAGCAGAGAATATCCCTGACCTTTGTATGTGTATTCCTAAACACTTCATTACCTTCCCTATATTGGATGGCATATTGTTATAAATGGTTGGGGATATTGTTTATTGTGGTTCCACTGTTTATTTGAGATTCTATTGAGGCATAGGAGGGCTCCAGTTTTCATGTAGTTCCAGGAGGGGACAGATGGTGCAGAAGCCGCTGGCATAGCCGAGGAAAGGAACTCCTTATTAAGACTCCATTTAATCAAGCTGTTCATTTCCCCTTCAACTGACAAGATGCTGAGCATCAGACTGCTCATCAAGCTACTTTCCTTCCTCCTAAGAGGCTGATACGAAGTTCCACTCCTGTAAACTGTGTGTTTGAAATGTGTAAGCACATACCATACTGTACTGTACTGGAGTGGCCACCTCTGGGATTATGGATTTAAAGTTGTCTGAGATGGGAAAAGCAAGATGATTGCACCTTTAGTAAAGCCAAATCCAGCCATTCTCTAAGGAAACCAACAGGAAAAAAATTATCTGAGACGCTTCAATAAAAAGTTTGATCTACTGACGGTGCACACGTATTGCTATTTTCATCTACATCTCTACCTTGGCAGCCATTGCTTGGATCCATCTTGAGAACACAATGTAAACCAGTCCAAAAGCCTGTCCTTGGAAGTGGCTACTCAGCACCACACTCCCTTAATCTCCTCACACCAGTCAAGAAGGGATCCAATCTGTTACACTACAACTCTTTGGCTACTATTTCAAGCTATCTATTTTGAGGGAATATGAACCTCAAGCAGCTCCACAATATGGAGTTGCCTTCAGTAGATATCAGTTCATTATGCACCGAGATATATAAACTCCATATCAATGATGTCCTGCTTTTTGTGATCACAGCAGGGTTTCTGTAGTGTGTACAGATAACAGATTTTCTGCAAAATAATTTGATTGTAGAAATTATTATAAGTTAACTAGAAAATAAAAAATACTACACTCTAAGCACTCAAAGTAGTCAATGCCCATGTTGGCTCTGATGTTAAATCTGAGCTGTCAATACAGCTCCAATCTCTGGCAGCGTATTGTTGAGTTTTTATAGTTTTTAATTGTTCTTCAGCTGCTGCCATGTCCTGCCTCAGAGGAATCAATAGTGCTGTACGTGGGGCTAAAGTGCAGGCCATTGAAGATTTATCACTCAGCCTCCTGCTTTTCATTTCTCCAGACCCACCCCCTTAGAGGTGGATGACCCTTCCTATCAATATTCACTTGGTTTACACAATGCATAGGCCAACCTGCTAATTAAATACCTATCAGTAATTCAATCATTGGTGATCCTGCTATTATTATTGCACCATTTTCATCCGCTTAGCTAACTGATTTATGGTGTATATGTTTCTGACGGACAGTTTGCTTTGCTGTCCATTTCTGATTTGGTGCTGATATATTTCACTTCCCCAGGTTTCCTGAGCAGACCAACGTGAGTGAGGGAAGAGTGACCACACATGAGGAGGAGAGGGATACGCGATGGGACCTGTCCAAAAATAGAAACATTGACATCAGAGTGGACTCAAACAGGTCTGATCCTGCCGTTCACCAAGCTCCAGCACTTGCACCCTGTATCTGAATAGAATGAGCAATATAATGTATTTACATCATGCCAACATATAGAGAGATATTTGAGATCAGAGATTCACAGCAGGCTTATTTCATACGATAGTGGCCGCATATGGAATCCAATTTTTTAAACTTGACATTAACTGGAAATAATTCCAAATGGTTGAAGAACTGGATTGTCAGCATCTAGCCCAATTATAGCAGAGTATAATAATTTCAGGCGTCTCCCATGAGGGTCTTCACTTCAGACAATCTTTGAAAAGGCATTGGGCTTCGTGGGGTACATTAACGATATAAAAAAAAAATCTGCTTTTCTCTCTCTGCTGACAGTTTTGTGTAATTGAAATGTTATTTGTTCCAGAGACTTCTGAGGTGTCTGGGGATTAGTGTGATGGAATGTCAGCACATACACACACTCGTGCACAGACACATACATGCACATACATGTACACACACACACACACACACACACACACACACACACACACACACACACACACACACACACACACACACACACACACACACACACACACACACACACACACACACACACACACACACACACAAATGCTTACAAATGAGAGCAATGGGACAAGATAGAAAGCTTAAAATCCTATATTGTATAGTGAGACAAAATATGGTGGTTCCTCCTGACAGTGGTCCTCTGGAGTATATTAATTTAACCTGTTAAATTATCTTTGCTGGTGGCACGAAGTGCCATAGAATTCCCCATACAACACTGCCCCCTGCTGTTACTCCCCAGAACACCTACTCTTACTATAGTCTGCAGGCGCGACCTGCTTTGTCTCTTTCATCACCATGTCTCCTTCTATTTTGTATCTCTGTATGTATCTGTGTGTTTCTCTATGTCGCCATTTCACTACATTTCTCTCAATGTGCATGTCTGTCTCTCATTTTTTATCTGGCAACATCTGCCCGGTCCCCTTTCTTGCAAAATATGTTTTCAGTCCATTGGAGCATTTTTATTAAAATAGTTTATTAAAAAAGTTATAAATAAATAATAAAAAAAATAATAATAATAAATAAATAATAATAAAAAATAAAAAAATAAAAAAATAAATAATAAAAAAATAAAAAGTTATTAAAAAAGTTAATTAGCATTCTGTAAGGAATTAACCTCATGGGCGTACCAAGCGTGTAGCTACCGATTACTTTGTTAATGTGTCTGTTAATTGGATCCCTTACTTGATCCAAGATTAAATATCCAGTGAGTTGTTTTTATTACAGTTCAATACTGTAGATATAACATAACACATTATATACTTATTCTTCAGGGAAATTGAGGTTCCCAAACTGTTCCTGGATGAGAAGGTGGAGGACGAGAAGGGAGACCAAGAGAATGAGTCTAAGGAGGGTAAGGGCTCTCCCAAAGATCCCCTGTCAGCTCCAGTCACCCTCACTCTCATCACAGAGGGGAGGCAGAGCCAGGGGCGAGGCAGCTACAACCCCAGCAGACAGGAGATCAACAGGACCTCACCAGCACAGTGGCCAGACAGTACTGATCAGGACACAGGCACAGCAAGCCGCACTACAAAGGACCATCCCAGTGTTGGAGTGGAGGAGGTACAGTACACACTATCAGGTGCCCAGCTGATAAGCTTTCTTCTCTGTTTTGGTAGGTTGGAGTTTTGGCCTTCCATGGTGACATCACCAGGTGGTACATTAATTAATAGACCAATACGAAAGAGTTCCGAAGCTCTCTGCCAATAACAGCTAGTTTTCAGTTTTCCCCTTCCCTCCCCACCCAGACCAGACAGTCCTAGCAGAATTCTTGTTTGAGAAATTGATCTTTGCTAAGAAGCTATTTTCGTTTATTTTTCACCATTTTAATTGAAATCAGTCACAGTAAGGTACTTAATTGTTACTCAGAAATAATTTAATATTGAGATAAAATGGCTGCATTGGACCAACAGAGAACATTGTTGAATTGAATTACAGTATTGTATCAAAGTTTCTCACCTCTTATCAACTATTCCTTTGTGCATCCCCGACCCTCTAACTATTGTTCTATCCATATGTCCTTGCCTTTCTCTATCGGTCTATCATTTTTCTGACCTACTGTGTACCTCCTTATATGTCTCTCCTCCTCTCTCCTTGATGCAGGTGTTTGATATCCTACCTATATATGGGGTGCTGCAGCCAGGTGAAAGCCAGCTGGTGTCCTTCTCCTTTTACGGTCATGCTGACATCAGTGGTCAGGTTCTGGCTCTGTGTGAGGTCGAGGAGGGCCCCACATATGAAATCACACTCAAAGGAGAGGCTTCACTAGTCACCTACAGCCTGAACAGAACAGAGATAGACTTTGGCCTTCAGGTATGTGTACTATGGTCACCCTGAGGCTGTGTTAGTTGAGTCCAGTTCACTTGTGAAGGATAGAGATATCTGTGTTGGCTTTCTTTGCTTGTGTTTTTCATTCGTCCCTGTTTGGGTATGCAATGAATGCATTCAAGGCAATTGTCATTGATATTCAAACAAGGACTTATTGATTTTTTATTTTTAAAGGAGTGAATCAGCAGAATCTTATCCTTGCGGGTTCAGCATACATTGTTTGGATCCATTCCCGCTCTTCTTCTTCTTCCCTTCTTTCTCCTGCAGTTGTTTGACCATGTGGCCGAGGCAGAGATCACCCTGAGGAACACAGGGAAGGTGGGCTTTCAGTTCAGTGCTCTGTTGGGGGAGAAGGATGTGTGTGAGGACCCTCGCCCTGGACATCCCCTGGTCATCCCCAGAATGGTGAGACAGCCCACACACAGCACAGGGGATCCCTCCCTTTTACAGTCTGCTTTCTATACCAATCCTTTAGTGTAACTACATACACCCTTTATGTAGTTACTTTCAAGGGATTTTGGCAGAGCCAGATGAACTTGTGGATACCATTTTTATGTATTTTATGTAACCCTTTGTTTGTCTCTCATTACTCAAAGGGTTACATCGAGGCGAATGCAGAGCAGAAGCTTTCAGTGTACTATCTCCCTGGGGTCCCTGAGGTCTTCCACAAGACTTTCCAGCTGCAGGTGGCTTTCTTTGAGCCAGAGAGCCTCACTCTCAGAGGAGAGGGCATCTTCCCCAGGGTGTGCCTGGACCTACCCAGAGAGCTCAGTACGTGCCTTTGGTCATTGTGGAGGTCTATCGCGATACTCTAAAACTGTTTTGTTGCAGTGTGTAACTCGCTATTCTTGTATTGTGTAGATGATGAGAGATATACTGCAGTGGTGAAGGAGGCCAAGGAGGCTCTGGAGGAGGACAGGAGGGATGTGGGCATCAGCCGGCCTGCTACTGGAAATGGCCTCCTGTCAGACAAGGACTACATCCCTACAGTCAGTACCTACTGTATCACAATCACTCAGCACTTTCACCTTGATTCATGTACAGTGCATTTGGAAAGTATTCAGACCCTTGACTTTTTCCACATTTTGTTACATTACAGCCTTATTCTAAAATGTGTTAAAATGTTGTTGTTTTTTAACATAGATCTCAACATTATGATTGTCTTCATAAGACGAAACAAAGCTAATGTGTTCAGTTTGTATGGCAGACATGATACCTGTGCTGTGTGGACAGATGTGAAAATGTATTTCTGTCTCTCTGTGTGCAGTATGATACCCTGCTGCAGATGGAGGTAGAGAGGCTCTTGGTGAAACAGAATGCCATGGCTGTTGAGAACAGACAAGTGGATAATGGAGACACACCTGCGTCTACTAGCAAGTGGCGCAAGAAGCTTAGCAGGTAGGCTCACATGCAAATGCACCATCTCTCCTCCATGGCTATGCATACTGTATATGTGACTCATTACTGAAAGTGGGATCTCATTGTGTCTCATGTTTAGATTCCTCCTACCGGAGTACACACTGGATTTTGGCTATGTGATCCATGGTAGTGTTCCTAACCACATAGTCAAAGTGACAAATACTGGACCCATGTCTGTGTCCTTCCGGGCTGACCGCCGCCCACTCACAGGCACAGGTAGGTTCTCCAGTATTCCTTAAAGTAGCTACATATGGAGCTGTGTGGCTGTTTGGGGAATATTATGGATCATTTTTAACAATAGATTTGTTTTTTTCTCCAGGATTTGTTGTAGAGCTGGATAGAGTAAAGAATCTGCCATATTGTGAGACTGAGACCTTTGAAGTGAAGTTTGACCCACGTGGAGCAAATCTGAATTTAGGGGAGATAAACACTGTCATGCCTATACAGGTACAGCAGGGAAACTGTACCTTTAGTTCTCTACTTCATTATATCCTATTTATTTTCTTTAGCTTCTTGAGTGTATTTGAAGTTTTATTGTTTTTCCACCACATTAAATATTTAGACCCATCTTTTTTAAGGTCAAACAGGCTGAATGTGCCATGGTGTCATTATGCTGTGTGTTGTGATTACCAGGTGGTTGGGGGCCCTGCAGTGCAGGTCCATCTGTGTGCCGTAGTTACCATGCCCTCCCTCACAGTCTCCACGGATACGCTGCAGTTTGACAGCATCCAGTGTGGGCTGTGTCAGGTAACCACCGTCCAGCTGTTCAACCCCGAGCCTGTCCCCTGTGAGTGGAGCATCGCAGAGGAGCAACGGCCCAGGAAGAAGGTACACTACCCAACTTATGCACCAATATACTGTACTCTATTGCTATTTTAGATACTTGTGCTTTTGAACCTTTTACTGCAGTGGGCTAAATCAGGGTCACACAGAGTGTTTCTTGGTAGTCTTAAAATCTACTTTGAAGCAAAAGTATACACCTCACACACATGGTTATGGACTTAGAAAAAGAAGACAAGTACCATGTCAGATACAGAGTTGAAATGTGTTACATTTTGAGTTTGCATCCCAATATTACACTTTATATACATCACAGAATACTGAAATGTAACAAAACCGTTTAAATAGAAACATCGGATTTTCAGCCTTGTATTTTATTAATACAACATATTAAAAACATTCCACCCGTGAGGCCACTAGAGGGCGATTTGGTCATTTGACTGCAGGAAAAGTCAAACAGTAGGCAGCAACACTGTAGAGTAAAAAAGAACATGACCTTCAAATAGAGTGTGTTTAACCTAAATTATGTGCTGTTACCGTTAACACAAATAGCTAATTAAGTGCATTTTTGTCCATTATCTCGTGTTTTATGATGGATTAAAGCTTTTAAAATGGGATATTAAGGGCATTAGCTGCAAGGCTTTGGCTCATTTTTCTTCTTGTCTTGTGTCTTCAGAGGATAATTATAGACCCCAGGCCCCACACTGAGTCTAATGAGGGGCAGTCAAGCTCATCTCATTCATATTTTGGGCTTTATCTTTACCAATAAGACGTCCTAGTATTACAGAACATACCGACATCATGATACATATATTCCTCTTCAGTAATGAAGTTATCCACATAGTTATTCATTTGGGATTCTCTAATTAGTCTAGGGTATAGATATTGTATCTCTGTTATTTATGACCTGTTAATAATTGTTAAAAACTCAAGGAATATGTGTCTATGGCCTGTGTGTAGATTGACAAACATGTCCCCCTCCACCTGAGACGGAAGGCCAGATTGGAACAGTGTCCTCCTCCAGTGGTATTTGAAATGCTACCTTCAACAGGCGTGCTGTATCCTGGAGATAGAGTCAACGTCCAGGTCAAATTCAGCCCAGCCGAGGGGGTAAGGAAAACCAGGGGCCCATAACATTTCAATATATTTAAGCTGTCATGACTACAAGGAACACTGTTCTCTCATAATGACAGAAACAGTTTGACCGTGTCTCTGTCTCTTGTCTGTTCTTTTAACACTGCATGTTCACATTTGCACAATATTTCCAGAGCTCATCTTTCTCATGAATGATGGAGTCAGGTTGAGCTGGGAGACACAGATAAGAGACTAGACTCAGAGAGGGCATTATCTCTCTCTGCTGCAGTATGGATCTCCTCCATCAGATACACACACACCACACACACCCCAATGACAGGTCTGCTGCCTTAGAGTCTTGATGGTGTCTCATGGAGATTAGATGAACTAAACTAAAAGCTTTGTGAAGCCTCTACAGTACATGACTTGTTGGTCTAAGTAATGTTCTAGAGTCCGGGAGAGACACACCACAGGGAATACTGCGAGAGAGACTGTTGGCTGGGCTGCAGATGGTGTCTGGTTGCTTCCTTGGGATGTACTATAACTGTCATCTTGGATGTGTTGTTCGCCATAGAGGGCATACAGCCAGAGGCTGGTGGTGTCAGTGGCCCAAAGCACCCAGAGGATGTTGCTGCTGGCCCAGGGGCAGGGAGAGGAGCCCCAGCTGGAGTTCTCCTCCTCTGTGCTGGAGCTGGGACCCACCCTGCCATTCAGTGCTGGAGAGGAGGCTGAAGTGATCGTACGGAACCCCTGCCCCTTTCCCATTGAGTTCTACTCCCTGGAGTTTGACAATAAATACCTGGAGGAAGATAAGGTGAAATCAATTGACTGCCTCTAATGGTGCACTCTGGAAGACATGGTTCTTTTAACTCATTAAGTTATCTCCTTTGTTCCGTTTCTGTTTTCGTACCTTTCAAGCACTAAGAAAGAATGTTTGGATTTAATTTCTCCCTCTCTCTTAAGATTCTGCGTATGATGAAGGGCTATGATGTCCAGAACGTCCTGCTGTTGCCCCCACGCGCCCCGGGAGAGTCACTACCTCCTGAGATAATCGACTATTACAATGAACATAACTGTGAAGAGGAGGATGGTAGGTCTGCTGTGCAGTGAAACCACACTCTCATTCTGCAACCAGACTGTTCAATTATTTCTTATCAGGATGGATAAGACATATCTACAAAATGGGAGCCTCTGCAGTGCAGTAGATTAATATTTACTGATGGCTTACTTATTTAGAGGTCATGTATAATCCATAGGGGTGAGATCTGGGACTTACTGTGTAAAGGGCCTAGTTTGAGCTACAGTGTAAGCTTTGATTTGATCTGGGATCATCTGTAATGGAAGTTCTCACTGACGCAGAGATTTGTCTGGTTCCCCAGAGTCCAAGGCTAGCTACCCTAAAGATGAGGAGGCATCTGAGGCAGGGGACAAGGGGGAGCAGGAGGAGGAGCTAGCCACCCCACCCCTTCCAGAACGACTCGTGGAGGAGGAGAAAGAGGCAGCTCCCTCCAAGGATGGGACTCCATGTGGAGGTACTGAACAAGACCAAATATATAACATTAACATCACAACACTCAGAACAGTACAGATTACCTTGAAGAAACAGACAGAATAGCTGAACAGCTCTCACACTGCTCACAGTACACAACTTTGCCACAGGATACCTCAGACACTATAATAGTTATAGAGATCAAAGACAGCAGGTATCATGTTGCATTCTGTCACAGACCTGATCAAAGACACAGTGGAAAGCAGGACTGCCAGTGTGGGGGACCTGGAGGTCAACCCAGTGTCCAGAGCTATTGCACGCCACATGGGCATTGACCTGTCACCTGAGGGCCAGGCTGCACGAAACCGCCGGGGCATCGCAATCATTGTGCATGGGGCTCCCCTCTCAGGTAAAGAGTGGCACATCCACCAAAAGATTTCAACACTTTCAACACTCAGTTTTTTCTTTCAAGCATTTGCACATATCTCTGTGCAGGTAAAACAGGCACAGCAGTGACTCTGGCCAAATACTATGGTGCAGCGTGTCTGAACATTGATGCTGTAGTGCTGGAGGCACTGTCCTCAGGGATGACCTCTGCTGGCCTGCGGGCCCGAGAGCTGTGTGCCAAGGCTGCTATGGAGCATGCTCAGAAGAGGGTGGAGGAGGCTGGTGAGTCTCAGCTTGATGGATAGGACGTTTTTGGTGTGTCTCACTCTCTCAGCCAATGATAACTGTATCAAACAAATGGTCATTTATTGCATTAAAGCCTAACAGTATCTGTGGACGAACTAGGTTATATGCTTTGTTTGTAATTGTCTAACTGTAGGTGTAATGTTTGTGTGTGTGTGTGTGTACAGCCCAGGCTGTGGTGGAGGTGATGGGGCCTGCTGGTCAGGGTGCTGGTACTCTGAGTGTGGAGGCTGTAGCCAAACACACAGCTGAGGGCAGTCAAGTCATTGACCCCAAAGCTCCAGCCTCTTCCATCTCTACACGTAACAAGAACAGTGTTGTGGGAGGGAAGAGGATCGACGGATCACAGCCCACCGCCCCCTCAATGGTACCCTGATCATCACAATAGTGTGTATTACTATATCAAAGCTAGGACACAGTTTGTAATGCCTCTTATTAGTGCTTGCTTTCTGTGCAGGGTGGTGGCCCTATCCACCGGCAGCTCAGCATCAGTGTGAGCCAGGTGGGAGAGCTGGGCCTGATGAGCTGCCTGCTACCAGACCAACTGCTAGTGGACATCCTCTCAGAGAGAATGCAGGTGACATACAGTACTGAGAGACACAGAACCTATATGGGCCTCCCAGTCCTTGGTCTGGGATGGACCCTCAATGAATCTCCTGTGTGATCCTCGAGAGTGTTGATGATGAATGGGATGTATGTGTTGTCCCCTGGTAGCTGAGTGACTGTCACCGGGGTGTTGTGATGGATGGGCTGGAAACGCTGTACAGCCTCTCCCCCAGCAGCACCCTTCAGATCATCCTCAAGGCCTTCAACAACAGATCCTTCATCTACATGGTCAATCTCTCCAACAACTACTATGCCTTCAAAGCCAAGGAGAGGGCACAGAGAGAGGCAGAGGGTGAGGACAAGCTAGGCCAAAGGAGCTGGGAGCTGTGCTAAACTAAACAATAGTTTGAGGTAATTACTACGGTGACTGGTAATAAACACTCCTTCCGTCACAGAGGCGTTACAGAGGGAGCACGCTGAGAAGGAGAAGCTGCGCTTGCAAGAAATGGATGAGGAGGAGTATGATGCCCTGCCAGAGGAGGAGAAAGAGAGCATCGATCTCAGACACCTTGTGGCACTGAGAGAACGAAAGCGCAGGTATTGGATGAAAAATGCTTATGCACATATTAGGTATAGCAATGTGTCTGACTTAGAGAGAATGGTTTAAAAGGACTGGAATGTGAATAATTATATATGTAATTGTAGAGTTTATGTTAATGTTAATGTATGTAAATGTGATAGGGAACAAGAGCGGGCAGAAAGGGAACAGGAGGAGAGGAGACAACAAGAGGAGCTAGAGAGAGTGAGAGAAGAAGAGGAGATGAAAAAGAAAAACAAGAAAGGCAAGAAGGAGCCTGCCAAGGATGACTCATCAGGGAAGAAGAGTCAGCTTGGAGGAAAACAGGTCAGTGTTTCGTCAGATCAGCTAACTGTGTCACACGGTATTATAGAAGCATTGGAACTGTAAATCTGTATATTCTCTATTATTTTGTGTGAATATTGGCTATAGTTGAAGTGTAATCTGCATTATCTGTGACTACATATTATAATCGTTATTTATTTTTATTATTGGAAATGTGAGGACCTTTTTCTGTTGTTAATGTTTGATTGTTGTTATGTTTTTGTCTTTATCTTTGAGTTGGGGGGGTAATAGTATTTCTGTAATTGTTGATTGTCCTATTTAGAACTAATAAAAATGTCTTTAAAAAAAGCTGCATCACATGGTGCTCATTGCAGTGCATAGGAGAAGTGGTAGCATAATAAATGACATTTCTTAATGTGTTCCTCCCTTATTTCCACTTTACACTGACAGTCTGCAAGTGCCCTACGCTCAGAGACAAAACTGGACCAGCCGGTGAAAGATGGGAGAAAAATGTCCTCCTGTGCTGACGGCAAGGAGTATAAAGACTCTCCCACAGAGGGCACTAGGGAACCAGAGGAGGGACCCAAGAAGAAGAAGCCAAAAGAAGGCAAGGCAGGGGGTCAGGATGAGTCTCCATTACCAAGCGAGGACCCAGAGAGAGAGCTGGTATGTTACCCTCATAAATTCCAAGTGAAGCATAAGAACGCACAGCCATTACGTGACAAACATATTTTGAATATGAACTAGTTCCTTTCCTCCTTTTACGATTGTACCTCATATTGTTTAAACAATAGCTGACACCCAGATGAATAAAACATATTTAATAGCTGTTTAACTGGCCTGTAATTGAAACTCCTCTACTCCTTCTGTTCCCTGTAGTCTAGTGAGGGTGACCGACTGCTGCTGTCTCGGTTCAGGCTCTACGAGCAGAGCCAGCCCCAGCTTCTCCACATTCTACAGTTCTGGGACCGAGCCCAGGGTCAACTCCTCCAGCCCCTGTTCTCTGAAGACAACATCCAGGAGCCAGAGGAAATAGTCCCTGAGAGACAGGCCCCCTCTGGCAAGAAGACTAAGAAAGAGCGGGAGAAGGAGAAGGTGGAGAAGGAGAAGGAGCGCTTGGAGAAGGAGAAGTTGAAGGCAGATGCCACAGATGTGAAGATGGTGTCTCCAGCCCCTAGCCAGGCCCTTCTAGCAGTGGAGGGGTCTGAGGGAGGGGACAGGGAGGCTGCACCTGAGACTGTGCCCCACATCCTCCTTTCTGTTACTGGGAGGGACTATCTTAGCGGAATAGAGATCCTGAAGAGCAACAAACTGCCCCCTCTTGAAGAGGTATAGTAGATACTTGCAGTAATACTCTCCCTTCATTTGATATTTTATCCCTATGACGATCTTTAATAAAAAAGCTTTACATGATGTCAACTTACTCTGTTCCTCAGGTGTTGGATGGTTTAGGGCTGGGACACAAGGGCCCTCCTATCCCCCCCTCCACTATCTTCTCTGTCATCCCCTACCCTAAGAAGAGGCCTGTGCCCAGTGCACAGCAGATCACTAGTTGCTTCACCTTCATGGTGCCCTCAGTTCCAGAGGATCCAACAGGGGAGAAGAAGGATACAGACATGGACGCTGAAGCGCAAGGCTCAGTCAAGGTATAATTGGTCCTCCATGGAAAATAGCATAACCTCACACATCAAACCACTATTGCCACCATATTCACTCGTTTATTTTTTTAAACTTCTTGCTCACTTTAAAAAACACCATTGATGATACAGTAATAACACTATGTCAATAGCAGGGATGGACAACTGGCGGCCCAACTCAGTAGGGATCTCAAGTTACTGTTGAGAGTTAGAATAGTAGAATACAATTTCAAAATTCAGTTGTGCATCAGCAGTTGTTCTCTTATGTCAGTCACTTACAGTCACTCAATTTGCCCATGTCAGCATTTTTTTTTTTAGATTGGTAAGTAAGTATAGCGGCCAGCTATCTAAACTTATTAATGGTTGAATTACCACCCGGGGGACCCCCCATTGATTTTGTCAGTTACTCTCACTTAGATATCATATTAAAAACAGCAAACATTTCTCTCCACCCTATGGCAGAATGTGTAGAATTGCAAGAAATGTGTTATAAAATTGCTGAATCTTCTCTACGCCCCATGGAAGAATGTGTAGAATTGCAGGAAATGAACTCTAAAACTGCTTACATGTTTTGCTCACAAATTTGCATGTGGGTATGGATGTGGGTACACAGACCTGCGAGCCACTGCAGCCTCTCTTGGTTTAATTAATGAAGCTATTCATCATAGCCGGGTCTAACTGAATGGGTCTTACAGGAAGAAGTGGTGACCCCTACCAAAGGACGGGGGAAGAAGGCAGACACAGGCAGAGAGAGTCAGAAAGACAAGAGACGCACCCCAGCCAAAAAGGGGGCCAGGTCCAATGACTCTCGCTCCCCTCCTCTCAACGCTGTGACTCCCTTATCTGACACTGAGCATTGCCAACAGGAGTCCCAGCAGGACCGCAACCAGCGGTGAGATCATCTATACACTACATAAGAATATACACTAATGTGCATAAATGTGACTTAAATGTGTTGTTTTCTATAGGCTCACCACATTCCGCTGGAATGTCCCACCCAATGGAGAGGTGACGCTGAAGATCTGGTTCCACTCCCAATTGCCTGGCAAGTTTGACCAAACACTGAACTTTGAGTTGTTGGGTACAAAGAGACGGTACCAAATGTACTGTAGGGGCATCTGTGCATATCCATCCATCAGCAAAGATGTAAAGTGAGTATTGTTATTTGTTTCTAGAAAACATTTGTGAAATAGAACCAATTTCTATACTTAAAGATGCACTATGCAGAAGTTGCCCCATTTCCTGGTTGCTAATAGTTAGCCTAATTTCAGTTTATGTGACAAAACAAGCAAGTATAGTATAGAGAATCATTTTACTATCTAAACCGGTGTGAAATATATTTTCCATTAACCAAAAATATTATATTTTCAGATGTTTGAAGCTGGTGTACAAAACCGACAGTAAAAGACTAAAAAACAAATCTTAAGAATGGGGAGCATAGAAATAGCACACATAGAAAAGAACTAGCACTTCTTAGACTTGCTTTCAATTAGAATGAGAGATCTATAACACACATGTCTATGTGAATTTGGTCAGGTCACCCAAAAAGTTACATATTGCAGCTTTTCCAATGCAGCTGTTTTTCTCTCAATAACAAAAAATGCCAGAGTAACAAATTCAAATGGTCAAAAAGAAACAAAAATAGCTTAGCAAAGATCAATTTCTCACATAAGAATTTTGCTAGGACTGTCTGGGAGTGGTCTGAGTGGGAGGGTAAAATGGAAAACTAGCTGTTATTGGCAGAGAGGTTTGGAACTCTCTTTCTTATTGGTCTATTAGCTCATTTACTGCCTGGTGATGTCACCAGACTCCAAAACTCCATCCCACCGAAACATGCTGAAATTTCAGGCTGTCTTTTCAAACAGCTCTTACACTAAAAGGGAATTATCATAATTTTCACAATTTCACAGTATTATTCCAACCTCATTGTGTGGAAATATATATATAAAAAACACATGAAAATCACATTTTTGACTGCGCTGAGCCTTTAACTGAATTTTGTCAGAGCTGTTCTAAGTTTTATTATAGATATATATGTTTTATTATCACTGTAAATGATGTGTTGAGTGTGTGTCATTTGGTCTCTCCCAGGATGGTGTTTGCCCACAGTAAGAGGGTCCTTCAGTCTGATGAGGTTCTGCAGAAGACCTACATCATCCGCTCTGGCCTCTATGAGTTTGGCCCGCTGCTCTGTGGGAAGACCAGAGATAGGTAAGAGGATTATTTTCCACTACCTCTGTGAGTTTATTCACTGTAACTCCATAGAGGACAACATGTGTGATGTATGCCTGTGTGTTACCTGTCTGCGCCATAGGTATAAAGAGAGGAAGTATCCAGAGAACATGGAAAGGCTGGTGATACACAATAACTCCCCACTGGATGCTGAGATTCACTTCTGCTTCCAGCATGACACCAAGGCTACCACCTACCTATTGGACCCTCCCAACATGACCCTCAAGCCCAACGAGAGACAAGTAGCCAATCAGAACTACTCATAACATAGTTGAATGTAGTCAAACATACCAGGAAGGTGTCATTGTCACTAATATTATCAATGAACAGTTTCACATCCATACATTTTTCATGTTATCAGTATACAACTGTAATAACCACATTTTGTTATGAGACTTTGTATGGTAATCACAGAGTACCACGTATCCATGTTGTGCCCTTGCAGGAGCTGACAGTGTGGGCATACCCTACGAGCCCGGGGCAGATAGAGGACAGTGTGGTGTGCTGTATTAAAGAGAACCCAGAGCCAGCCATCTTCCGCTTCTCCTGTCGCGGGGTCCGGCCCGAGCTCGAGATCGAACGCAAGCAGCTGCATTTTGATAAGATTCTACTGCACAGGTCAGGGAATTAATTAATGCTGTAGTCCACATTGCACAGAACTACTGTAGTGCTTTTTAACGTGTCAGTTTCAAAGTAGAGGAATTTGTTTTTGTCATGGTAGTTTTCTGTTGATTTTCCTTTCGCCACTATACTCCATTCTCCCTGTGCTGGTTGTGAATCTCAGGAAGGACACAAGGAATCTGTGCCTGCGTAACAACACGCTGCTGCCTGCAGCATGGAGGCTGAGTGGGCTGGAGGTGCTGGGGGATGAGTTCAGTGTGTCTCAGGACCAGGGCATCATCCTGCCACACTCTGAGTTCTGCTTGCAGATGCATTTCAGAGCCATGAAGCCCATAAACCTGAAGAGAGCCATTCGCCTCGAGGTACAGTACTGGGTGATAATTCATTTGATGATTGGTATCATCATGTTGCATTATTCCTGTTTATCTCATATTGTTGTTGTGTGACTTTCTGTCTGTGTGTTGCTGTGTGTGTTAGGTGTCCGATGTGGAGAATATCCTGGGTATTGTCCATACAGAGAACATTCAGATCCTTGCTGAGGCCTACGACGTGGCTCTGGACATCACCTTCCCTAAAGGTCTTTACAGGAGTTCTCACAGACAGATACGCTTGTTTCTTTCACACATGCATCATTTTACCAGCTCCCTTTGATTTGGATGAATTCCTTTTCCTGTTTGTGAAAGGGAAATTAATGGTGTTTCCCTTGATCTACCATACGTGTGTTTGTTTTTTAGGGGCTGACGGCGGTCTAGACTTTGGAACCATCAAAGTATCTGAGGAGGTCAAGCTTTCTGTGAACATGAAAAACAAGGGCAAATATGAGATAGCTTTCAAGTGAGTATCAATAAACATACACTATCCTAAAGCTAACTGCTAATCATGTCATTTTTTTTACCATATTAAGCACATTATCCACCAGCCCTCCCTTTGCCTCCACTTTCCCAGGTTTATCCTGGAGGCCACAGACCCAGCCGTGCCAGACCTGAACCAGATCTTCACCATCACCCCACAGAAGGGCTCCCTCAACCCCAACGACCGGCCCACATGCGTCCAGTTTGTGTTCCGCCACAACAAGGAGGTGTCCATCCGAGAGCAACCAATTCTGCGCTGTCAAGTTAGTAGACTCAACCAATAAAACTTGTGAAGAGTTTCAGTAGTGTGCTGTTTCAGTCTCAGTATCCACTGGTGCCTTACAGGTGTCTGCTTTTTCTCAAAGGTAATTGAGCCAAATATTGCAGAGGGTGGAGAGACCATTGCCATCATTCCCATCAAAGTTTCAGTCCAGTCCCTCTTCTCGAAATACAACATCATGCCCTCCAGTGACATTAACTTTGGCCCACTAGTCTACGGCTGCCGCAAGACACAAACCTTCACCATAGAGAACAAAGGCGACTTTGAGATCCGCTTCAACATCAGCAGGATGTGTAAAGACCTGCCACAGCCTGCCCAGAGGAGAGGGTATGACCACCACTATGAACTCTAACCTTACTGTATCTCACTCCTAATACTTCCTCTATTTTAGCACTTTCTCTGTATAACCCAAAGTCATGGAATGCCTCTTTATGTCTCACGGCAGCATTGTGGGGAAGAGAACATCACGTGAGAACCACTCTGCTAAACCCCTCACTGGAAACAAAGTGCGGCGAACTGAATCCATCCAGAAGGACATGGGCATGTCCACTCTGGTAAGAGTTCCTCCTCGTATTACAACATACCTAGAAACTAACTTCAGCAGATGTAAATGACCTTAATGAAGATAAACATTTGAATATGGATCCATAATCCACCACTGCCCCATCCCCATGCCTCCCTCTCTTCCCCGGTGTGCAGGCCCGTTTCACCATGGGTGTGTTCTCATTGGTGCCTGGTTTTGGTACTCTGGCGCCGGGCGCTCACCAGGTGGTCACGGTAGACTGTGTGGCAGAGCAGGCAGGACGCTGGCAGGAGTGCCTGGCCCTGGACATCACTGACCGAGACCCCTTAGACAATCCAGGCGGTATCCCCTACCGGCTTGTGGCTGAAGTCTGCATGTCAGGTGTGTATATGAGTTAGCAATGGTTGAGAAGGAAATGTGATGTAACGTTACCCCTGGCCCTGAGTGCTTACAGTGCCTTGCGAAAGTATTCGGCCCCCTTGAACTTTGCGACCTTTTGCCACATTTCAGGCTTCAAACATATATAAAACTGTATTTTTTTGTGAAGAATCAACAACAAGTGGGACACAATCATGAAGTGGAACGACATTTATTGGATATTTCAAACTTTTTTAACAAATCAAAAACTGAAAAATTGGGCGTGCAAAATTATTCAGCCCCTTTACTTTCAGTGCAGCAAACTCTCTCCAGAAGTTCAGTGAGGATCTCTGAATGATCCAATGTTGACCTAAATGACTAATGATGATAAATACAATCCACCTGTGTGTAATCAAGTCTCCGTATAAATGCACCTGCACTGTGATAGTCTCAGAGGTCCGTTAAAAGCGCAGAGAGCATCATGAAGAACAAGGAACACACCAGGCAGGTCCGAGATACTGTTGTGAAGAAGTTTAAAGCCGGATTTGGATACAAAAAGATTTCCCAAGCTTTAAACATCCCAAGGAGCACTGTGCAAGCGATAATATTGAAATGGAAGGAGTATCAGACCACTGCAAGTCTACCAAGACCTGGCCGTTCCTCTAAACTTTCAGCTCATACAAGGAGAAGACTGATCAGAGATGCAGCCAAGAGGCCCATGATCACTCTGGATGAACTGCAGAGATCTACAGCTGAGGTGGGAGACTCTGTCCATAGGACAACAATCAGTCGTATATTGCACAAATCTGGCCTTTATGGAAGAGTGGCAAGAAGAAAGCCATTTCTTAAAGATATCCATAAAAAGTGTTGTTTAAAGTTTGCCACAAGCCACCTGGGAGACACACCAAACATGTGGAAGAAGGTGCTCTGGTCAGATGAAACCAAAATGGAACTTTTTGGCAACAATGCAAAACGTTATGTTTGGCGTAAAAGCAACACAGCTCATCACCCTGAACATACCATCCCCACTGTCAAACATGGTGGTGGCAGCATCATGGTTTGGGCCTGCTTTTCTTCAGCAGGGACAGGGAAGATGGTTAAAATTGATGGGAAGATGGATGGAGCCAAATACAGGACCATTCTGGAAGAAAACCTGATGGAGTCTGCAAAAGACCTGAGACTGGGACGGAGATTTGTCTTCCAACAAGACAATGATCCAAAACATAAAGCAAAATCTACAATGGAATGGTTCAAAAATAAACATATCCAGGTGTTAGAATGGCCAAGTCAAAGTCCAGACCTGAATCCAATCGAGAATCTGTGGAAAGAACAGAACTGCTGTTCACAAATGCTCTCCATCCAACCTCACTGAGCTCGAGCTGTTTTGCAAGGAGGAATGGGAAAAAAATTCAGCCTCTCGATGTGCAAAACTGATAGAGACATACCCCAAGCGACTTACAGCTGTAATCGCAGCAAAAGGTGACGCTACAAAGTATTAACTTAAGGGGGCTGAATAATTTTGCACGCCCAATTTTTCAGTTTTTGATTTGTTAAAAAAGTTTGAAATATTTCCAAATGTCTGTTTTTTTCTACAGGGATTGCATACAAAGACATTGCCTCTATTTTTGAGGAGCACCGTATCTGCAAGACCAGCACCATGTTGTACTGTGAGCAATTCCGTGATTCCATGGGCATCTATATCCAGGATGAGAACAAATTTGTTTTCAATAATGTTCTGGTGGGTCGCCCGGCCAAAGCACGCTTCCGCCTCACCAACAACGGCAAGGTGCCCTGCGAGCTGAGCCTCGCAGTTAAACCTGTCCTTACGAAGGTATGGGTGGTTTTCTGATGAACATGTTTATGAAACAGATATTGATTGTGTTTGTAGGCTGTAAGGCAGCAGGGCGAACAGTGACTGTTTGTCTGTTACAGATATCAGTGCGTAGCACGGAGGTGTTTGAGTTGACGCCTGGCAGGCTTTCTATACCCAGTCACTCTCATGCCTTTGCCATCATCACCTTCGCCCCTCAAACCATGCAGACCTACCATGCTGTATTTGAGGCCACCCTGGAGGGAGCTACCAGGTACGTGTGTGTGTGTGTGTGTGTGTGTGTGCATACCTGTGTGTGTGGGTAAACTTTTCTCTCATCATTCACTCTCCTGTATTTCCTAGTCTGCAACCCATGGCCAAGTCCAAGGTGTTGGTGTTTGATCTGATGGGTGATGGCAATCTGCCCAGTGTGACTATTCTGAGACCAGTCCTGAGGACCAGCCGTGGACACCCTCTGCTGCAGTTCAAACGTCTGCTGGTGGGCCGGGCCCAGACCCTGCCCCTGGTGCTGAAGAATGATGTCAATGTACCCGCTCAGGTTAGAACATCCTCTGTTTATATTACGTTTTTGGAACAGTGCTGTTTATACATTGGCATTATTTGACTGCTTTGCAGATTCACATTGATCTTCTGGATAAGATGGGGGTGTTCACTTTGAGAGCTGCTCCCAACACCATCTGCAGCAACATCTCCTCATCACAGATAGATGCAGAGGTCGGGACAGGTTGGTACAGTATACAACTGGTCCATGAGAAAACCAGCAGAGACACTGTGTAGAGACACTGTATAGTAATGTAAAGTTCATCCTATCCATCCTTCCTCTCCCCTTAGAGAGACAGATGGCGCACACTGTCTCGTTGGTGCTGTTAGGCGGTCAGCAGGCGGAGTTTGAGGTGGAGTTTAGTCCCGTGGTGGCTCAGAGCTTCGAGGCCAACATGCGCCTCCTAGTGGTGGACAACCAGTATGAGGAGACAGTGGTGCGGCTGCTGGGGGAGGGCTACCATGACGTCATCTCCCTGGACAACATCAACAGCAAGGCTCAGCAAAAGGAGTACTCACCAGATGGTAAGGCCTCAAAGCTTTTTAGAATGATACAGCAAAGGTGTGCATGTTTTCCACTACTTCAGGCCCTTAGTTGAATATGTGTCCCTCCCTTGTATTTTGTACCCAGGTAAGGGGGACCTGCTGTTCTTTGGAGACTGTGACGTGTCCAGGCCCTACCAGGAGACCTTCACCATGACCAACCTGAGCAGCAATAACGTGCTGAGGTTCGAGTGGCCCGCCGATGGCCCCCAAGTCTCCTTCTCCCCCCAGGTGGGCCACCTCCATGCAGGCTGTGCCAAGGAGGTGACCGTGACCTTCTGTTCAGAGCAGCCCGTGGTGCTGATCGCCCAGCCTGTGAAGTGTAAGCTGTGCAGAGTGGTGTTCCAGCAGCCAGTGGACCAGGTGCCAGACTGGGACGACCGCCTCAGGACCGTCAAGTGGGTCGACTCTGGAAAACAAGTGGGCAGTCAACAGCCTACAAAGAAGAAGGTGAAGTCACCCAAATATCTGTGACTGACCGCCCAGTCATAAAACAGCTGGGATAAAGCAGAATCTTTCATGATCTTTTTTTAATTTATAAAATGGAAACACATTTTATTTATCCAGAAGCTTTACTTGCACTGTATTTATGTGTATAATGACCCATGAAGGAATGAGAGGCAATTCAATTTAAACACTGATAGAGAGCTCAATATTAAATTGTGTGTGTCCTGTCTGTCCCCAGGTGATTGAGACAGACCCAGAGCCAGTCCATTCTGTAGTAGAGAAGTCATTCAGGGAGACGGAGCTGCGCATCAGTGCTGTGTGTGATTATGCTAAGTTCACCTGCAACGCAGAGACCATCCGCTTCAAGGACACACTGCTCTATCAGACCAGAATATTCCAGTAAGTTAATGTCTATTTGGGTTTCTGTGCCTTTCATATGTAAGTCAGAAATACAAATTATATAATTTTAGTTCCTCTAATTTTCATCATGTCCCATGGTGTGCAGGCTCCAGATGGTGAACAAAGGCAGTGTGAAGCTGGAGTACTCATGGCAGGTCCTAATGGACAGATATGGAAAAGGTGTCAACTTTGATCATGGAGGTAACTTTCAGACACTGCCTTCTGGTTTTGAGGGAAAATGTAAAAATATGCTATCAATATACTGTATGTACTGTATATCAGCAGACCTTGTAACTGACATGATCTGTGCTCTATATTTCCAGACGTTAGCCCTCGCTCCTGTCAGAGCAGTAGATTAGGGGTGAGACCTGCCAGCTCTTTGGAGAGCGTGTCATGCCTGATGCTGGGTGACCCAGACCTGCCACCCTTCTCCGTGGAGCCCAGTGTAGGTATCATCAGCCCTGGAGCCACCCAGACCTTCAGGATCAAATTCTCCCCCTTCGAGGTAGCAGAGTGTGAGGCCAGGCTGGTCTGCAGGTCAGGATTAGGAACATAGACATACACTTACAAATCAAGGCGGAGTGAATTTTTGATGTGTGCTTTCGCACTTTCATCATCTCAAATATTGTATTTATGTGTGTGTTTTATGACAGCATCCCAAACCTGAAAGATGAGCAGAGCCCCACCATGGTGGTGTGTGGTCGCAGTTTACTGCCCTACTGCCACTTCCACCTGGAGGACTCAGACTACATCAGTGGAAACAGACGTAACCCAGAACTGCGTGGTCCTCATGGGGCCCTGCCCAGGGCCCCCCTGGACCCCAACACTAGGGTCATAGAGTTCAGATCTGTGGGCATTGGCTCCTCCATCCTTAGGTGGGTTGTAGCTTGATCACTCAAGCCAAAAACATGTTCACTACTTTTGAATAGTATATTTCATTGTATCTTTTCCCCCCATACAGGCAGTTCAGCATTGTAAACCCCACCAACAAGCCTTACTCCTTTATCTGGAGATGTGAGGATGCAGGTGCCTCCCCTTTCCAATGTCTCACACCCAATAACTCCATTCAGCCTGGGAAAAAAGTAGAGGTATGGCTTGTGTATATTGTGCTTCACTTTGAGGTCCTTGATCACTGATAAAATGTCAGCTACTCTTACTGCTTTTAATGCAGCTCCAGCGAACCCTGTTCTCTGCTGTTTTACTATTTTACTGGGAGAAAATGTCAGCTGTAAAATCTCTAATTCTTCCCGCTGCAGGTATCTTTTGAGTTCCAGGCCCAGGAGCCAGATACAGTGGAGTCATTCTGGACCTTCCTGATCCCAGATCAGAACCTGTCTGTGCCCTTCCTGCTCGTTGGAACAGCTAGTGAGCCTGTTGTCTACATGGACCATGCCCATCTTAACCTGGGAAACCTGCTAGTGGGTAAGTGCAATAAAGCAACTAAGGTAGAAAATACCCACTGCACTACAATCATTATCATATGAGATCATTCTTAATAACATTATCCTAAACACAACATCAGTCTTAACCTGTGAACATTTGTTGTGACAACATGTTTCTGTGAATATGTCTCTGTAGGACACAAGGCTCACCAAACAGTGTATCTGCTGAATGGAGAGAATCAGCCCTTTCAGTTCTTCATTAAGGAAACGTCCCGTTACTCAGAGGCCTTCCTGGACAGCCTGCAGCTGGAGCCCATGGAGGGGGTGGTGCCACCTAAAGACAGGTGTGTAACTCAACTTCATCGGTGATACCCATGAATCTAATTTAATAGAATGGTGTATCAGCCTAAGAGGGACTGTCTGTAGTTATAGTTACTATATTGTCAGAGTGATACCCTTGACACAAAACATCCTCTCTCTCCTGGTGTCTTGCAGGTTCCCTGTGTTTGTGTCTTTCACCCCGACACAAGATGGAGTGGTGACCTTTAACCTGCTGGTCCAGGTGAAGGGGAAGGTCCAGCCCCTCAATATGAACATCAAGGCAGAGGGTTACAGCATGAATGCCTGTGTGCAGTGTGAGAGCACCGAGGGAGGCGTCACCGAGCTGTCTCCAGGCAACTGTTATCATCAGGTGGACTTCAAACAAGTGAGAAATGTCCACTTCAAAGCTTAAGACTCAGAAAGGCTAATTATACACCGAACTCCCCTTAAACCTTTGTTGTGTGAAGTACAAAACTCATGCAAATTCAGAGGTACTTTTTCTCCCCTTTGCCCTGTTTGAGTTTTATAATTACATTTTGTTCTCTTCCTTTTGCTTTTTGTCCTTGTTCAGGTGGAGCTCAGTGATACAACATTGTGTACCTTCTTAGTGTCCAACCTGGGGAAGTTCAGTCTGGATGTTCAGTATGAGTTATGGGGCTCGGCGGAGATGCAGCGCCACCTAAAGGTGGAGACAGACAAGGGGAGTGTTGAGGTGGGCAGACAAAGCCGCTGTATTGTCACATTCTTCCCCCTGCAGAAGTGTGTGCTCAAAGACGTGGGCCTCAACATCAAGGTGAGCATCTCATCTTAGCATCTTTGCTCTCCCTTTTCCTCCTTATATCTACTGTGTGTATGATTCCAATCTATGAATGATTCCGTCTCTCTTTCTCTCTCTCCCTTCTCTTCAGATTAAGAACGGGCCTGTGTTCAGCTGCTCCATCCTTGGTTCAGCGGTTGCCCCTGGCCTGGATTTCTCCTTCTCGAAACACAACTTTGGAATGAGCTTTATCTACTGTGCAGGGATGGTGCCAGCCACACATACACTGATCATAAGCAACAAGGGAGAGAGAGGGATCAGGTACCAGCTGATAGGTTGTCTGGCACTTTGCCTGTGTTTGAGCGACAACTTCAAAACCTAAACAAAACAGCATTTTTCCATTATCAGGCTCGCTGTCAGACCATTTAATTTCCTCTCAAACTACCTAAATGAAATGTAATGAAAAAGGCCTCACTGCACTTACAGGGAAAGGCATACTTTATATATCAATGTTTCTCATTGAGGGAGCTGCCATAGCAGGTTATTGTCCTCTCCAGTCTAGATTGTCAGTTCTCCAACACCCCATTCCTGGAGGTGGGCTTCCAGCCAGAGGTGCTGCCCCCTGGTGGGTCCATGGAGGTGCCCATCACCTTTTACCCACGGGAGGCCATGCGCTACCATGAAAGAGTGGTCTTCGAGATCAATGACTGTGCCAAGCAGATGGTCGAGATCCTAGGTCAAGGCATTGAGATGAAGGTGAGGAGTGCGTGTGTGGGAGCTTGCGTGTGTGTGTGTTCATGCTTGTGTGTGTCTTTATGCATACCTCCCCTGTGAACTTCCTGCTACCAGGTTGACTTTGAGGACCCCAGACACAAGCTGGTGAATCTGGGGGCTCTGCAGATTGGTCAGAAGATCAGGAAGGTGATTCCCCTGGTGAACAACAGCCACTCCTCTCTAACTTTCTCCCTGCTACTCAGCTCTACTGTACACACTCTGCTGGACTCCAGGGTACGCCTCACAGCCACCTCCACACCACTGACACTATTCCCTCTCACTGACACACAATAGTACAGTTGCTAGATTAATGTATATTTTGCTCAGAATTAATCGATAAAGAGAATACAGTTGAGCCAAAAAGACTGTTCCTTTTCATGGGGTTGCCATTCTAGATGTGAGTGTGATGAGACGTGTTCCTCTCCTGTACCGTAGGTGCTGTCAGTGAACCCGCCAGGTGAGGTGACCCTGAAGCCGTTTGGGGGCCGCTGTCTGGTGGAGGTGCTGTTCTCTCCCAGGCAGCGCATGGCTCCCTTCACGTCAGAGCTGCAGTTTGAGTGTCTGGGCACGGTTCGCCCCCTGCTGGTACTGAAGGGCTGCTGTCAGGGAGTGGAGGTCAAGCTGGACCAGGACTACCTGCCCTTTGGAGCTGTGGCTCAGCGCTGCAAGGTCACAAGACGCATCATCATGCAGAACACTGGAGACATCGGAGCCAGGTAGGTACTCTGACATTAATACTGAGTGATTAGTGCTTTTTGAGGTTCATTCGGTTTCGATTAAATTATTACAAAACAATCACGGTTTATTTTTTTAAGTTTTGCACTATGCACTATCTGGGTTGAATTCTGTAACAACACAGCATTAAAAAAATGTGTCCCATGATCGTAGTGACTGCCTATTACTGCTTATCACTTAATAACCATAATTTATTCACATTACTTTACTTTAATAAAATATTTCAGTTGTGTATATTACATTTGTTTTATTTGATTACTTAATTATTTCATTCTAAGTCATCTCATCTCTAGAGCTTCTTTCTATGCTGTCTGACATCACTAGTTTAACAGTTCTTCTAAGTAAATAAGGCATACTTATAAAACATGAAGAACACCTGCTGTTTCCATGACATAGACTGACCAGGTGAATCCAAGTGAAGGTTATGATCCCTTATTGATGTCACTTAAAGAAGGATTTTTAAGCCTTGAGACAATTGAGATATTGATTGCGTATATTTATTTTATTTTTATTGAACCTTTATTTAACTAGGCAAGTCAGTTAAGAACAAATTCTTATATACAATGACGGCCTACCCTGGCCAAACCCTAAGGACGCTGGGCCAATTGTGTGCCGCCCTACGGGACTCCCAATCACGGCCAGTTGTGATACAGCCTGGAATCAAACCAGGGCCTGGTGGGATGCCTCTAGCACTGAGATGTAGTGCCTTAGACTGCTGCGCCACTCGGGAGCAAATATATGTGCCATTCAGAGGGTGAACCGGCAAGACAAAGGATTTAAGTACCTTTAAATTGGGTAAGGTAGTAGATGCTAGCCACACCAGTTTGTGTCAAGAACTGCAACGCTGATGGTTTTTCACGCACAACATGGGCCAGCATCCCTGTGGAATGCTTTCGACACCTTGTAGAGTCCATGCCCTGACGAGGGCAAATGGGAGAATGCAACTCAATATTAAGAATGTGTTACTAATGGTATACTCAGTGTATATGACTGCTGAATACCAACTATCAATCAGTTAGATCATCAGTTAGATCATGTATTTTCAGGTAGAGATATACTATATATACAAAAGTATGTGGACACCCCTTTAAATTAGTGAATTTGGCTATTTTAGGCCACACCCATTTCTGACAGGTGTTTAAAATCGAGCACACAGACATGCAATCTCCATAGACAAACATTGGCAGTAGAATGGCCTTACTGAAGAGCTCAATGCCACCTTTCCAACAAGTCAGTTCGTTCAATTTCTGCCCTGCTAGAGCTGCCCCGGTCAACTGTAAGGGCTGTTATTGTGAAGTGGAAACATCTAGAAGCAACAACAGCTCAGCAGCGAAGTAGTAGGCCACACAAGCTCACAGAACCAGACCGGCGAGTGCTGAAGTGCGTAGTGCGTAAAATTAGTCTGTCCTCAGTTGCAACACTTACTACCGATTTCCAAGCTGCCTCTGAAAACAACGTCAGCACAAGAACTGTTCTTTGGGAGCTTCATGAAATGGGTTTCCATGGCCGAGCTGCCGCACACAAGCCTAAGATGACCATGTGCAATGCCAAGTGTCGGATGGAATGGTGTAAAGCTCGCTGCCGTTGGACTCTGGAGCAGTGGAAACTCGTTCTCTGGAGTGATGAATCAGGAGCTGCACAGAGCCCTGACCTCAACCCCATCGAACACCTTTGGGATGAATTGAAACGCCGACTGCGAGCCAGGCTTAATCTCCCAACATCAGTGCACGACCTCACTTATGCTCTTGTGGCTGAATGGAAGCAAGTCCCAGCAGCAAAGTTCCAACATCTAGTGGAAAGCCTTCCCAGAAGAGTGGAGGCTGTTATAGCAGCAAACTGGTGACCATCTCCATATTAATGCCCATGATTTTGGAATGAGATGTTCGACGAGCAGGTGTCCACATACTTTTGGTCATGTAGTGTACCTTGCGAGGCAACTGCTCTCTATCCCTCTCGAGCGCACGTTTTTCTCTCATCTCTCCATCTCTGGGCCCACACAGACCGGACAAGTAGGCACGTAATGGATTATGTAGTTAATTACCACGTTTTCTGCACTAAACTATGTAGAATATTGGCCTGTTTGAAACTTCAACGCCATATTACATCACACAGTTGGGGCTTGATCTGATTTCTGTAGAGAAACTGCGCATTGAGCTCAGAAACCCCCGAAATAAATGGAATTCAAATAATTGAACCGATGTCAGTCAATGATAAAGTTGAATACTTTATTAGATACTGTATGCTCTCCTATTATTGATGGTCATAAAAATGTAAACGTATGCTATGTTACTGCTACATACTTATACAATAGGTAATAATGGCCATTATCTAGCATCCGTTGTATTGATGTATCCATCCTTGTGACTGTGTCAGGTTCCAGTGGGAAATGAAGAGGTTTGGCAGAGACTTCTCCATCACCCCTGTAGAAGGCTACATCTGCCCCGGCATGGAGGTGCCTTTTGAGGTGACCTTTTCCCCTGTGGAGCTGAGCCATGAGCTGAGATATGATGACCTTCCCTGCTCTATAGAAGGAGCCAAGCCCATCAAACTCACCCTGGCAGGCTCCTGTATCCTACCCCCGGTCACCAAAGAGGTGAGGCTGCTTGGAAATCTCTTTAATATGTGCATGTGCACAATATAAACCCAAAACCTGCATAGAAAATGAGACCTGTGTTTAATAATGATTGTTTCCTATCGCTTGTTCCCCTTTCTCTACCCGTCTCATTCTTCACAGGTGTTGCATTTTGTGTGTCAGGTGCGCTGTCAGCACATCCAGTCACTGACCCTGTCCAACCGCACCAACCAGCGCTGGACTCTGAAGCCTGTGATGGAGGGGGAGCACTGGAGTGGCCCTCCCTCCTTCATCATTGAGCCCTACCAGCAGAACAAGGCCTACGAGATCACATACAAACCCATGGTCACGACCGCCGATGGCAAGAAGCATCTGGTGAGACACTTTCACTGCAGCGCTTTCTTGGCTCTAGAACAGACTGAGCATATTTGTAGTGTGAAGAACCTTGAATAGGATGGCAAATTATTATTGTTGCCGACAATTAACATATTTTAGTTTTAGTCAAATAGTATGTTCATATGATACAGCATATTATTGCATTATGTACTATAGATGCATCCTGTGATTTGTCTCTGTTGCTTGACCCTACTGTCCTCCTGTGCCTCTTCCAGGGCTCTGTATTCTTCTCCTTTCCAGATGGGACAGGCATGCTCTACACTCTGCATGGCACTGCTGAGGCCCCCAAGGCTGTAGCCACCATCACCCACGAGATGCCCTCCAAGACCCAGTACACTGAGATGGTTCCCGTCCAGAACTGGCTCTCCAAACCTCAGAGGTACCACCATTCTACTACTTTAGCAGGACGTCTATCTGATTCTTACTGATTCTACCACTGTCACACTACACTCCTAATACGTTGCCACAATTTTGTTAGCTGCCAGTGTTAAGCTGTTCTGTGTGCAGGTTCCGTGCTGTAGTGGAGATCATGAAGCCAGAGAGGCCAGACAGCACTGTGTCGCTGAAGGGCCTGGACTATCTGGATGTACCAGCTCTGGCCAAGAGGGACTACAAGGTCTCCTTCTTCACTTACAAGGAGGGCCAGTACAACGCCAAGGTGAGTGGAGATCTACATTATAAATGCATACAGGAGAATGCTATCTATCTTCAGGTACTGTATGTTTAGATTGCAAAACCCAGATCATTACTCTACCCTGCTACCTACACATAGATGAAGAATGCCAAAGGCACCTGTGTTCCAAGTTGACTTTGTATTTAACCATATGTGTCCTGTCCTCCTCTACTCCCTGCCCTCCAGGTGACATTCCGTAATGAGTCTACAGGGGAGTACCTGTTCTACTACCTGAACTTCAAGGCCACAGCGCCGGGTGTCATCAGCACCATAGAAATGGTGACTCCAGTGCGCCAGACAGCCTCTGCCTCTGTCAGGGTGGAGAACCCCCTCCCCATTAGCCTGTTCTTCAGTGCTGAGTGCCGCAGCCCAGACGTCAGTGTGCCTCCACAGCTCTCTACGCCTGCACTCTCCAAGGTGGGTCTACACGCACCTGACTTCATCTATTATCTTGACTATGATTGCTTTTCCTAAGCATATACACTGTATCAAAATAATGCTTGATTGTTCCATTTTTGTTTGGTTTTATTTCAATCGCAGGCCACTCTTTCATTTGAGTACCAGCCGCTGCGTGCGGGCGAATCCACTGCTCGTCTCATTCTTCATAATGGAGAGTTGGGCTACTTCCACTATGAGCTGTTGCTGAAAGCCCTGCCAGCGTCGCATGAGAAACCGCTCTACTTCCGTGCTCCGCTGGGCAGCGGACACTCCGTCTCTGCCAAGTTTACCAACTACTCCCGCGTCAAGGCAGAGTATGCCTGCAAGGTATTGGATCCACCTGCAATCATTTACCCAAACATCCAGGCACACTGCTCATGCTTGATGACCACTGTTACCTGGAAATCTGTTGTCTTTATCTCGGGGAATGCATGATCATAAAATGATGTCTCTGATGATATGATATCTCTCTTAGACGGACAGTCCTGACTTCATTGTGGAGAAGAACATCAACGCTGCAGCTGGCTACCAGGCAGGCACAGACATCAGCCTGGAGGTTTACTTTGAGCCCTGTCAGTTGGGAGAGATCCGTGGCATGCTCACTCTCTCCTCAGGGTTTGGAGGAGAATACATGTTCCCTCTCTTTGGGTGCTGCACCCCTCCCAAAGCCCAGGGCCCCTTCACCATCCGTGCCGGATCCAGCGTGTCCATCCCCTTTAAGAATGTGTTTGTCCAGACCACAGCCTTCTCCTTCCAGGTGGACAGCCCATCCTTCACTGTGAAGGGCGTGGAGACCATCCGGTCCAAGAAGACCCACAACATTCTTGTTATGTTCGAGGGGCCTCCCCCTGGCTCCCGAGGGCCCTGCAGTGGTAAGCTGACCATCTCCAGCCCGCGCTCCGAGGGCCACGGCCAGAGCATCTCCTGGGTCTTCTACCTGAAGGGCTACTGCCCTGAGCTGGCCCAGAGGGACAAGACCTCCTAGAGGAGGGTGAACCTCTTCTATACAGTATCTACAGTCCAATGCACAATGTGGTTGATACTACAATATGTTTACTCCACACTGATATAGTTTTAAGCAAATGTCAAGCTAATAAATATCATATAGATGGGTGTTTTTCTTCTGTTGCACTTACATTTGTACTTTTAGCACAGAATCATATTTGTTGAATGTGTTTTAAATCAGTAGGCTACAGTAATCACATTTAGTTATTGATTTTACAAATAAGAATGTGTTGTTGTCCTATTTATAAAGCCTTAGGAGATTTATACATTGTGAGACTAAATAATAAATATATTTATAGCAGAAATGGTCTATCGTATCAGCTCTGTTGGATTTTATCTCTTCTAGATCATGTCCCTCTCAGAGCCACTAGGGAGAGCACTTACTCTTCCAAATAGCAATCATTATGTGTCAGCACCAGTGACTTCCTACATTCATTTGTGGGAACAGGATGGGTGTTCAAGATGCATGAAATATAAAAAGAGTTTCAATTTGCATAAACAGCAGTTGAATAGGTGTGTCAGAACGAGAGAGAGCGAGTGTGTGTGTGTGTGTGTGAGAGCATACAGTTAGCAAGCAGGATGAGTGCCTGTGTTTTGGGACAGATAACTATTGCAATTTTCCCTCATTCTCTCAATCAATGAGTTGTTAAATTCTTTCATATTTAAATATTGCGCAGGGGTTTGAAGTCTCCTGGCAGAGCTTTTAATCTGGTGAGTAGGAGAGCTTTAATGAGGGAGTGGGAGGGCATTGTACAGACACACGTACATATATTGGCTCTTTTTCCTAACCACGGAATTCAAATTGTTCTTTCATTTTTCACAGGATCATGAATCCCCTGTTTCTTTGCTGCCGTGTCAAGCAGTCCCTCTGCCAGAACTAACTTAGTACTGTGGGCTGTGCTGTGTAGGCTATCGGCTCAATAGGGATGCATGGCATAACCACCACTTTCCCACTGTATGTCTCCCTCCCACCCCCACTGCATAGCCTGTGGGTCTATTTGATGGGCTTGTTAAATGATCAGATTGTTCTTGATACCCTTATCTTGTGCGGTCTCAATAGAAGACGGTGACCAGAAGAGGATGAACAGTTTTGACAGAAAGGACATGTGTTTATGATTGTCGGTTTGAAACTGGCTAGCAGTTATGATGCAGCTGAACTGTAATCAGAGTAGACAGATAAGATGATCCAGTGAAGGAGCTCTCTCTCTCCTCTATGGAACGCTCCGAGCTCTTTGCTAAGGGGCATCACATCTATCTGGGCCTGACCACAGGAGAGGCCTGTGTATGCTGGGCTGCCTGTATTGGGCTTGTTTGCCTGATCTGTGTAGGGTAGCAATGAGGCAGATGAAGCTCAAGTAACCAGAGTCACATAAACAGAAGTCCTGTTGAGATCCATTTAGTGTAACCCAGCCAGGTCTGACTGGCTGTGCTCTGCTGGGCATCAGGCCTTCTGTCAAGAGACCAGAGGCGGATGGATGCACTTCTAGTCGCCTGAGGCAAGACTTCCTCTAAGAATGGGTTCCTCCTCAACTGCTGTGGAGGATTTCCATATGCAGTTGTATGCCACACATTAAAATGGCAATAATTATATCTAAATATTTCTAAAGGCAGAGCATTCTTCCTACTCTGGTGGATTTGGCTAATTAAAGAGAGGGGCCTGGAATGACTTAATCACCTCTCTCAAAAGGGCAGGACCAGGGAGTCTTTCAACTCACAAAGGTTATCCTGCATGGGCCTTTATAGTTGCACACATCACACACTAGTAATGAGGGACATTCCTCAAAATTTAGAGGGGCTCAGATGAAACATGTAGGTGGGGAATTCTGCGCTCTATGGTGAGGCCCAATGTCTCTGATCATCATCGGCCAAACTTTTCATCTAGCAGAGATTATGAATGCAACAGGGGGCCTAATCAGTGGCGTAATTAATGAACCACAAACACTGGGTGACACCACCCCACTCAACCATGCCACTATCCTAATGGAAACGTAGTTAGCTAGTGACTTGATTAATTTGCCCCACAACTGATAGAGATCTGTTAGAGGTAGTGTTGTAAGGACTCATATACTTTTCTTTAACTTAATTCATGGTGCTTCAGTCCACTTTGTACAATGTCTCTCAACACGTTTACTTACATTTCTTTACAATAACTTCTCATATATTTAAGCAAGTAGACCTGTATCAGGCAAGATGCTGATTAGTCTAATCGAATATTGCCACGGCATCAACAGACAGTCACCTGGAATAGTCCACTAACCCTCTTAAAGTTTGAAGTGATGTTGAGGAGAGGTGTGTTTTCGGAGATGTTCGGAGGGTCGATGATGATGTAAGAGAGGAGGGAGGGATTGGCCCCATAGCGCTCAGCATGAACGCTCTGGTGCAAAAGGATGTGTGAGCAAGCAGCGCGCTACTGCAGGGACGGTGTCCACAAACTGCTCCAAAAAGAACAACCGAAACTCCGGGCTCAAGACAGCAAAGAGCAACCAAAACCCGTGGACCAGGACAGCGAGTCAGCAACGGCTGCACAGTCCGGAAACAGCGGCGCCCAGCCCGGTGCAATTGACGGGCTCGTCCGCTGGATAGTCACCAAGATGAGCGACAACAAAAGCATCTCTACCCGGGAATACGCGAAGGAGGAGGCGTCGGTTGCCCAAGAGCAGTTCTTCGCACCAGAGCCACGGAAAGGCATCTCTGTTATATTGGATGTAGGTATCGCTAACTTGATTGTAGGGTTACCAGATATCTTACCTGCACATGATTCGTTAATATGGTAGCTGAGGTGGAATAGTTTGCGGGAGAAAGTCCCATTTTAATTCAGTGCGCACTTACGCTCAAAGATCATCCTCAATGTTGTGCAAATACTGTACATTAATTCTAGCTTCTCTGAATACACATGCACTCACTATAAATATCTTGAAAATAAAGTTTCTCTGTAATCAGTAGGCCTATCTGGCCCATATTTTTCATAAATAGTGGAATAATTCTAAGCACCCATAAACAAATCAAATAGGCTACTCGGAGTTACGTCCCCCCACATTTGAGTGGTGTTTTATAGGCTATACATCCTAGAATATGTATCACATCTGACAGTGATTGGGAGTCCCGTAGGGCGGCGCACAATTGGCCCAACGTCGTCCAGGTTTGGCCGGGGTAGGCCGTCATTGTAAATTAGAAATTGTTATTAATTTTGTTGCCTAGTTAAATAAAGGTTACATTTTAAAAAAACATGTGTGCAGTTTGTTACATAATTGGCCTTTGATTCCACAGCATGCATATACAGTAATTTAAAGGTACAATGAGCAACTGTTTGAGAGACCCGGACAAATTCACATAGAAATGGGATTTATAGATTTGTCATTCTTATTGAAATCAAGTTTAAGAAGTGGTAGATATTTTATAGGTGCGCTAATTCTATGCTTCCTGTTCTTAAGTTACGTTTTTGGTCTTTTACCTTCAGTTTTGTACACCAGCTTCAAACAGCTGAAAATACAATATTTTTAGTCGTGAAAAATATATTTGACAGAGGTTTAGGTGCAATGATTCTTTAAACTATACTTGCTTGTTTTGTCACAAACTGAAATTAGGCAAACTATTAGAAAATTAACAACCAGGAAATGGCAGAGGGATTTCTGCATAGTGCATCTTTAAATGTTGTCTTAATTAAAAATCTTATAAAGAGCTATAGATTAATATATGACTCATAGTCAGACATCTTGTCTTTACCATGCACTAGCACATCTTTGACAGTCATATCTTATTTTTTATAATTTATTATGCTTTTGCAGTGTACCCAGCAATTAGCCTACACTGTCGGGTAGGCTGCTGAAGCTGGTCTCAGCAGTGTTGATTTAATAGGTCAAAGTGTTGCCATAGTATTAGTCATAATTGCCTTATGTGTATCTGATGCTCGTTTCTCTAGGGATCTACATATTGCTTTAATGGATAAAACAAACCTGAGAGTGAGAGAAACTAGTTCACTTTTAGACCAAGACCCAGACCCAGATAAGATGATAAAGAAGTGGTGCATGGAAACTGATTATAGGAGACCAGAGGAGTAGAAGTATCCTAGTGGGTGTGTGTGACTGTGACTGTGGTGTGTATGTGTGTGACTGTGGTGTGTGTGTGACTGTGGTGTGTGTGTGTGTGTGTGTGTGTGTGTGTGTGTGTGTGTGTGTGTGTGTGTGTGTGTGTGTGACTGTGACTGTGGTGTGTGTGTGTGTGTGTGTGTGTGTGTGTGTGTGTGTGTGTGTGTGTGTGTGTGACTGTGACTGTGGTGTGTGTGTGACTGTGACTGTGGTGTGTGTGTGTGTGCGTGCGTGCGTGTGCGCACGCGCGCATGAGAGAGAGCAAGAGAAAAAGAGAGTGAGGTGAGGGGAGAGAGAGTACTCAGTATATGAAAGTGAGAGAGACAGAGTTGTACAGGGTGGCCATTTAAAACCAGACATTCTCTGCTGAGCCCACTTTTAAGTTCACAATAAATTGCACAGCTGATACTGTATAAAGTCTTGACTGCACCTAGTGTACACTGAATGACAATGCAGCCTCATACAGTATACTAGATATACAGTATTAGCAATGTAGTTTGCTTCTGCATTTGCCTGTCAATGTAGTGTATTGCTCTAGGACATTCTAGCTCTGTGAGTGACTTAGAGGTGATTATTGAAGGTTTTTAATTAAACTGTCCATATAGATCCAGCAAGTGACATTTACAGAAGATTTTAGTTGGATTATTGGCCATGAAATGTAAATGTTGTTGTCATTTGCACCGTTTTTAGCCTCAGCCATACCAGACTTTACTACTTGCTTTAATTGCATGTTATCTCTTTTTGAAGGACAAACATATGGTATTAATTAATATTATTTATTGCTTGCTATGTGCCAGGATTTAAAAAATATATATATATTTGTCACATGCTGGTGTAGAACAGTGAAATGCTTACTTACGTGTTATTTTCCAACAATGCAGAGTTAAAGATAAAAAACAAAAATATGAGGAATAAATACACAGTGAATAACAATAACGAGTAAAAAATAAAATAACCTGGCTATTTACAGGGAATACCACTACCGAGTCGATGTGCAGGGGTACGTGGTAATTGAGGTAGCTATTGTATGTACATATAGGTAGGGATAAAGTGAACAGGATAGTTAATAGACAGTAGCAGCAGTGGAGAGTGCATTCGGAAAGTATTCAGACCCCTTGACTTTTTCCACATTTTGTTACGTTGCAGCCTTATTCTAAAATAGATTTTTTTTTTTTTCGTCAACAATCTGCACACAATACCCCATAATGACAATGCAAAAACAGGTTTTTAGAAATTCAAATAAAATTAAAAAACTGAAATATCACATTTACATAAGTATTCAGACCCTTTACTCCGTACTTTGTTGAAGCATCTTTGGCAGAGATTACAGCCTTGGGTCTTCTTGGGCATGACACTACAAGCTTGGCACACCTGTATTCAGGGAGTTTCGCCCATTCTTCTCTGCAGATCTGCATAGCTATTTTCAGGTCTCTCCAGCGATGTTCAATCGGGTTTAAGTCCAGGCTCAAGGACAATCAGAGACTTGGCTTCTGTCTGGTCACAACCATAAATGCCTGATTGGTAGAGTGCTGCTGAGATGGTTGTCCTTCTGGAAGGTCCTCCCATCTCCACAGAGGAACTTTAGGAAGAGTCTTGGTGGTTCCAAACTTCTTCAATTTAAGAATGATGGAGGCCACTGTTTTCTTGGGGACCTTCAATGCTTCAGATATTTTTTGGTACCCTTCCCCAGATCTGTGCCTAGACACAATCCTGTCTCGGAGCTCTACGGACAATTTGTTCGACCTCGTGGCTTGGTTTTTTATCTGTGTGTGCCTTTCAAAATCATGTCCAATCAATTGAATTTACCACAGGTGGACGACAATCAAGGTGAAGAAACATCTGTTGGATGATCAATGGAAAGGATGCACCTGAGCTCAATTTCAAGTCTCATAGCAAATGGTCTGAATACTTATGCGAATGTGAATGTACTGATGTACTTATGTAAATGTAAATAATAAATATAAATAATATTTCTAAAAACCTGTTTTCGCTTTTTCATTATGAGGTATTGTGTGTAGATTGATGAAGAAAAAAATCATTTTATACATGGAATAAAGCTGTAACATAACAAAATGTGGAAAAGGTCAAGGGGTCTGAATGCATGGTATGTGGTGAGTGTGAAAGTGCGTGTGGTGTCAGTATGCATGTTTGCACATGTTATGTGTGTGTGGCCGTATGTAGGGTGTGTGTTGGGGTGTAAGTATAAGTATGTGTGAGTTTGTGAGTAGAGTCCAGTGAGTGTGCATAGAGTCAGTGCAAGATAGTTACTGGTAGTACCTGTTTTGAGTTTTTGCTTGTAAGCAGGAGGATAGAGTTATGGTCTGATTTTCCAAAGGGAGGGTTTCTGTATGTGTTTCTGTGTGTGGAGAAAGGTGATCTAGAGTTTGTCACCTCTGGTTGCACAGGTGACATGCTGGTGAAAAATGAGGTAAAATAGATTTCAGTTTCCCTGCATTAAAATCCACAGCCATGAGAAACCCTTCCTCTGTTCTTGTTTGCTTATTGCTTGTGTTGAGTGTGGTCTTAATGGCAGCATTGGTTTGTGGTGGGCAGCTACGAAAAATATAGATGACAACTCTCTTGGTATTAGTAATGTCTACAGCTTATCATTAGGTATTCTAACTCGTTATAGCAAAAACTTGAGACTTCCAGGACCTACTGTATATTTAAAGGTATGTGAGTATTGAAAAACCCATCTGATTAGAAGAGAAAACTCACAGTATCTGTTCTTTGTACAGTATTTCTTACAGCCCCATTATTCTCCTTTCTTCTCTCCTCCACACCCCTACTCCACACATCAGTGACTGCCTAGGGAAAACAGATCCATCCATTCTTAATGAGGAAAAAAGTCAGGGAGAACACTGCCTCTCTCTCTCTCGCCCTGTTCCCACCATTCTGTGCCTCGCTCTTTCTCACAAATTTTCTTGCTTATTGTTTGTCATGTCTCTCATTCTTTTCCTCTGTCTCTCATTATTACCTTTTCATTTTCCAGGTCATGGTTTGGCTTTTTTCAGGAGAGGCTTTATTACTGCCACTTTTAGTGAGTTTGGTTCGCATCCGGAGGATAGGGAGGCGTTTATTACTGACACTTTTAGTGAGTTTGGTACGCATCCGGAGGATAGGGAGGCGTTTATTATGTTCAACATAGAAGGGTCAAGAACAGGAAGTAACTCTTTCAGTGGTTTAGTTGGAATCGGGTCCAGTAGGCAACTGGAAGGTTTGTGAATGTGTCAAGAGATACAGGATTTAAAAAACTTGAGTGTCTCCATTTATCTTAGGTCCTGGCAGTTCTGTCTAAACTCAAGACATTTGTTTTGGAGAAATACGCAGATTCAAAGAGGAATCCGCAATTTGCTTTCTAATGATCATGATCTTTTCGTCGAAGAAGTTCATGAATACATCACTGTAAAAGTGAAGGCCATCTTCTCTTGGACTTGGGGAATGCTGCTTTTTAGTTAGCTTTGCGACTGTATCAAAAATACATTTTGGATTGTTTTTATTCAGCGTCATTTCTGTTTAAATTTTCTGGGAGCTTGCTTCAGGGCTCGGGTATTTTCTGTATACCAGGGAGCTAATTTCTTGTGACAAATGTTTTTTGTTTTTAGAGGATATTACACAAGGTTAAATTTAGATCCTTGGTTAGGAGGTTAACTGATGTTTTAACTCCAACCTTGGGTAGGTGGGAGAAGTCTGGAAGGGCATCTAGGAATCTTTGGGTTGTCCGAGAATTTAAAGTGCAGCTTTTTATAATCCTTGGTTGGGGTCTGAGCAGATTGTTTCTTGCGATTGCAAACGTAATAAGATGGTGTTCCGATAGTCCAGGAATATGAGGAAAAACATTTAGATCCACAATATTTATTCCAGGGTATGACTGTGGCAATGCGTAGGTTCGGAGACAAGTTGGACAAAACCCACTGAGTCGATGGTGGCTCTGAAAGCCTTTTGGATTGGTTCTGTGCACTTTTCCATGTGAATATTGAAGGCACCAAAAATTTGAATATTATCTTCCATGACTACAAGGTCCGATAGGATTTCAGAGAACTCAGTGAGGAATGCTGTATATGGCCCAGGGGGCCTGTAGTAACAGTAGCTATAAAAAGTGATTGAGGCTAAGTAGGCTGCATAATAACTGTTCTGTTCTTGAACAGTATTGATCACTTTCATTCTCGGTTCTGTTCTTCTGTAAAAAATATTTTACGGTTTTCAGTTCTGTTCCCTGAACCAGTTCCAACCGCTGGATAACAGTAGCAAACCACACCCTGGCCCCTGGGAACTGAGCTGCTCTAGTTGTCTTATACTTGTCTTAGTAAGTGATACTCTTTGATGTCATTTTCATTCTATATATTTTAGAGGAGCAGTGTGTGCATTTGGTGTTTGTCCCCTTTTTTTGTCAAATATGTTTTGTTATCTGAAACGAAGTGAAATTGGGTCACCTACATTATGTGACACCATGCTGGTAGGCCTGACAAATGGATGATCAGACGAGCCCCTCAACACCAAATTGGCCAATTCTATACACAAACGTCTGCCACCTTTATCATATTATTCCCCACTTCTGTTGCTTTAATTGTGCTTTACATTTTGCACAATATGTAATATTTTAATGCACCTCTTCTAGTTGTGTCAATGAGGATGAGTCTTTCTGGAGAGTAGGTACCTGTATTTATTTTGCACATTAGTGTTTTACATCATGAATCTTGTTCTTGAGGCAGCTCTGCAGAGTGGTCACTAACTGGCACAGCCACAAAGTCATAAAATCTGATTTTAAACCTAACCTTAACCCTAACATTAACCACACTGCTAACCCTAATGCCTAACCCTAATCTAAAATGAAGCCAATTTTGACTTAGCAGCTGGCCCATCTAGCGGAAATCTCTCAGTTCTGCCTCCAGGACAAGACTCATCCCAATAAATGTCAACCTGCAATTCTTTCTCTCTCCCCATCTAATTTCCCCAATCCTTATTTATCTCTCTCTCTCTCTCTCTCTCTCTGTCTCTCTCTCTCTCTCTCTCTCTCTCTCTCTCTCTCTCTCTCTCTCTCTCTCTCTCTCTCTCTCTCTCTCTCTCTCTCTCTCTCTCTCAAACCTGACTATTTCATCCACCTCTTGTGTTTGATCTCAAAATGATCTCCTTTCCCTGATCTTTGTAATCGCAAAGAAATTCTCCGATAGCAGAAGATATAAACGATTAAGCTCAGCAAACACCATCACTTCTAAATGATTTCAATAGTGCTCTAGCAGTGCCTTTCAGGTGGAGTGGAAGATTGTGGTATTGATCTGAAATGGTTCCCAAGACGTTTTGCTCAGCTTACTTCACCCTCAGATGCCAAAGATAAACATGGCACAGACTCGTTATAAAGGCTTCAAGCATCTGCAGTCACATCATAAAGCCGTAGTAATGTATGGTGTGTTCTCTAAGTCACATGTCCATTTTCATGGTCAATTATTTACTCCTGATTTGTTTTTATTAAAACTACTCAAGTGCTCATCAATCTGGTGAAGCAAATAGATAGTATCAACAAACGCACGAAGGACAAACACTTACAGTATACACAGTATTTTATACTGTTAATTAAGCTCATTCATGGATGAAATGCACTCACCGCTTTCAAAAGCATAGAAAGAAACAACACATGAATATGTTTCCCCCACCAGATATAAAAATGGTTACAGAAAATATATTAGTGTTTTAAACTGGTGTGAATACTGCTTTTCCAGTGACAAACGAATGCTTTTTCTTACTCTACCCTGCAGCCTTAACTGTGCTATTACACACATGAGTGCACATTGTGGTCAGGCTTTTTAAACAAGACTACACTGGGTTTTCACTTACTCTTAACCAACCATTCAGGCAGGCTTATTTACTGTCTCCGTGTCTGTAGCTAGTATCTTTTTAGGCGTTATGGTATCATTGACCTTTTTTGCCATGTTTTATCATGTTTCATGTCTTGACACTTTTCACGTGACCCTTCGCTAATGCAGAGCTCCTATTTTGTCTTAACAGATTTTCCGGAGAGCTGATAAGGATGGTAAGTGTGTTTTTGTTTGTTAAACTGATCTGTTATCATGTTGTCTGTGCCCTCTCAGTAAGGTAGCCACCCTGTCCAGTGTTGTGGGTTATTTGGGTGTTGGTTAATTTCCAGGCTAGTACAGCGTTTTGTTTGGTGCCAGCGCTTCCCTCATTCCCTCTGTCACTTGTTTGTTCTGCTGTCGTCTCTTGGAGCCTTTGACAAGACAGAAGAAAACGAACAAGGAGACAACTTAAAAAGCTCAGTTTTCATATCAGCCAGATGGCCATCTTCTTGTATTCTCTGATGTGTGTGTGTGTGTGTGTGTGTGTGTGTGTGTGTGTGTGTGTGTGTGTGTGTGTGTGTGTGTGTGTGTGTGTGTGTGTGTGTGTGTGTGTGTGTGTGTGTGTGTGTGTGTGTGTGTGTGTGTGTGTGTGTGTGTGTGTGTGTGTGTGTGTGCGTGTGCGTGCGTGCGTGCGTGCGTGTGTGTGTGAGCATACAGTTAGCAAGCAGGATGAGTGCCTGTGTTTTGAGACAGCTATTGCAATTTTCCCTCATTCTCTCAATCAATGAGTTGTTAAATTATTTCATATTTAAATATAAAAAATAGTTAACTATTCGGTGTGTATGTTTGTTACTAACACAGTAGTTAAACTACATGGTCAATACACCAAAGTTAATTGTATCTCTTGCAATTTAAGAGTGTGTAACCCTTTTGCACGGACACCCAACAATCCTGTAAATGCAAGTTCCCTTTACATTTACCAAATAATTTGCTGTTCTAAAACCAGTGATTTGTCCTTGGTTTTGTTTTACTCAGAGGAATATGGGCTTTTTTCTGTGGGTTCATGAATAAGCTGCGCAATGGTGAAATCTAACTATTTATTTTTCAAAGGGAAAAACAGCTAATCACTGTGAAAAGGACCACAGCTGCCAAAAGCACATAGTTAAAGAGAATCCTTGTTATTTGATGTATGGAACAAGCTCAGTTTGTGCTATTTTTACCCTCCTCTCCTGGGAAATGCTCTGTGGCTGTTTTAACGAGAGAGAGATGCTAAACACACACATAGAGAGAGAGATGACTTTCTGTAATCTGCTACACACTGCTAACACTAATATGTGAGAACAATCTTTCTTGTGAACAAACGTTTAATTTTGTCGTTATATATAATAAAGTTGGTAGCAACATGTACAAATCTTGGTGGAAATCTGTTCCAGCTCAAGTCGACTACAAAACCCATAATGCAATGCTCTCTCTATAGTCGTTAGCTACACACATTAATACCAAAGTAAATATCAGCATGTGAAGTAGCTACAGTAGCTGTAAAACCGCCTAAACAAACTGCATTATCAATTTTGGAGTCTACAATCAAAACATGTTCAACCTGCAGATCGATGTGCCTCGCAGAGTGGAGTCTGACATTCACAATGGCCATGCAACGGCACCATGCAATGCACCCTGGACTGAAGAGGCAGACAAATAGGAGAAATGTGGTGGATTTTCTGTTAAACTACACATTTCTCGAGGTTGGAATATCGCAAAAAATATGGTCAATGGCTCATTCGAGAGAAGACAACCTCCTACGTTATGACATCGGCCAGTATTGAAATCAGACATGTATGATAGACGTTTTTGAGATCTAAAAGTCATATTCCTATTAACTTTCTGTGTAGTGAGAGAGACTTTATCACGGTGCCATATCATACTGGACGGATTTTTGCCTGCTTGAACAGATACACATGAAGACATGAAAACATGAAATTACCCTGGGAATCAATAGAACGTCTCTCAGAGATGCACTAACACAATATAACATTCAAAATTGGTGAATATTTCCATTAAGACAAAAAATCTAAAAGAACATTCATACATTTTTACAATATAATCCATTTTTACTTTGCAGCTAGCGAAGACATCACTCATCCAAATAAATATCATCTTGCTTATGAAGAGGCAATACAAGACAAAGATGAATATGGCCAATTGAACGACATATTGCAGGATAAATCAATGTTACAGTTTATACATAACTGGCAATAAATATATGTTGCATTTTACTTTATAGGTTTGGTTATATAAACTCAACAAAAAAAAGATACGTCCTCTCACTGTCAACTGCGTTTATTTCCAGCAAACTTAACATGTGTAAATATTTTTATGAACATAACAAGATTCAACAACTGAGACATAAATTGAACAAGTTCCACAGACATGTGACTAACATAAATGGAATAATGTGTCCCTGAACAAAGGGGGGGTCAAATCCAAAGTAACTGTCAGTATCTGGTGTGGCCACCAGCTGCATTAAGTACTGCAGTGCATCTCCTCCTCATGGACTGCACCAGATTTGCCAGTTATTGCTGTGAGATGTTACCCCACTCTTCCACCAAGGCACCTGCAAGTTCCCCGACATTTCTGAGGGGAATGGCCCTAGCCCTCAGCCTCCAATCCAACGGGTCCCAGACGTGCTCAATGGGATTGAGATCCGGGCTCTTCGCTGGCCAATGCAGAACACTGACATTCCTGTCTTGCAGGAAATCACGAACAGAACGAGCAGTAACGGCTGGTGGCATTGTCATGCTGGAGGGTCATGTCAGGATGAGCCTGTAGGAAGGATACCACATGAGGGAGGAGGATGTGTTCCCTGTAACGCACAGCGTTGAGATTGCCTGCAATGACAACAAGCTCAGTCCGATGATGCTGTGACACACCACGCCAGACCATGACGGACCCTCCACTTCCAAATCGATCCAAAGTACAGGCCTCGGTGTAACGGTCATTCCTTCGGCGATGAACGCGAATCTGACCATCACCCGCGATTCGTCAGTGAAGAGCAATGTTTGCCAGTCCTGTCTGGTCCAGCTACGGTGGGTTTGTCCCCATAGGCAACGTTGTTGCCGGTGATGTCTGGTGACGACCTGCCTTACAACATGCCTACAAGCCCTCAGTCCAGCCTCTCTCAGCCTATTGCAGACAGTCTGAGCACTGATGGAGGGATTGTGCATTCCTGTTGTAACTCAGGCATTTGTTGTTGCCATCCTGTACCTGTCCCGCAGGTGTGATGTTCGGATGTACCGATCCTGTGCAGGTGTTGTTACTCGTGGTCTGCCACTGCGAGGACGATCAGCTGTCCGTCCTGTCTCCCTGTAACACTTAGGTGTCTCACAGTACAGACATTGAAATGTATTGCCCTGGCCACAACTGCAGTCCTCATGCCTCCTTGCAGCATGCCTAAGGCACGTTCACGCAGATGAGCAAGGACACTGGGCATCTTTCTTTTGGTATTTTTCAGAGTCAGTAGAAAGTCCTCTTAAGTGTCCTAAGTTTTAACTGTGACCTTAATTGCCTACCCTACCCTCTGTAAGCATGGGAAACAATGTTTTACAATGAAGATCTGTGAAGTTGTTTGGATTTTTACAAATTATCTTTGAAAGACAGGGTGCTGAGTTTAGGTGTCTTCTAACCCATTACTTTCTACTACAGATAATAATATGATTAGGCTATATATTTACATTAAAAACAACAGTCTGACAGTCGGAATGACAGTCAGATTTCCAGTCATTCCGATTCAATTAATACCCCTTGATATTCAAGAATAGGACTTGGAAATATAGATTTGCCAAATTGTTTTACCTGAGCATAACCCAAAAGTTAAGACCTAATTAGTCTACTCTGTTGTTTATGATTTTGTTGTCATGGAGGACTGCTTCAAGTTGAAGAAATGCTGCTCTGGGAATTTCATGCTTTGAGCACTACCGAAATGTATGCTGCATATGCTGCATTTGCTATAGGCCTATTATTTCAAATTTTTGTTGGTGACGCTCGATAATTTGCAGCTGTTTAAGTCTATCAAAAGTGTGTGTGTTTCAGCATATGTCCGTTAGGCCTATGGATTATTCTAGTTTTTTTTATCAGCACGAATTAGATTTAGAAAGAAGTAACTCCCTCAAACTTGGCTGTCCACTGTGGCGTAGCCTATTCATTATGCCGATTCTTTTGCAAAACGTTTCTTAAGCGGAAGTGAACTGAACAAAACGGGGAGGGATCTACCTGAATTGGTCCAATAGAAACTTCCGTTTTGCTCTGTTTGCTTCCGTTTGGTTCTTAAATGGTAAACGATTTCTGTAATGAATACATCCCTCGTGGCAAAAACATTGATTGATGGGCAGCTTAAACTTCTTCAATTAAACCATTATAGGGTTAAAATACACATATAGCAGTGGAGGCTCCTCCTCAGAGGAAGGGGAGGACCATCCTACTCAGTGAATTTCAGAAAGTTATCATTTTTAGATAAAACTATACTAAATATATATTCACCAAATAACTGATTAAAACTCACTGTTTTGCAATTAAGGTCTACAGTAGCCTCAACAGCACTCTCTGGGGAAGCACCAAGGCGTAGCCAGAGGACAGATATTTTGGGTACCTATGGGTACATTGGCTTTAGTAGAAAACTTAGGAGGCTCATGGTTCTCACCCCCTTCCAAAGACTTAAACAGTAATTATGACGACTTACGCAGGATGTCCTCCAACCTTTCAGAGTTCTTGCAGCATGAACTGACATGCTGTCCACCCAATCAAAGGATCATAGAATGAATCTAGTACTGAAAGCATAATCAGCGGCTATCTAGCACTGCAGTGCATATAATGTGGTGAGTAGTTGACTCAGAGAGAGAATGACAATAGTTGAACAGTTTTGAACAAATTAATTTAGTCAACAATTAAGGGGAAGCAGCAGAAAGAGAAAGAGTTAGCATTTTTTTCACTTTCACTTACTTAGCTGGCTAAGCCTATCCAAAACTGGAACGCTTTAAAATCAAGGTAAGTTTTAGTTTTTATTAATCTATTGCCACCGGGGCCCACCGGTGTAACTGCTAAACTGCTTGCTGACTGTACACTGTACCATGATTGTAGCGGGTTTACTAACGTGTTAGTTCTACTAGCTGTTGACTATGTTGAGTATGACGTTAGCTAATATGGTGAGAACGATATAGGCTGTGTGTAGCGGTTAGCGGTTATGGTATGAATGTTTGGCTTGGAAAGTTTTTTTCACCTGGCCACAGGCATCTGTTGTGTTGTGCACTGAAGTCCACAAGTGAAGGGAAAAGGTGAGCGGAGAAGGAATTATACAACGAGCAAAGTGATGATGCTGTTTGTATGTGGCTGCTATTAAAGTGAACTGTGTTCGGGTGATTATGGGTGTATACATTCTGCCGAATCTGTTGAAAACGTTTGTTATAAACGTAACCAAACAGGGATTAACCTACCTACATTTGTCCAATAGAAACTCTTGTTTGCAACTGTTTGGACTAATGATTACACCCTAGGCGGTATTGAATGTGTCATTGTCTGTCACCTTGAATACACCAATTTGTCCCTCGACCTGTGCACCTATGTTATAAACTTTAATTTGAAGGCTAGTTTGTAGCATGTTACATTTGAGCTAGTTGAATGGATTATGAATGACAGTCATCCAATATGCTGTAATAGAAATAAGGCCATGTTCATTAAGAAAAAGTGTCCTCCCTAAACTTAAATGGCACTGACCGGCACTGACCTACAGTATAGGACTACATTTGTGAACAGCCATCCACAACAACCACAATATAGCAAAATAGCTAAATGAGAAAGCAGAAGTGTGAGTCACATCAATGTGCTATGTGTCCTAGATATCAATAATAAGTTATATCTGTATCGCCCATATGCTACACCACTGCTGATGTCCTTACCTCCAAGCGTTTATTTAAGTTGGATAATCTTTGGATGCCGACAGCAGTCGCACCATTGGAAGACAGCCTGGGCTGTAGCCTACAAAGGCCAATTCCTGCTCTTTTACCACAATCCATCAAACACATTTAGTGTGTCATCATAGGGGTCTCTGACCTATGGTCATTTTTTGCAAATTTGAATGTCATTGAGAAAACAGCAAACATCCTTTCTGAATTTAAAAGTAATCATCTAGTTTTTCAAAGTATCTGTAATCTTATTACAATATTTTAGCTGGTAACATAATGGATTACAGTTTGTTTTGAAATCCGTTACATATGGGAGGGTACTGTATATTAGGGAAAGAGAGGGGGAGAGAGAGAATCCTAAGCTCTCCTCAATAGATTCCATGTATGGATCGACAAGGGTCAGAGGTTGTATTGCCTCTCCCTTCCTGCCCACCTCCAAAAGGGCACCTGCTAATGAAGCCTATGATCATTTCCATGAGCACCAACATGTGAAGTTCATCGGAGCATGTCAAATGATAGCTAAGAGTCTATAATTTTGGGAAATGAAGGCATAGATAAAAAATTATAATAACAAACATCTTAAAAATGTGACATAAGTAATGGCTTTGATTTCTGATCAAACAGATGGAAAAGGAGTCTTGGAAAACATCTTCTAGAAAAAGGTATTAGAAATACATCAAAACACAATAATCTTGAAGCAAAGACCCCTGACAACTAATATCAACACATATTTATTTTTGGAGACATTTCTCTACCTTCTGTAAGTTTAACTTAGGGATAGCCCCATTTAAAAAATGTTTTTTGCCTAAATGACATACTCAAATCTAACTGCCTGTAGCTCGGGCCCTGAAGAAAGGATATGCATATTCTTGGTAGTATTTGAAAGGAAACACTTTGAGGTTTGTGGAAATGTGAATTTAATGTAGGAGAATATAACACAATAGATCTGGTAGAAGAAAATACAAAGAAAAAATCAACAATTTTTTTTCTATCACCAGCTTTGAAATGCAAAGAGAAAGGTCATAGTTTATAGCCTTCACTCTGGTTGTAATTCTGATAGTATCACGATGGCAGCAGTGTATGTGCAAAGTTTCAGATGGATAACTTGAAAAATGAATGAACAACAAGACTTTTAGTGTGAAGTCCCAAGGTACATTTGGGCAAAGGAGGAGAGATTCGCATTCATATTCCATTTTTCTGCAAGAATATTGTTAAATCTGTATACTTGGACTTTTAGCTTTCCAAGTATTAGTAGCCATATTATAAGTTCAACATTTGCAAAACAACCAGTTTTTATAACTTCATAACTCTGAATATCCTTATAATTTTCGTCCAAAATGAATAGGCATGCTGTCGTACAAGGTTAGTTGCTACATTTGATGACATACATTTGACAAAGATACAGTTGTTCAAGTGATGGCCGCTCGCGTCATCGACGTGTCTTGAAGGTGTTGCTCTCTGACCAAATATGGTGTCCTATAGGATATACTACACCCCTAATTAAATAGTGAAGTCTTGTTCCCTTCTAGGAACTCTGAGGAATACATATGAAAGTGATTTGACTCATTGAAACAACATTTAGGGTGAGATTCTATTCTTTGCAAATTGAACGAGTGGAAATACAAAATCAATCGTGCATGCTATATGGATCTTTTTAGGATATATTTAAAAGGATTTTATCTAACAAAACTAACACTTCATGTTATCTCTGGGACCCTTTGGATGATAAATCAGAGCAAGATATCAGAATGTAAGTACACATTTCACCTTCAGAGGTGAATTTATCAAACCTATCGCAAAGAAAAAAAGTGTTTTGTGGTTAGGAGCTCTCCTCAAACAATAGCATGGCATTTTTTTCTCAGTAATAGTTACTGTTAATTGGACAGTGCAGTTATATTAACAAGAATTTAAGCTTTCAGTCGATATAAGACAAATCTGCAATCTTGACATAACTTGCTGCATGATTTACAACTGTCCCATTGACGGAACGCCAATCCTTATTAATTAAGCAATAAGGCAAGAGAGGTTGTGGTATATTGCCAATATACCACGGCAAAGGGCTATTTTTAAGCACGTCGCAACGGAGTGCCTGGATACAGACTTAGCCGTGCTATATTGGCCATTTTGGGGCTGCAGGTATCCTAGTGGTTAGTGCAGTGGGCCAGTAACTGAACGGTTGCTGGATTGAATCACCGAGCTGACAAGGTAAAAATCTGTCGTTCTGCCCCTGAACAAGGAAGCTAACCCACTGTTCTCCGGAAGGCCGTCACTGTAAATAAGAATTTGTTCTTAACTGATTGCCTAGTTAAATACAGTATACCACAAAACACCATAGTGCTTTATTGCTATTATAAACTGGTTACCAACATCATTGTCATACCTGTGGTATACGGTCTGATACGTATACCACAGCTTTCAGCTGATCAGCATTCAGGGCTTGAACTACGCAGCTTATAATAATTAATAAACAGAAATGTATATCAGTAAAAACACTATAACTAATTGGTAGGTCTATCTTCCCTTGTTACTTCTATGAACGTTCATTATTCTCCCTCTTCATGAGTGAGAGAAATTAGAACATATCTTAAAAGACAGGTAACATAATTACAAGGCACAAGACAATGTTTCTTAAAACTTGTAATTCTGTTACCAAATTGGTAACAACAATTACAGAAAAATCTGTAAGGTAATTACTGCAGTTGAATTGACTACAATGGGAAATCAAAGTAGCCACAATCCACAGTTGGTGTTTGAAACTTGGTTAGCCCACCCTAGCCTTGATTTCAACATCCACAGACGTCGTTTTTGGGGCAAGTCCGACCAGCCATGATTTCAACGTCTACAGTTTATTACCGGCAATGATTTGGCCCAATCATAGACGTCCATGACCGGACCAAATCGGAACCAATCATAGACGTCCATGACCGGACCAAATCGGAACAAATCATAGATGTCTATGTTTCACAAGTTTGGACAGCACAGTACAGTACAGTACTGTACAGTGCAGTGAAGCACAGTACAGTACAGAAAAGTACTGTATAGTTCAGTACAGTAGTGCACACTAGAGTACAGTATAATGTACTATACTGTACTGTACTGAACTCTACTGTGATGTGCTGTACTGTACTCTACTGTGCTACTCTGTGATGTTCAAACTTGTGAAACATAGACGTCTATGATTGGTTCAGATTTGGTCCGGCCCAACCAAATTTGGTCTTGTTTGGGAATAATAGCCGGTGTGTAGAATAATACCCATATATGCAAAGGATGATGTTGCATACAGTGCATTCGGAAAGTATTCAAACCCCATGACGTTTTTTGTTACGTTACAGCCTTATTCCAAAATTGATTACATTTTTAAAAATCCTCATCAATCTACACAGAATAGCCCATAATAAGAAAGCGAAAACAGGTTTTTAGACATTTTTCGAAATGTATTTAAAATAATACTGAAATACCTTATTTACATAAGTATTCAGACCCTTTGGTATGAGACTCGAAATTGAGCTCAGCTGCATCCTGTTTCCATTGATCATTCTGGAGATTTTTCTACAACTTGGAGTCTACCTGTGGTAAATTCAATTGACTGGACATTATTTGGAAAGGCACACAGCTGTCTATATAAGGTCCCACAGTTGACAGTGCACAAACCAAGCCATGAGGTCAAAGGAATTGTCCGTAGAGTGCCGAGGCAGAATTGTGTCAAAGCACAGATCTGGGGCAGGGTACCAAAACATTGGGGATGTTTTTCAGAGTCAGGGACTGGGAGACTAGTCAGGAATGAGGGAAAGATGAATGGAGCAAAGTACAGAGAGATCCTTGACAAAAACCTGCTCCAGAGTGCTCAGGACTTCAGACTGGGGTGAAGGTTCACCTTCCAACAGGACAATGACCCTAAGTACACAGCCAAGACAACATAGGAGTGGCTTTGGGACAAGTCTATGAATGTTCTTGAGTGGACCCAGCCAGAGCCCGGTACTTGAACCCGATCGAACACCTCTAAAGAGACCTGAAAATAGTTGTGCAGCGACACTCCTCATCCAACCTGACAGAGATTGAGAGGATCTGCAGAGAAGAATGGAAGAAACTCCCCAAATACAGGTGTGCCAAGCTTGTAGTGTCATACCCAAGAAGACCCGAGGCTGTAATCGCTGCCATAGGTGCTTCAACAAAGTACTGAGCAAACGGTCTGAATACTTATGTAAATGTGATTATAATTTTGTTTAAATTTGCAAAACAATCAAAAATGGTTTTGGATTTGTCATTATGGTTTATTGTGTGTAGATTGATGAGGGATTTTTTATTTATCAATCTTAGAATAAGGCTGTAACATAACAAATGTGGAAAATGTCTGAATAATATCTGAAGGCACTGTATTTCTACCTTTGTGTACCTATTCAGGATACATCAGCATGAGGAGAATGACCTTCATATCCATAATTATACATTTCTGTGTCGTACAGATCAGGGACCCAGGAAATAATTCCGTTACCGTAATTATTTTACTGGGTTATGCACTTCACTTACAGTAGTTCAATAACCAAGATATTTTTCAAACTCAAGGTGTCATGTCATATCTGACACCCCATTCTTTCTGTGGAGTAGAGTTTTTGGAAAATGTGATCACATAAAAAAAATTTGGGAGATTTTACTGTAATTCTGTTGCCAAACTTTACATCTGCACAGTTCTTCCAGTAAATGTGTTTTTGTGAAATTCTCTGTGTAAATTGTTCAAAGTAGTCATTGTGCATATAGTTCAATCAATCAAATGTATACATCAGCCGATGTCACAAAGTGCTGTACAGAAACCCAGCCTAAAACCCCAAACAGCAAGCAATGCAGATGTCGAAGCACGGTGGCTGGGAAAAACTCCCTAGAAAGGCCGGAACCTAGGAAGAAACCTAGAGAGGAATCAGGCTCTGAGGTGTGGCCAGTCCTCTTCTGGCTGTGCCGGGTGAAATTATAACAGTACATGGCCAAGATGTTCAAACGTTCATAGATGACCATCAGGGTCAAATAATAATAATCACAGTGGTTGTAGAGGGTGCAACAGGTCAGCACCGCAGGAATAAATGTTAGTTGGCTTTTTATAGCCGATCATTCAGAGTTCGAGACAGCAGATGCGGTAGAGAGAGATTCGAAAACAGCAGGTCCGGGAATGGTTTGTATGGTTTGTTAAACTTTTAAATCAATGTTTTTTGTTTGGCATACATTTTAAAGTGAAATATATGCATAATTACGTTACCATGGAATTGCCCCTACATGTCTCCAAGCGTTAATAACGCAGCTGCAGTGAGAATGGTAATCATTAGTGTGTGTTTTATAGCTGAGCTGACATGCTCCTTTGGCCCTGGAACTTTTATGGCTGCAGACGAGATCTGCTTACCAGGCCCTGATTAGAGGTTCTGACCCTGCAGGGTAATGCTTCTGGGCCCACCGTCAGAGAGTGGGACGCATCACGCCCCTTTAAATGTGGAAGTCCTGTAAGCGAAACGCTTCCCTGAGAGAAAGAGAGGTATCAGTAATTATAGACAGTGGGTGGTAATGGAAATGTAATTGGCTTCTTTCTCCCACTTTAAATTCTGAGCACAGCTGCCAGTGCTATTCTATGCTCCATTCCCGAAACTGCTCAGGGGGTGCGTGAGTGTTTCCCATCCAGCATTACAGGAAAAAGCTGTAACAGCACCGATAGTTTGTGGGAGAGTGTAAGCCTGTGTACCTGATTAGTGATTTACATGCCTAGATCGTTGTGGAGCTGTAATTCTGTTTTTTTGACTGGCTTGCAGAGAGTATCCCACTACCTATCATATAATCGTTTTCCAGAAAGTTTTCAGAAATGTTTTCAGAAATGTTGTTTTATTGAAGCACAAAGAGGAAATGTTTGCAAATTTCAGCCTTTGAGTCACTAGATTTAGTGTTGAAGTAATTGTTTTTCTGAGAGGTATGATCCTAGTGTTGCCTTAGGTTTCAGTGTGAGTGGAATGTTTGCATCATACAGTATGTTATATCCTAGGGTGAAAAGTATTTGTGCCATTGGCTAGTATAGCTGTGTGTTGCCTCTCAGCGTTTTGTCTCTCGTCTGAACAGATCTAGTGAGACAGATCACTCTGCTGACGGAGTGGAGGGAAGTGTTCTGCTTCAAAGTGACAGGCTACTGACATTTTCATGAGAGAGTGAAGATGGAAACGGAGAGAGGAAGAGAAGGAAATGAGAGGGAGAGAGAATGAGGGAGAGGTAATGAGAAATTGAGTGAGAGAAAATAAGAAAGAAGCAGAGAGAGAGTGAGTGCTGCTCTTTGGGAAGTGGAGAGAACTCTAGAGGGGTGGATTCACAAAGGTTTCTTCTTGCCCTATTTTCTTCTCTTCTCCATGGGCAGAATGCAGGGAAAGTCCCTCTCACAACCCCACGGAGTGCAGCATGAATCTGACCCGCTAACCCAACACTTCTTCCTCTGCTATAATGCTCATTTTGTTCCCCTCTTTATTCCAGTATTTTGGCTCCTGTGCCTTTGGTGAGCTCTCAGGAGTGTTCAATCAATCACATTTATAAAGCCTTTACTGATGTCACAAAGTGCTGTACAGAAACCCAGCCTAAAACCCCAAACAGCAAGCAATGCAGGTGTAGAAACACGGTGGATAGGAAAAACTCCCTAGAAAGGCCAGAACCTAGGAAGAAACCTAGAGAGGAACCAGGCTATGAGGGGTGGCCAGTCCTCTTCTGTCTGTGCCGGGTGGAGATTATAACAGAACATGGCCAAGATGTTCAAATGTTCATAAATGACCTGCATGGTCAAATAATAATCACAGTGGTTGTCGAGGGTGCAACAGGTCAGCACCTCAGGAGTAAATGTCAGTTGGCTTTTCATAGCCGATCATTCAGAGTATCTCTACCGCTCCTGCTATCTCTAGAGAGTTGAAAACAGCAGGTCTGGGACATGTACCACGTCCGGTGAACAGATCAGGGTTCCATAGCCGCAGGCAGAACAGTTGAAACTGGAACAGCAGCACGGCAAGGTGGACTGGGGACAGCAAGGAGTCATCAGGCCAGGTTGTCCTGAGGCATGGTCCTAGGGCTCAGGTCCTCTGAGAGAGAAAGAAAGAGAGAATGAGAGAAAGAAAGAGAGAAAAAGAGAAAAAGAGAGAAAGGGAGACAGAATTAGAGAGAGCATACTTAAATTCACACAGGACACCGGATAAGAAATACTCCAGATATAACAGACTGACCCTAGCCCCCCGACACGTCAACTACTGCAGCATAAATACTGGAGGCTGAGACAGGAGGGATCAGGAGACACTGTGGCCCCATCTGACGATACCCCCGGACAGGGCTAAACAGGCAGGATATAACCCCACCCACTTTGCCAAAGCACAGCCCCCACACCACTAGAGGGATATCTTCAACCACCAACTTACCATCCCGAGACAAGGTCGAGTATAGCCCACAAAGATCTCCGACACGGCACAAACAAAGGGGGGGCATCAACCCGGACAGGAAGATCACGTCAGTGACTCAACCCCTCTTAGGGACGGCATGGAAGAGCACCAGTAAGCCAGGGACTCAGCCCCTGTAATAGGGTTAGAGGCAGAGAATCTCAGTGGAGAGAGGGGAACTGGCCAGGCAGAGACAGCAAGGGTGGTTCGTTGCTCCAGTGCCTTTCCGTTCACCTTTACACTCCTGGGCCAGACTACACTCAATCATAGGACCTACTGAAGAGATGAGTCTTCGATAAAGACTTAAAGGTTGAGACCGAGTCTGCGTCTCTCACATGGGTAGGCAGACCGTTCCATAAAAATGGAGCTCTATAGGAGAAAGCCCTGCCTCCCACTGTTTGTTTAGAAATTCTAGGGACAGTAAGGAGGTCTGCGTCTTGTGACCATAGCGTACGTGTAGGTATGTACGGCAGGACCAAATCAGAAAGATAGGTAGGAGCAAGCCCATGTCATTTATTTATTTATTTGTTCTTTATTTAACTACGCAAGTCAGTTAAGAACAAATTCTTATTTACAATGACGGCCTAGGAACAGTGGGTTAACTGTCTGTTCAGGGGCAGAACGACAGATTTGTACCTTGTCAGCTCGGGGGTTTGAACTTGCAACCTTCCGGTTACTAGTCCAACACTCTAACTACTAGGCTACCCTGCTTTATAGGTTAGCAGTAAAACCTTGAAATCAGCCCTTGCCTTAACAGGAAGCCAGTGTAGAGAGGCTAGCACTGGAGTAATATGATCAAATCTTTTGGTTCTAATCAAGATTCTAGCAGCCATGTTTAGCACTAACTAAAGTTTATTTAGTGCTTTATCCGGGTAGCCGCAAAGTAGCATTGCTGTAGTCTAACCTAGAAGTGACAAAAGCATGGATACATTTTTCTGCATCATTTTTGGACAGAAAGTTTCAGATTTTTGCAATGTTGCATAGATGGAAAAAAGCTGTCCTTGAAACAGTCTTGATATGTTTGTCAAAAGAGAGATCAGGGTCCAGAGTAATGCCAAGGTCCTTCACAGTTTTATTTGAGACGACTGTACAACCATCAAGACTAATTGTCAGATTCAGCAGAAGATCTCATTGTTTCTTGGGACCTAGAACAAGAATCTCTGTTTTGTCTGAGTTTAAAAGTAGAACATTTGCAGCCATCCACTTCCTTATGTCTGAAACACAGGCTTCCAAGGAGGGCAATTTTGGGGCTTCACCATGTTTCATTGAAATGTACAGCTGTGTGTCATCCGAATTTCCGAATGACTTCACCATGAGGTAAAATATATAGTGAAAACAATAGTGGTCCTATAATGGAACCTTGAGGAACACCGTAATTTACAGTTGCCATGTTGCCATGTTGCTTAGAGAACGGCAGTTGTTCTAGTTCCAGCCTACTGATAGAAATGTGCCCATAGGGTGAGTCCTCTATCCCAGCAGTAAGGGAAACTGCACAAAATGCTAACAGAGGTGACCTTGAAGTCTGCTCTATTTGCCGTTGTTTGTGCTGTGTACATGCCCTGGTTATCTCTGTTAGCAGTGGTCACTGTCCCTACATGGTGACCTCTATACTTGCCACCTCACTGCAGGGTAGGCTGATCAGATTCCCTTCTGCCCCATCACAGCGCTTACTTTCGCTGGCCACAGATAGGACAGGAATCAGGACAGAAGAGGCTGGGGAGCTGCACAGGTGAGCTGGAAGCTGATGAAGTGAACAAATAGAGCTGCTACTCTCCTCCCTGTCTTGTCCTCTGTTCAGCATCATCTATTATTCAGGGGCCTCTTTGGGAGTTAGAACATCATCTGAACCAGGGCTGTCGTCAGTGTCAGGAAAGGACAGTGCGCATACACACGTACCCATGCATTTCTACCTCATCCATTATCCTCTTTCTCTCTCTCTCTCTCTCTCTCTCTCTCTCTCTCTCTCTCTCTCTCTCTCTCTGTCTACCTGCCGCTCTCTTGCTCACTCTGTGTCTGTCTTTCTCTCTCAAAGTTACCATAAAGTGTACTGTATAAACAAAGATATACACAAAGTGTACAAACACACACGCACACACTCTCTCGCTCTCCCTCGCTCTCAGTGACTTTCCCTCTTGTATGTGTTTGTCATCATCCCTGTGTGAATACCTGTCAGACACCTCTCCTCTCAGCAGGATAAATTCCTGTCTCTACGCTGCCTGCTGCCTGGTGCCCTTGTCTTGTTCCTCTTTTTGGGGGTTTAATTATTGTTTGTGATGCTCCGTAGATTTCTGACTCATTTAGCTTGAGATAATTATTGTAACTCACGGTGATAAGGAGACAACAGTCATTTAGGGATGTTTGTTTATCCAATATTCTCTACTTCTGCTTACATAGTGGTTTCAGTATTGGGCTAGGGTGAATGGTGGTTGTAATGGTGATTGGTGGATCTAAATGAGCAGCATTACCTCTGTGAACACTTGTAAACATGTGTTTTTCTAACAGCCAGTCCCAACCTTGCTCATTTATTAATTAACCTGCAGTCAGGCTGGGGAGAGTGCTTAAGAGTGGAAAGGGCTGGAGAGAGAGGAGACTATGGAAGAGAAGCGCAGGGTGCTCATGGTTTATTCAGCATCAACACCCAGCATGATAGAATCTGCTCACTGACCTTGAGCCTCAGATAGACCATTATCTTCCCCATGACCAGACCAGGGCCCGGTTTCCCAAAAGCATCTTAAGGCTAAGCTCATCGTTAGAACCCTCGTAGGAGCATCGCTAAGTGCGTCGTTAGATTAAAAAAAATATCCCTCCCATTTCACTTTATGCAAATAGGATCTCTGCTAAATATTGAATCACTTGGTTATCTGTCTCTCTGTGACTGCCGATAGCTTCAGAACAAAGTTGACTACAAATACAATGTCGCCAACGTCTTTGCAATTATACAGTACAAACAAGCGAAGTTTAAAAATATACTTCAAATAAAAAACAAGATATGACTGCATTATAATATATACAGTAAGCTAAAGGCTTATTTCAATCATTTTGAAATACATCTCATGTTCAATTAATTGAGTTCTATTTTGCTACTTGTAGACTACTGTCTAATGTGTCTCAATATATTTCATTATGTGTAGCCTAACCTAATGTGCCAAATCGGTGGTTTAGTGCATTTTTTTTGGTTAGGCAATATTTGCAGCCAGAGGTGGTAATATCTCTCTAGAAGCTGATCCGTCGTCAGTATTGAGAAATAATTCTAATTTAATAAATTGTACCTTTATTTAACTAGGCAAGTCAGTTAAGAACAAATTCTTATTTTCAATGACAGCCTAGGAACAGTGGGTTAACTGCCTGTTCAGGGGCAGAACAGCAGATTTGTACCTTGTCAGCTCAGGGGTTTGAACTTGCAACCTTCCGGTTACTAGTCCAACGCTCTAACCACTAGGCTACCCTGCCGCCCTGCCGCCTAATGTTAAGTTTAAATTTAAATAGAGAAAGCTGATCTGAAAGCTGATCTGTCCTGTATACATTGTCAATGGTATACATTGTCAGTGGGGAGAGAGAGCTATGGCAATGAAGTTTAGTGCTCAGCGAAAACCAAGACGTCCAGCAAATGAAGGAAACAAAAAACACCTTAGCTGTGTTCAAATACCCATACTAACCTACTGTATACTACATACTTAATGAGTATATACTACATACTATTAGTTCATTTTAGTATACTGTAAACTAAAGGTATCCTTTAAGTTGAGTGTACTAGCGCTTCGCCTGTGTACTGGAAGTCGATGCTGTTGCTATGCAACATCTTGCTAGCTTGTTAGCATAACAAATTACTAGCTAGACATCTTACGACTTTATTAACAATGTCCATTGAGAACGAACAATGACTATACCACTTAGCTAAGCCAAGAATGACGTGAATAATCAAGGCATTAAACGTTGGGTACTTAGTTAGATAGAATCTAGTTAATATAATATAATATAATATATGGCAAGTTCGATGTATTAGTAGCCAACTAACGTTAGGTAGTTATTATTAACTAACATACCGGTACATACAAGCAATTCCTGTAATTATATGCTCTGCTGTTTGTAAGGCTAGTGTAGCAAAACAAATTGTCGGCCAACATAACGTGTAACATAACTTATTTAAAAAGTCATTACTTTTTTATTACATTGCTCAACATTTTCTTAACATTTATCATAATTAGTTAAAGCAATTAATATTTACTTTTTGTACTTATATTTGTATCCGCTCTCGTCAGACTTCGGCTGCATATTTTCCGCCATTTTCTTCAAATCTGAAAATGTTTTGAAACCACGCCCATTTTTGGAAGAATTGCAATACGGGCCCTAGAGCACAGAATTGGTGTCCACAGTTTGTATACTTTAGAATTTTGGCGAATGTAGTACGATATCCGGGAACTTTTGGCATACTAACTATATCCATACTATGACCAATAAGCATACTACATACTCAATTTACGTCACAAATAGTAAGGTTAGTGAGGTTAGTATGAATATTCAAACACAGCTCTTGTGACAATGCAGCAGCAGAACCTAACAACTGTGAAAGATCAAAAATCAGCAGGAATCTTTTAAAGGTGTTTAAAAATGATTTTGGCACCCGCAGGTCTGTTGAAGTCTCACTACCCAATGCCAGGAGTTGCTGGCTAATTAAAACACACTTTGGGCCTCAAGCAAAGAGCTTTGGGTTTGTTCCCATTTAATATTGTTCTGTTTTTTCCCCCCTTCTCTCCAGTACTCTATCCAGATTAATTAGGCTTATATTTTTTCAGAATAAGCAACAGGGCGCTGCTGTTTTTGAATGTAGAAGTATCAAAAAACGGTAAGCAGGAATGTTTGGGTTTGTGATAAGCACAGTGTTCAGTGGGGGATGTGGGTAGGCCTACTGGGCAAATAGAGTGTGTGTTTCTGACTTTCCTCCAAAGCTGTCTGTCTCCCTGCAGTGTTTAATCACACACAGAGAAACCCTGAATCACAATGCCCTGAAACCATGCAGAACATCAAGAGCAACCCAAATCAGTGTTTTCAGACAGACCCAACATCCTTAAGGACTTTGGAGAAATTTGGATTTTTGACTGATGCGTTGGTGGTACCTCTCTCAGTAAATGCCTATGGGAGTGAGCCAGAGCCATCCAGGAGCTGTGCTGCGCATACATACTCTAGGGGATTTAATGGCCGCCGTCCCATCAGACCACACCAGGGAAGAGGAGAGACAGCGGAGTGATTAGATGGCTGGGAGCTGCTTGGTGTTTCTGAGGGGGATTGATGCTGGAACTGGACAAGACCTTAGGTCAGCACCATGGTTTATTTATTTTCCATTTAGTGTCTACGGACCACAGTCCCTGTAAATGAGAGGGAAAAATCATCATGCAGCCTTTTCGTTTTAATCAGTACCTATACTCTTATACGAGGCAATAGATCCAGGTTTTCCCTATCTAAACTCTATAGCAGCCTTGCCTTGCAGACTGCTTATCTCTGTTTTATAGCTACTGTATATACAGTATAACATACATTATTACCTAATGATACATCCTACTACATTCTGAAAATGTGTTAGGCTTTTATTGGAGTGAAGAGAGACTAAAATAGTCTGATATTTTCATGAAATGTCTTGGTTTTATGTATGGATTTTGGATCAAAGGCTCAAAATTAAGATGCCCTTTTGAAGATTTTTTCTCTACCTGAACCTTCTTAAGGTGCTGAAAAGCTTAGCACTGAGAAGAAGGCTTTGCCATCGATCCCCCTGTGAGCTGTAACATCCATTCTCTGAGCATTCATGATATGACTCAATATTGGCTAGTATGGAGTCAAATCCGATTCAAAGGTTGAACGGGCGCGAGATGGTGCGTACCAGCAAGATGAAACATCATTGCACAAGTTGAGAGAGGAGAAATGTGGTTGAGGGAATCCGAGGACGGTCCTGCGAGTGCACAGGCCAGTTGAGAGTGAAAATTAAACTTATACATATACTGTAGAACTGTAAGAAAAGAAACGTGATTCAAATGTGTAACAAATACACTTGAACACATTCAAATGTCAACCAGCAATAGTCACAAATTGCTCTCTCTCTCAAGTCTTGGCACCTTTTGGGTTTGGATTTCTGGCAGATGGGGGGCAGGCTTAAAAGTGTCTAGAAACCTTAGATCCATCACTTTCACTGGCGTGAAGGACAAACTATCAAATTCCTGCCCCTGGCCAGTCCAGTGTTGTGATTGGCTATTACGCTGCCTGAAACCCGTCGTGTTGGTTGGTTGAGCCTTCTGTTTTTTGGCCCCCAAATAGATGCACTGCAGGGCCGTCTGTTAAGCTTTCTAGCCGGCATGAGCAGTTAGCACCGAACGGCTTGGGGAAACCCAGCAGCTTGATAGACAAATTAATTGGGAAATAAATTCAAATAGGTGTACTATACCTTGATTTGAGTGGAATCTACTTGCTAAAGTTAGCTAGCTAATTACTTGTTAACCAGAAACGTTCGTCTGTCAAACGAAAAGCAGACAGTCAGCTCTAGCAAACAACATAAAACGAGTCCACTAATTGAAGGCAGGATCCAATATTTAAGGTATTAAGCCCAAGAACACACACACGAACAGCACATGGGGATTTTTAATTATTTGAAGACACAAAGAGGATAATCTGCTGCTACAGTTCATACAGTAAATAAACAGTCCCAAATAATAGAATGTAAACTGACATATGATAAACCTGCTAAACTCAGGTTAACATGTCAGAATCAGCTTTATTCGCCAAATACATTTGCATGTACAGGAATTTGACTCTGAAATGGTGTTAGCAAAATAAACAGAATATACAGAAAGACGATAAACAGAATATACTGACAAAATATATAGACTCAGAATTTCCACAGATCCACATACACTATGAACACTAAGCTAAAAACTGTAGACTACACTATGAAAGCTATAAGCAACATTTTAAATTATGCAAGAGATGTGCAAAGAATAATGTGCAGTTCTGTGGTGATAGTGCAGGGTGCATGGTCTGTGGATGAATAGTGCATAGTGCAAAGTCCATGGATGAGAAGACCATCGTGGAACAGGTGGCCGGACGGTGGGGGCCACGGTGCAGGGGAAGGAACTGTTCAGGTGGCGGGAGGTTTTGGTCTGTGGAAGAGGGGGTGGAAGGGGTCGGCGATGGTCTTTCCTGCATGTTTCCTTGCCCTGGAGTCGCGCAGGAGATTGATGGAGGGTAGGTGGCAGCTAATGACCCTCACAGAAGCCCAGACAATCTGTTGCGGTGATCAAGGAGGTGAGGATGGAATCGAAGATGGCTGTTTAGCACTGAATCAGTACACACAGCATTCAAAGGAAGACTGAGGACAAAACAAAGCCATGCATTCACCAAACATTGCGCTGATGAAAACTTGTTTGTTTTACAGTAATTATCTGATTGGGAACTACCATTGTCTATCACCCTCAAAATCAACTCCCAAAGCCAGTTCCACTTCTTTTTTTCATTGTTACCCTCTAATCAGGAACTGATTTTAGACCTGGGACACCAGGTGGGTGCAATTAATCATCAAGTAGAACAGAAAACCAGCAGGCTCCGGACCTCGTAGGGTAAGAGTTGGATACCCCTGCTCTATCAATTACAGAATCTCAATTTATTTCAATTTGGCATATTCGCACCCCCCCCCCCAAAGTCTTCTGAGCAAAAATATATATATACAGCACCAGTCAAATTTTTGGAAACACCTACCCAGGGTTTTTGTTTATTTTACTATTTTCTACATTGTAGAATAATAGTGAATACATCAAAACTATGGAATAACACATAAGGAATCATGTAGTAACCAAAAAAGTGTTTAACAAATCCAAATAGATTTTAGATTTTAGATTCTTCAAAGAAGCCACCCTTTGCCTTGATGACAGCTTTGCACACTCTTGGCATTCTCTCAACCAGCTTCATGAGGAATGCTTTTCCAACAGCCTTGAAGGAGTTCCCACATATGTTGAGCACTTGTTGGCTGCTTTTCCTTCACTCTGCGGTCCAACTCATTCCAAGCCATCTCAATTGGGTTGAGGTCGGGTATTTGTGAGGCCAGGTCATCTGATGCAGAACTCCATTACTCTCCTTGGTCAAATAGCCCTTACACAGCCTGGTGTGTTTTGGGTCACTGTTCTGTTGAAAAACAAATTATAATCCCACTAAGCGCAAACCAGATGGGATGTCGTATCGCTGCAGAATGCTGTGGTAGCCATGCTGGTTAAGTGTGCTTTGAATTTTAAATAAATCACTGACAGTGTCACCAACAAAGCACCCCCACACCATCACACCTCCTCCTCCATGCTTCATGGTGGGAACCACCCATGTGAAAATCATCCGTTCACCTACTCTGCGTCTCATAAAGACACGGTGGGAGGAACCAAAAATGTCCATTGCTCGGTCTAATGTCCATTGCTCGTGTTTCTTGGCCCAAGCAAGTGTCTTCTACTTATTGGTGTCCTGTAGTAATGGTTTCTTGGCAGCAATTCAACCATGAAGGCCTGATTCATGCAATCTCCTCTGAACAGTTGACGTTGAGATGTGTCTGTTACTTGAACTCTGTGAAGCATTTATTTTGGCTACAATTTCCAAGGCTAGTAACTCTAATGAACTTATCCTCTGCAGCAGAGGTAACTCTGGGTCTTCCATTCCTGTGGCAGTCCTCATGAGAGCAAAATTCATCATAGCGCTTGATGGTTTTTGCGACTGCACTTGAAGACATTTTCAAAGTTCTTGACATTTTCCGTATTGACTGACCTTCATGTCTTAATGTAATGAAGGACTGTCGTTTCTCTTTGCTTATTTGAGCTGTTCTTACCATAATATGGACTTGGTATTTTACCAAATAGGGCTATCTTCTGTATACCACCCCTACCATGTCACAACACAACTGATTGGCTCAAACACATTAAGAAGGAAAGAAATTCCACAAATTAACTTTTAACAAGGCACACCTGTTAATTGAAATGCATTCCAGGTGACTACCTCATGAAGCTGGTTGAGAGAATGCCAAGAGTGTGCAAAGCTGTCATCAAGGCAAAGAGTGGCTACTTTGAAGAATCTCAAATATAAAATATATTTTGATTTGTTTAACACTTTTTTGCTTACTTCATGATTGCAATCCCACTAACGGGATAAGTGTAATCAACAACCGCTGAATAGCATAGCGCTACATTCAATGAATATTACTATAAATATTTATATTCATGAAATTACAAGTGCAATATAGGAAAACAGAGCTTTGCCTTTTGATAATCCACCTGTCGTGTCAGATTTTGAAATTATGCTTTACAACGAAAGCAATCCAAGCGTTTGTGTAAGTTTATCAATCGCACAACAAAACATTAACTACACTTAGCAACAGGTGGCTTGGTCACGAAAATCAGAAAAGCAATCAAATTAATTGTTTACCTTTGATGATCTTCGGATGTTTTCACTCACCAGACTCCCAGTTACACAACAAATGTTCCTTTTGTTCCATAAAGATTATTTTTATATCCAAAATACCTCAGTTTGTTTGGCGCGTTATGTTCAGAAATCCACATGAAAGAGCGGTCACAACAACACAGACGAAAATTCCAAATAGATTCCATAATGTCCACAGAAACATGTCAAATGTTTTTTATAATCAATCCTCAGGTTGTTTTTAAAATATATAATCGATAATATATCAACTGCAAATGTCTTTCACAGTAGGAGAGGGAAAAGCAATACCTATCCAAACTCTGTTGCGCGAGCAAAACTCATGTGACCACTTGACGCGATGTTATCGTTCTGGCTCATTTTTCAAAATAAAAGCCTGAAACTATGTCTGAAGACTGTTGACAGCTTGAGGAAGCAATAGGAAAAGGAATCTTGTTCATATCCCTTTAAATCCAGCAAAGGGAGGCTATGGAACCTAGAGTTTTCAAAATAGAAGCCACTTCCTGTTTTGATTTTCCTCAGAGTTCCGCCTGCAATATCAGTTCTGTTATACTCACAGACAATATTTTGACAGTTTTGGAAACGTTAGAGTGTTTTTTATCCAATACTAATACTAATATGCATATATTAGCAACTAAGACTGAGGAGCTGGCCATTTACAATGGGCAACTTTTCATCCAAGCTACTCAATGCTGCCCCTGCAGCCATAAAAAGTTAAGAAGGAAAGAAATTCCACAAATTAACTTTTAACAAGGCACACCTGTTAATTGAAATGCATTCCAGGTGACTACCTCATGAAGCTGGTTGAGAGAATGCCAAGAGTGTGCAAAGCTGTCATCAAGGCAAAGGGTGGCTACTTTGAAGAATCCCAAATATAAAATATATTTTGATTTGTTTAACACTTTTTTTTAGCTTACTTCATGATACCACATGTGTTATTTCATAGTTTTGATGTCTTCACTATTATTCTACAATGTAGAAAATAGTCAAATTTAAAAAATGAGTTGGTGTACAAACTTTTGACTTGTACTGTATGTAGAAATAAAGACATTAAGGATGTTCTCTCAAGTGTGCTGTTTTGTAGGTGGCACATTTAGGCCTGCCTCTTTAAATGTTTGCTCTTGTGGCTTTCATTAAGGTTCATGTAATTTGCTACTCAACCATCATAGCTAATGCTATTTTCTCTCTCTAACCTGTGTCTTATGCCTCTCTCTCTCAGCTGTACCAACCTACTGTAGCAAGCTTGGTTGCCAGCTGTAGCAAGAGAGTTGTATACATGTGGCAGTGTATAGTATAGCCCAATAAGTATCCACAAGTATAGTAGTATGTGTCCACTGAGACAAGTGACTGAGATTCTCAGAGCAATTTATCTCAAATGCATTGATGTGAATATAACCTTTTATAGTATCTTGAGGACATTTTCATATTGCAGTAAAATGCCTGTGTCTCACCAGTGATCTCAGAATGTCTTCCTCTGCCTCCTGCAGGGTGGATATACAGTATTTACGTAGCCTAACACCACTATCATATGCCATCCTACTGGCAGTACTGTCACTGGCAGCCTGGGGGAGGGAGTGGGCAGAGACCGCCCTATCCGAAACTCCTCTCCAGCGATCGCTCACAGCAAGGATCACGATTCTCCATTTAATTATGTGCTTTTTTAATTGGAAGAGAATGAGGACTGCCAGCAGGGGAGACGTTATGAAATAACGAGATTCAGCAAAACTGTTGTTGAAGCCATTTGGTTGTTGCTGCGGGGGACTGTGCTGAACACAGGTTCATGCAGCATACAGTCTGAGATATACAGTACACACAGTGAATGCACACTGTCAATGCAGAAGAACATGCATACCAGCAAAATAAGTGCTTGCCTGTAGTATTATTATTATATTTTACTTTCATACTCAAATTAAGCAATAGATCCCAGTTGTCCATCCAATTTCCTGTGAGGTGTAGGAGTGAATTATCAATGGGACCTTTCTGCTCAAAGCCTCTTAGAAACAGACAGATAGTCTCTCTGACCATATTAACCAGAACAAACAAACCACTCAACACGACACGATTACAGCACTGCACTGTGTGTCCTGGCATAGATTACAGTATATATGCCATTTAGCAGACACTTTTATCCAAAGCGACTTACAGTCAGTGGTGGAAACAGTACTAAATTGTCATACTTGAGTAAAAGTAAAGATACCTTAATAGAAAATGACTCAAGTAAAAGTGAAAGTCAGCCAGTAAAATACTACTTGAGTAAAAGTATTTGGTTTTAAAAATACCTAAGTATCAAAAGTAAATGGATTTACTAAAATGTGCTTAAGTATAAAAATGTGAAAGTATAAATCATTTCAAATTCCTTATTACTCAAACCAGACATCACAATGTTCTTGTTTTTTTTATTGACGGATAGCCAAGGGCACACTCCAACACTCAGACACCATTTACAAATTAGGCATGTATGTTTAGTGAGTCTGCCAAATCAGATGCAGTAGGGATGACCAGGCATGTTCGCTTGATAAGTGTGTGAATTGGACAATTGTCCTGTCAAAATGTAATGAGTACTTTTGGGTGTCAGGGAAAATGTATGGAGTAAAAAGTACTTCATTTTATTTAGGAATGTAGTGAAGTAAAAGTAAAAGTTGCTACAAATATAAATAGTAAAGTACAGATACCTCCAAAATATGACTTAAGTAAAAATACTTGAAAGTACTACTTAAGTACTTTACACCACTGCTTACAGTCATGCAGGCACCCAAATCGACCAAGGGTGTCAGGTAGCAGGATGGAAGAGGAGAGGCGACAGGGTGGCTGAGTTAGACTGAAGGTGGCGGTTAGAATCAGCCTTGGTCGATTTGGGTGCCTGCAATTTCATCATCATCAGCTCTTTCTCTCTATCCTTCACATTTATTTTAGAGCACAGAGGTTGGTGACAGTCAATGAAGTGCTAACATGAGATGATGACATTAAGGAAGATTTGAAATATAAATAATATGATTGACATGCCTGGTAAGTGGCCAGAGTGTTGAGATTATCTCTGTTTGTTCTTGGCAAGGTATGTAAACCATCCTGAGGGTAATCTATCTGTGTGTTTCTGTTAATGACTGCCCTTTCTGTGCTCTCACTAATGAGCTGCGGTCATGATGGTGTCAATCACATGACATGGGGGATGGCTGGATGTGATGCGCTTCTCTGCGCCAGGGCTCAGCAGGGTCTCTGTCCAAATGACATTTGGATGCCTGGTAATTAACCAGGCTGCCTTGCTGTGTGTTTGTTTGTGTGTGTGTGTCTCAGAACTCTGTGTGATATCACAAAATTGTGTGTGTGTTTGTGTGTCTCAGAATTCTGTGTGATGTTACAAAATTAAACCTTTGAGAATGGTAAAAAACAAATTCATAGTTCGAGCCTTAGAGGAAAAACAGCCCTGCACCTCTTCCTCTCTCTCTTTTTCTCCCATGGCCATGACCACTGTTGTTCAGGAGCAACTTTTATCACTGAAGGAGACTTTTGTCCCTCCAAATGATGCCCCCCAGCATGTATAGACCTTGACCTAACAAACGGTAATTGCCTTGACATCTACAGGAGACAGGAGTACAGCAGTGGCAGCCTGTAGTCAAGTTGAAAGAACTCATTGCAGCAGCTGTACCCTTTCTCTAGTCCAGGGTTTCATAAACTATGGGTCGGGACCCAAAGTGGGCCCTGGGTCATGGGTTATGAGACTATATCTATAATCACGCACAATTTCTTATTCATTTGGGGGAGGACGGTGAATTTCTCATTTGGGTCTCGAGCTGAAAAAGTGTCAGAACACCTGCTCTAGACAATGACTTTGAGGGGACTCCCCGCTTTATTCCAAGTGCATCTAGTGGTCAAGTAGGGTGTATAGTTTCAGCCAACAAAATGGCAGAGGGAGGCACGGGGAGGGTTGTCAACAGCATTGGCACAGAATTGGCAATTATGGTGGTGGAAGGGGGTAAACATACTTTATGTCTGTAGCACGTTATCCCACAGACCAATGTCATTGCCAATTTTGTACTGTATATATTGTGTTGCCTCGGTTGCTTTCTCAGACTTATTTTTCTCTCTGACTATGAAGAGTTTAGAATTTAAACTGGCACAGTACAGTGCATGATGCAACAGTGATAACAAGAAAGTAGTTTGACCCTGGTTGTTGAAGATGTCAATCTCATATCGAGGATTGCAATAAGAACACTTTGTGAGGTCTGAGGGTGAAGTGACAGCTTGTAGAAGAGCTTTGAAACTTTTCAATTGACTTTATTAGAATGTCCACTCCCCACCAACCTCCCAGTGCCCAGTTGCCCCTAGTTACAGCACTCTGTAATCCTTCTTCTCCCATGAGGCCATTCAGCTCGCTGTTACCATGGTGTCACATTCATCCCTCTAAAATTGCATACTGTATCTCCAGATGGCTGAATGCTTTAATGAAATGAAAATCCAATCCAAGGTCAGATCCTGGCCTTATCTCATGTGTATTATATCTCCATAGAGGTTTGTATCTGCTGATTGAGTAGCACATCCTACATTGTTTTATTCAGAATGTTCATTAACCGTGTAACGATCCTTCCCCTTGCCTCATGGAAGACCTGCCATTGAACAGTAGCCTGGTTTAATGAAATGATTCCTTCCAGGGATTTTTCTTCATGTCTGTTGGTTTCAAAGTGCATGTCCAGTCCAATGTATTCAAATGCTTTCACTGCTTCACAGACTAAGGATTTTCACCGCACAGCATGAACCAAAAAATAATTGAAAATGTTTCATCCTCTGGGGAAATAAAAGTGTCTTACTGGATTAGTGCTCCTCTGAGTGAGTGGGAGTAGAACGTGGGATGTTATTATTGTCTCCAGTCCAGTGTATTGATGGGCTATTCAAATTCTCTCCATTTACACCCCCCTCCTCCTTTCTTCTTTTTCTGTCTTTTACCCCCTCCTTGGTCTGTAATGTTCCAACTTCCAAGTGTCATTTCTAGTACAATATTAGATGCCTCCATATTGCCAATTCTAAAGGCCATTTAGAGACTTAATTTAACCTGCGGAGGAAAAAAACCTTCTGGATGTGAAATATGTTTTTTAACAGCAAACGGACCATAATGCAGCAAAACTACCACCATACGACCTCCTTTGTGCCCTCAACATTCTATATTATATTATTAAATATATAACATAATTACTCAACATACAGTGCATTCAGACCCCTTGACTTTTTCCACATTTTGAGAATTCACAACCTTATTCTAAAATGGATCAACTTAAAAGAAAATCCTCATCAATCTACACATAAAACCCCATAATGACAAAACACAACACATTTTTTTGTTGTTGCTCATTTATAGAAAATTCTAAACAGAAGTACCTTATTTACATACAGTAAGTATTTAGACCTTTTGCTAGGAGACTGGAAATTGAGCTCAGGTGCATCCTGTTTCCATTGATCATCCTTGACATTGATTGATTGGAGTCCACCTGTGGTAAATTCAATTGATTAGACATGATTTGGAAAGGCATACACCTGTCTATATAAGGTCCCACAGTTGTCAGTCTATGTCAGAACAAAAACCAAGCCATGAGGTCGAAGGAATTGTCCGTAGAGCTCCGAGAAAGGATTGGGTCGAGGAACATATCTGGGGAAGGGTACAAAAACATTTCTGCAGCAAATCAAATCAAATCAAATTTTATTTGTCACATACACATGGTTAGCAGATGTTAATGCAAGTGTAGCGAAATGCTTGTGCTTCTAGTTCCGTCAATGCAGTAATAACCAACGAGTAATCTAACCTAACAATTTCACAACAGCTACCTTATACACACAAGTGTAAAGGGATGAAGAATATGTACATAAAGATATATGAATGAGTGATGATACAGAACGGCATAGGCAAGATGCAGTAGATGGTATCGAGTACAGTATATACATATGAGATGAGTAATGTAGGGTATGTAAACATTATATTAAGTGGCATTGTTTAAAGTGGCTAGTGATGCATGTATTACATAAAGATGGCAAGATGCAGTAGTTGGTATAGAGTACAGTATATACGTATACATATGAGATGAGTAATGTAGGATATGTAAACATTATATTAAGTGGCATTGTTTAAAGTGGCTAGTGATACATTTTTTACATGAATGGCAGCAGCCACTCAATGTTAGTAGTGGCTGTTTAACAGTCTGATGGCCTTGAGATAGAAGCTGTTTTTCAGTCTCTCGGTCCCCTGCTTTGATGCACCTGTACTGACCTCGCCTTCTGGATGATAGCGGGGTGAACAGGCAGTGGCCTGAGTGGTTGTTGTCCTTGATGATCTTTATGGCCTTCCATGGGAGAACCTTCCAGAAGGACAACCATCTGTAGCACTGCACCAATCAGGCCTTTATGGTAGAGTGGAAGCCAGACTGAAGCCACTCCTCAGTAAAAGGCTTGACGTTTTCTAAAAGGCACCTAAAAGGCACCTAAAAGTCATACCATGAGAAACAAGATTCTCTGGTCTGATGAAACCAAGATCGAACTCTTTGGCCTGAATGCCAAGCGTCACATCTGGAGGAAAACATTTTAAAACCTGTTTTTACTTTGTCATTATGGGATATTGTATGTAGATTGATGAGTGAAAAAACAAACAATTTAATCAGTTTTAGAATGAGGCTGTAACGTAACAATATGTGGAAAAAGTAAAGGGGTCTGAATACTTTCCGAATGCACTGTAAAGCCACATTATTGACCATGAGACATTATAACTGACCATAATGACCATGAGACATCATTCGTGAAAATGAAATCTCCCCTGACCATGGAATGGAGTTAGGAGTCCTTCTCCTTCTCCCATCACTGCATGAATCTTCATCAACTTGACACATTGCTATTTTTGACTATAAAGCATAATTACTTAAAACAGCATTATGGATATTTGCATGCACATACATGAGTGTGCACACATGCACAATTTGTACTGGGCAGTGACTCTTGTTGATCTACTTGATTGATGATTACATGAAAGTCTGTGCCATTTGAATCCGCTCTTAGCCACTGAATAAGAGGAAATGGTGATCATTTATTAAAGCTTCTTCACCCATCATATCTCCATAAAAAGCCGTAATGTACTGGATTATTATTTTTTATTATTTTTATTTCACCTTTATTTAACCAGGTAGGCTAGTTGAGAACCAGTTCTCATTTGCAACTGCGACCTGGCCAAGATAAAGCACAGCAATTCGACACATACAACAACACAGAGTTACACATGGAATAAACAAAACATACAGTCAATAATACATTAGAACAAAAGAAAACAAAAAGTCTATATACAGTGAGTGCAAATGAGAGAAGTTAAGTTATTGTCTTTGATCATGTTACATTTCCCATTGGAAGTCTGAGCACAGTGTCCTTTGTTATGATTTTGGGGGTGACTGATTTTGTATGTTGCGAATTGATTGGTTTGACTTCTTAGTAAGTATATTAGGATCCGATTGGTTAGGAGAGCTGTGTGTGCTCAGCTTCTATTGGCAGGTTGCCTGTGCTGTGTGCTACTGTTCAGAGGTGTTCAGTTTATTCCGTTCACCACAGCCTCATCCAGGCCACTCTGAGAACATGTAGTAGGGGTAGTGTAGATTACATCTGAATAATATAGGGTTATTGTTAATGAATTGATCCTGTCAGTGACGCTGCTGATCATAATGATGCAGGGTAGGGATGGGATGCAGTAATGAGGGTTTGCGCTCCCCCCTGTTCCCATCATGACAGATGGT